>NC_134568.1:19805628-20121461 GCF_050947875.1 Dermacentor variabilis | reverse complement strand
CACCGTAATCCACCTTCAACCTCCTTAATCCGCCCTAATCCTCCTTAAGCCACCTTCATCTACCTTCATTCTCCTTAACACCCCTTATTTCCCCGTAATACACCTTAATCCATATGAATGCAATCGCTAATCAATCATTAATTAATTTTGCTGATCAGTAATGGTCTCTTATACACGTCTGGGCATGCTTTGGTTCACTTCCAGCATTCCTTGGGTCACGTGATATCTGGAATACCTCACAACGCGACCTTGAAACAGAGATGTAAGGCTTTGACTTAAGCCACATGCAGAGGGATGTGCCGCAAGCAATACTAGTTCAGATGCACAAAGTAAAGCGTCCCATCATGTGGCAGCAAAATTGTCTGCAGTATCGAACTCGCATCAAAGCTCCTTTTACATCAGTATGCCCCGCTCATACGGCTTCAGGAAAAAACCAACCTTCTCATAAACGTTGTCTTGCTGATTATCGATGTGGTTATCATCATTTCTCAAAATCTTCAACACCACTGGGCCGTGCAACTGGCCCAAAATAAGGCGCCTCCATTGAATGCTGCGGCCCGTCCGCAGGAGCCAAGGAGAAGGAAAGCGCCGAGGAGGGAAGCATCGAGGAGGAAAGTGCCGCGGGGAGGAGAGTGTCGCTACTTTCAAATTATCAAGGGGTTTTAGTTGTACCGGCAGTAGACTGCGTAGTGAGAAAGACGGCGATGGAGGAGTGGTGGTAGAAACATTTATTGCCAATTATATGAATCGTGGCAGCGAAGCCCCCTACATGGCACTTGAGTGCTTCCTTACTATGAGGGAGCACCCTTACAAAGCGAAGGAGAGTCCTTGAAGCGCAATCCTTCTTATTGCACTGGAGATGATCCGGCACTGGCCTTGAGCGGAAGTGCAGGTCAGAAGAGTCTCCCAGTAAGACACCGCCAGGGCAGGTGATGGGGGATGAGGGAAGGTGGGGCATGTGAGGAGGGTGTGCAGGAAGTCTCCTGGATTGCCGCAATGTTTGCATGTTGAGGGGAATTGGTCTGGGTATCTGGCATGTAGTAGTATGGGGTATGGAGCAGTCCGAGTTTGTAGTCGACGCCAGTATGCGGCCTACTCTATGGTGAGGGATGGGGCTGGGGGTGTGTATTCCCTTCGTTCGTCCCGGTGGTACGAGAGAATATCACGGAAGAAGAGCAGGCACTCCCCGGCCCGTAGAGGGGGCTCGGCTCCCACTGCCTGGAATGTGAGACCTCGGGCGAAGGAGTGAACCTCCTCGTTGCCGGGGAGGCCGGCATGTGCTGGCGTCCAGATTAGGGTTATGCGGCGCCGGGGTTGCCTGAAGCGTAGTAAGCGCGCAGCGGTGTGGGATATGTAGCCATTGGCATAGTTGAGAATGACGGATTTGGATTCAGTGATAATTTTGGTGACAGATGAAGAGCTGAGAGCAAGCGCGATGGCTGCGTCTTCTGCCTCTGTGGTGAAATTGGTGATGATTGAGCTGGAGGTTAGAAGCTTTGCTCGAATGTCGGCTACCACCAGGGCCATACGGGAGCCTGACGTATATTCCGCTGCGTCCACGTAGACCACCTCATGGTCCTCGCCATACTGTTTGTGGAGGGCCCGAGCCCTTGCTATTCGGCAGTTCCCGTCTCGGTCAGGGTTCATGTTCTCGGGGACAGGGGGTGTGTTGAGGTTAGAGCGGAGGATAGGAGAAAGGGGGACCCTCTCGGTAGGGTGTGTAATTGGGGTTAGGCTTAATTGGGATAACAGAGTGCGGCCAGGCTCTGAGTTAGACAGACGGGATATTTGTGTCGTAAAGGTGGCTTCTCTGAGTTCCTCAAAGGTGTTGTGGACACCGAGTTTGAGGAGTCGATCATTGGATGTGCTGGGAGGAAGGCGTAGGGCTGCTTTCGTGCAACTCCATTGGAGCGCGTTTACCCGATCTCTCTCCTTCTGTCGAAGGGGTAGGAAAGGAAGAGCATATGTGGTGCGGTTTATTATGTAAGCCTGGGTGAGGCGAAGCGTGTTTCCCTCACGTAAGCCAGCCCGGCGGTTCGCTATGCGGCGAATCAGTCGGGTGGTCTGTTGAGCATTTGTTTGGAGAGTTTTTATGACTTCTCCGTGCGCACCATGAGAGTGGATAACTAGCCCTAGCACTCGGAGTAAGGGTGATGGGAGGAACGACTGACTGAATCGTGTTGCTTGTGGCGGTATAGAAAGAGCTCCGATTTTGAGGGGGAGCAGGTCAGGCCACGCTCTCGTGCATATGTGTCGATGGTGGTTAGTGCCAATTGTAGGTGTTGTTCTATTTCGGCGTTACTGCCTCGGTTTGTCCAGACAGTGATGTCGTCGGCGTAGAGGCTAAAATGGATGTCGGGGATTTGAGCTAGTTGTTGGGGTAGGTGAAGGAGTGCTATATTGAATAATATAGGGGAAAGGACGGCTCCCTGGGGTGTACCTCCTGCCCCGAGTGTGATACCTGGGAGGCTGTGGTCGCCGAAAGTAAATGTGGCTGTGCGGTGGTTGAGGAAGTCTCGGATGTAGTTGCTCATCCTGGCTCCGACTCCCAAGGTTGTAAGGCTTTGTAGGATAGCTGAGTGTGTAACATTGTCAAATGCCTAAGTAAGATCCACACCTAGGATAGCTTTGGTCGAAATTATTCCGGAGTCTCCCATTACGATGGGAATCATAATCAGATTGTGAGCTTGACACGTAAAAAGCACATAATTTTAACGCCGATATTTCATTTGCATGCGAGAATAGGTACAAGTAAGGAAATTCTAACTTCTCACACACACCTATACACACAGGCGCATTTTCACCACACTCTCTCGCTCTCTCAAGCACACAGACGTAAAGATAACGGGCATCTTCACCTCCACGCACATTTACACGCACCCACGCATGTACACACACAGAAAAATGTGCGCACGCACGCATGTACAATGAGATGCACGCATACACAAATGCGCGTATGCACGCAGACGTATAAACGCGCTCGTTCGCATGCAGATTGAAATACGGAGACACAAGCGCAGACGAACACACAAACTCATGTACACGCGCATGCACACTCAAGACGTGCACACGCATATACACTCCCTCTCTCTCCCTGCTGCCTCTCAAGACGCTACTGCGTGCAGAGTGAATCATACTTGCACTGCAATTACAGTTCCAACGCCAGCTCTAATAAATCACCTTATGGTTTAAATTTCGTGCTTCATGAAGTCAATAGGGCTATGTTTTTATCTTACTGACTACAAGAGTGTAGTAAGTGTAGGAAGTGGCCATTTTTTACTTGGCTTAGAATAGTTTAGCTCCACCTACCTACCTGTCCTGACACTCCTGAGGATGTTCCCAGCAGGCTCTGTTTCGCTGAGCACTATCGAGTCGCCCCACAAGCCATGACCCGTGTCCTGCTTTATACATCTACACCTGAGCCTTATGGTGACTGTGTTGTGTCTCCTCTCGCGGAAGTCCTCCTTGTTCATTACGTTGCTCTTCAGCAAACCATCGTCAGTATCACCAACAACTCTACCAGCCTTCAGCTCGTCAACTTAGGAATCGGTGACCACGTCCTACCACAAGGCATAGCCTTAGGTACGCTGTCTCCCTCCCAAGTTTGCCTATTTTCAGCCTCGGCTGCTTATATTACGTCGTCTCCCGTTGACTCTTCTTCTTTGCCGGCTGTTCTTCCTCAGCTCACAAATGTTATTGCTCCCGAACTTCCGTCTCACCACGCCAACTAGCTGCTCCCTGCGTTCAGCGACATTTCTGACCTGGGCCGCCCTTTCGGCCAGACCTCTCTCACGACACACCATACTGAAATGGGTGACGCACACCCTATTCACAGGCGACCATACCATCGGTCCTTGCACGAACGACAAGTCATTCAAACGGAGGTCGAGAAGATTCTCTCTCGATGAATCGTTGAACCATAATTCAGTCCTTGTGCATCCCCTGTCGTTCTAGTTAAAAAGGACGCCAGCTGGTGTTTCTGCGTGGATTACCGGCACCTCAACAAGATCACCAATAAAGACGTTTATTCCCTATCACGGGTTGATCACGCTCTCGACTGCCTCTATGGTGCGAAGTACTTTTCTTCTATCGGCATTGGTTCCGCTTAATGGCAGACTGGGTCGACGACATGGACCGAGAGAAAACCACCTTTATAACACCCGGTGTCCTATACAAGTTCAAATTTATATCATTCGGTTTATGTAACGCTCCATCTACTTTTGAATGCATGATGGACACATTCCTTCATAACCTCAAGTGGTTCATCTGTATTTGTTACTTAGATGACGCCGTCGTTTTTGTTCCTACATTTGCCATGCACCCGGAGTGCCTCTCGCTCGTTCGTTCTGTTTTTCTTAATGCTGGCCTTCAACTTAATTCGTCTAAATGTCACTTCGGACGGCGCTAAATTACTATCCTCGGTCATATTGTTCATTCATTTGGTGTGCGCCCAGACCCGGGAAAAGTTCGTGCCCGTACAGAAGTTTCCCGTGCCAACATGTGCTAAATATGACCGGAGCTTCGTGGGCCTGTTCTCGTACTTCCGCCGCTTCATGCACAATTTTTCGGAGGTCACTCATCCTCTGCTCTTCTGAAGGCAGATGCTTCATTTTTTTGGGGACCTGAACAGGCAACTGCCTTTTCGAAGCTTATCTCTCTCCTTACATCTCCATTTCTTCTTGCGCACTTCGACCAGACTGCTTCAAGAGAAGTCCGCACTGATGCCAGTGGTCATGTAATCGGTGCCATTTTTTGCCAATGTCAACGACTCCACGACCGCGTCATTGCCTACGCCAGCCGTCTGCTTTCTCCAGCTGAGCGGAATTATTTCATTACTGAACGTGATTGCCTCGCAGTTCTCTAGGCAGTAGGGAAATCGCGCCCTTACCTATGTGGTCGGCCCTTTACATTCACCACAGACAACCATGCGCTCTGCTGGCTTTCGTCCCTCAAAAACACTACCGATCGCCTAGGTCACTGGGCGCTACGCTTACAGGAATACTCGTACACAGTTTCTTACAAGTCCGCTCGTTTATACCAAGATGCCGACTGCTTGTACCGCCACCCAGACGATGTTCCTGCGACCTTTGCTTCTGCTCTGTATTTTCTCTATCTGCTTAGCTGACCTTGCTACCGAACAGCGCCGATATCCAAGCATACGTGGTATCATCGAAAAGTTCACATCTAGGTCATGTGACCTTTCTCTTGGTATGCTGCTACTCAATGACGGCATTTTATATCGGCGTAGCATGTACCCCAGTGGATTAGATGGTGCTGGTTATTACGCGGCATGTTCGCACTGCTATTCTGTCCAAGCTGCACGATCTACCAAATTTTGGTCACCTCGGAGAATCAGTACGTACGACCGTGTCCGGCGACGATTCTTTTGGCCTGGTATGCAGCAATCTGGCCGCCGCTACGTCGCTTCTTGTGAGTTATTCTAACGCCAGAAGAAACCATCTGAGCTCACTGTTGGTTTACTCCTATCTCTTGGCGTTCCTACCGAACCCTTCTATCACGTTGTTGTAGATCTCTTGCTACCTTTCCCCAGATCTGACTGAAGCAACAAGTGTATTGCCGTCGCAACACATTATAAAACTTGGTTCGCGTTCACCAGAGCCCTTCCAACTGACGTAATTTAATTATGGGGTTTAACGTGCCAAAACAACTTTCTGATTATGAGGCACGCCATAGTGGAGCACTCCGGAAATTTCGACCACCTGGGGATCTTTAACGTGCACCTAAATCTAAGTACACGGGTGTTTTCGCATTTCGCCCCCATCGAAATACGGCCGCCGTGGCCGGGATTCGTTCCCGCTACCTCTTGTTCAACAGCCCAACACCATAGCCACTGAGCAACCACGGCGGGTAAACTTCCAACTGGCGTAGCCTACTTACTGTTGTAATGCACAACGTCATTTTTCGCCCCGGCGCTCCTCGTCAACTTCTTAGCGACAGGGGTCGCTCCTTTCTCTTTACCTCGAAGGACGAGGTCCTCCGAGGCATGTGGAAAGGTGTAATGGTTCCAGGACTTACTTTTGGAAAGGTGGTTGTTTGCTCTAACTCAGGGGTACAATCAGGACTCGATGGGAACCAAAGGTCAGTGGGTCGCCTCGCATTGGGCGCTCACGAGAAGACTACAAATGAAACTGTGCAGGGTGATATGGGCTGGACTAGTTTTGAAGTGAGGGAAGCTCGCAGTAAAATTGAGTATGAAGAACGGCTGAGGAATATGGAAGAAAGTAAATGTGCTGGGAGAGTGTTGAGATATCTGTACAGGAAAAACATTGATTCGCAGTGGAGGAAAAGAACTAGGAAACTTACCAGCAAGTATGCAATGCAGCCTGTAGGGTGGGTAACACAGCAACAAAGAACGTCAAGCTGAAAGTCAGAGAGGCTGAAATAATCTCATGGGTGGCGGCAATGGAAAAGAAACCTGGCATGAGTAACTACTTAAGAGGAGAAAACGAAATCAGGAAAGAAACCATTTATGATTACTCAAACGGAAGCTCATTACTTTTCGAAGCGAGATCGGGATGCCTTAGAACACGTTACTATAAAGCCTGATATAAGAAGAAAGAAGAAGCATGTGCTTGCTGCGGTAAAGCTAGGGAAACTATGGAGCATGGTTTATTAGAATGTGAAGACGTCTACCCAGCAGTCGATTTAAGCACCACTGGCCTGCTTGAAGCCCTTTGTTTAAGCGGGAGCAGTGGAAAAGTAAACATGTCCGCAATAGGCATTAGTAAAAGGCGATTGGAGGATTGGTGGAAAAAAGTAGGGAAACGACAAAAAACGGAGACGTAAAAAAGCACAGTTCGCAATAGGGGATCAGAAAATTTGGGTGGGGTAGTCCATAGTGTTTTTTATTGTTTAATTTAGGTAGGACATTACGCAGTATAATAGCAAGAGCTTGGTGGCGCAACCCACCGCCCCGTTCCAAAGGGGATGCTCATAACATCCAGCCATCCATCCAGACGTGGGCGACTTCCTCCGTCCTTATTCTACCAAGCACAAATTTACTAATGCATGTCATCCGCAGACCAGTGGTCTTACGGAGCGGCTTCATCGAATATTAACAGACGTGCTCTTCATATATGTTTCTGATGACCATCGTGACTTGGATACTGCTCGCCCGTTTGTCATATTAGCGTGCAATTCATCACGCCACGACACTGCACGTTGCTCGCCATTTTATTTGTTGTGCGGCCGAGATGCAGTATTGCTTTTTAGTACAATACTGCCTACCCCTCAAGAGTCCGTGTCTGAGTATACAAGCGATGTCATTGCTCGAGCCCAAGAAACACGCCAAGTTGCTCACCGTCGCCTTTGTGCTTCTCAGAACAAGAGTAAAAGCCTTTGTGGCAGTAGTCACCGGGACGCCGATTATATTCTCCGGGATCTTGTCCCTCTTCGATCTCCCACCCGCCGTTTCGGCCTCTCAGAAAAACTGATATGCCGCTACTCCGGCGCTTACCAGCTCCTCTGTGAGAGAGAGAGAGAGAGAGAGAGAGAGAGAGAGAGAGAGAAAGGCAAAGGAAAGACAGGGAGGTTAACCAGAGATTATCTCCGGTTGGCTACCCTGCACTGGGGGAGGGGCAAGGGGATGCGATAGGTGAGAGAGAGAAGGATTAAAAAAAAGAAAAAAAACTACACACACACGCACGTACACACAAACTGTTTCTGTGGGCACTGTCACGCAGCCCGCAGAGGTGTTCCTAGTGTTGTGCAGTGTCACCGTACAATCCTGCGTCACAATCTGTCAGAAAGTCCAGTGTCTTTTAAATACCGCAGCAGCGCCTTCATAGCCGATCGCGCTGATATTCGCGTAGGCCAGTATCCAAGGATCTTGTTTTCTGTCAGTGGGCGCTTGTCCAGTTTGTCTAGGGTGGCTGAGAGGACTGCTCTTTGCGGGTTGAAACGAGAGCACTCACAAAGAAGGTGCGCGATTGTTTCGTTGCACCCGCAGAAGTCACAAAGTGGGTTGTCGGACATTCCGATAAGAAAGGAATACGCATTTGAAAATGCTACTCCAAGCCATAGACGAACTAGAAGGGTACAGTCGCGTCGTGGAAGCTCGGGCGGAATACGGAGTTGTAAATTAGGGTCCAGGGTGTGAAGTCGTGCACTTGTGAAATCGGATGAATTCCACTGAGCTAATGTCAGGTCGTTTGCCAGTACGGCAAGTTTTTTCGCTGCGTCGGCTCTCGAAAGAGGAATGGCAACGCAGCTGACGCCGTCATGGGCAGATCGGGCAGCTGCGTCTGCTCGATCATTGCCGTGTATGCCACAGTGACTAGGCAACCACTGATATATGATATCATGTCCTTCGTCAACTATGCGATGATGTACTTCTCTGATCTCTGCGACGAGCTGTTCATGTGATCCATGGCGCAGTGCTGAGAGTACACTCTGTAGGGCTGCCTTGGAATCACAGAAGACTGACCATGCATGGGGTGGTTCCTCCTGAATGAAATGAAGAGCCGCACGCAAGGCTACCAGTTCAGCAGCTGTCGTTGATGATACATGCGACGTTTTTAGCTGTATTTCGACGGATCTTGTTGGTATCACCACAGCAGCAGCTGAACTTGCAGATGTGACTGAGCCATCGATGTAAACGTGTACGCGGCCGCTGTGCACTGCATGTAAAAGTTCTAATGTGGCCTGCTTCAGGGCAAACGACGGCATGTTAGCCTTGTTAGTGATTCCTGGGATGGTGAGGCGTACTTCAGGTCTGTGCAGGCACCATAAAGGTGAGGATGGTCTTGCTGCAGGCATGTAGTTCAATGGCAATGAGGTGCGATTGGCAACAATCATACGACTGATAGTTGTGTGTGGCCTTTCTGCGGGTAGAGCGGCAAGGTGGTGAGAAGGTAGTCGGGCAACGTGGCGAATATGCGCTCTGAGAGCGTCGGTTACCAAGTACGTTGATATTGGGTGATCCCGAGCTATGACAATCGTTGCCGCTGTAGACGCACACCTCGGAAGACCGAGACACGTCCTTAGGGCTTGAGCTTGTAGTCCCTGGAGTACACGCAGGTTTGTTTTGCAGGTGTTACCAAGCACAGGGAGGCTGTATCTTGCGAAACCGAGGAACAAGGCGTTATAAAGCTGCAGCATTGATCGCACCGATGTGCCCCATGACTTCCCGCCGAGAAATTTGAGGAGATGTATTATTGTCAGCAGCCTCTTCTTTAGGTACGAAACGTGCGGGCTCCATGATAGGTCGCGGTCGATAATTACCCCTAAAAAGCGGTGGTTACGTGCATTTGCAACTGCTTGTCCGTTGACACTTACAGAATAACGCTTCATTTCCTTCCGAGTGAAAGTAACAAGGCAGCATTTCTCTGAAGACAGCTCTAAGTTCTGTTTTCGCAAGTACAGTGATGTTAAGGTAGCTGCCTTTTGTAGCCGTGCTCGTACCTGCAGTCGTGTTACAGCAGACGCCCAAATGCAGATGTCGTCGGCATAGATTGATACTTGAACTGTGTTGGGCAAGCATCTGACTAGGCCAACGAGCACTAGGTTGAATAGCGTCGGGCTCAACACTCCGCCTTGCGGTACTCCACGGAACGTTTGGTGTTGAGTCGTGGCGCCTTCCTCGGTCAGCACGAAGAAATGCCTGTCGGTCAAATAACTGCACAGCCACAGAAAAGTGCGGCCACCGATTCCTGCTTTAATCAGGGCCTCTATAATTGCATAATGTGCTACATTATCATAGGCGCCTTTTATGTCAAGGAATAATGCCGCAGTGAGTTGTTTCATCCGTTTTTGATGTTGAACATACGTGACCAAATCGATGACATTATCTATGGATGAGCGCCCACGCCGGAAGCCAGCCATAGCATCTGGGTACACGTTGTAACTTTCGAGGTACCATTCCAGGCGAGTCACAATCATTCTTTCCATTATTTTCCCTATGCAACTGGCCAGAGCGATGGGGCGGTACGATGACAAATCTAACGGTGATTTGCCAGATTTGAGAAGCGGAACCAAGCGGCTGCATTTCTATTCACGTGGAGCCAAACCATTGCGCCAAGACTCGTTGTAAAGGTTTAGCAGCATGAGTCGTGCTTTCTGCCCAAGATTGGCAAGCGCCGCATATGTAATGCCGTCCGGCCCAGGTGACGAAGAGCGCCTGCAAGTCGCTAGTGCCGCTTCAAGCTCCTCCACCGAAAACATTACATCCATGCGGGAATCCCGTGGCACAGGAATGGCACATGTGTAAGGGCGCGTTGAGGATGCGAGCTGGCAAGTCTTGCGCAAAATTCTTCGGCAATGTCTATTTCGCTGCGACCTTGTTGCGAAGCGAGGGACTTAAAAGGAACACGCTGTTGCGGTGATACGCGAAGTCCACGCACAGTTCTCCATATCTGAGATAATCGCTGACTTGGATCCAACGACTCACAGAAACGTTTCCATCTTTGAGATTGAAGTGCATCAATGCGGCGTTGAATCTTCTTTTGCATCCGCCTTGCCTCTCTGAGATCATGGATGGATTTGGTTCTCCTGTATCTTCTTTCAGCCCGCCGGCGAACTGCTCGTAGTCGCCGGCGGGCTACGAGCAGTAACCTACGATATGTCTCCGGTCACACCTACTACTCACTCCATACAGACTTTCCATGACGTCGTTCAGGTCAGCCACCTAAAACCCTACCAGTACTTTTCTGCCTAAAAAGCAGCGGGATGGCGCTTCCACGCCAAGTGGGAATATGTTGCGCAGCTCTGCACAAAGATGAGGAAGATGAACACGAGCTTAGGTCTGAAGAAGTGAACGCTTTAATGACTAGCCTGCTGTAGGCTTGGCTTTGTCAATTACTGTAAATTACTGCACATTCTGTAAATAAAAAAAATGTGGAGTTTTACGTGACAAGACCACGATCTGATTATGAGGCATGGCTTAGTTGGGGAATCTGGAAAATTTCGACCACCTGCGCATCTTTAACGTTCACCCACGTAAATCTAATACACGTGTGTCTTCGCATTTCGCCCCCATCGAACTGCGGCCGTCATAATGTATATGCGCTACTCGTATTGCTTCTTCTCTCAGCAAAAGTATTAGTCTAAACCTAACTTAACGGGAAGCTTTAGCTCCTACCTGGGAAATCATCAATCCTTTCTTCTTACAACCACTGCACCGCAATTCATGAGGTATGTTGAACTTAAAAGAAACAGTTAAAATTAAATTTCAGAAAGCCAATTTTTATTTAGCTTCCACTTTTGTAAATTCCGAAAAAAATGCGAAATCTCAAGAAACAATACTCAAAGTATACGACTCTGTACCTCAGCAACTAAACACGATATCGGAATTCTCTAAGCTGCACCTAATATTTCATTTAATGCAGGCAAAAATGATATATCATATGCCACCCTGAAATACACCACTAACTCCTGAACATGGTATTCGCAAAATCTTAACAGGCATTGTAACTTCACATAAGTTATAAATTCATACATCGAATTTGTCCGATTGAGATGCTCCAAGGGATGCAGTTTAGAGGGATGCGATATCAGCTTTCATCCGAACTAACGGATTTGTAAACTTCGTACTTCGTTTTCAAATTTGCCGATTTCCGATAATTCTTTTCAGTAATGCCATGGCCTAGATAAAAATTATTATTGCAGCGATCACTGTGATCTAACGTTCTCTCTTGAATGCAACAATTCTCATTCATATGGGTTGAGCGATTTTCTCAGAAAATCCTTTATGCGTTTTACATGTATTTGAGCAGCTAGCATCGAAGAAGGGCCTGAGCCAAAGCTTCCTCTTATTGAATCACACTGGTTCTTAGAAAGCACAAGAAAAATAACGCTGACTATACCGAAGCCAGCGGCCGCAGTTGTGCACAAATAAACAGAAAAAAACAACGAAGAAAGGGAACCCAACGCAAGCTTTGCGGGAGCTGTTATCTCGGCCAGACATCTCACCCGGAATGCCGACGAACTGTCTGGCAAGGTGTCTAGCAAAATCGTCGATTCATTGCAAGTGGAGCAAGTAGCAGGTTGTCTTCAAGATAACGCTGATACATAAGCGCGCTCGTTTCCAAGTGCCGAGGGGAAGCAACAGTCTCAGGGTGTGCTTCTTTTTATTGTGTTTTCTTTAGTTGTGCTTCATGACATACGTCACGGCGCGAATTTCAAATCATTAAGGTTGATACGCCACGTGGTGGCGAAAAAAGAAACTAAACGCATGTCCTGAATTCCTGAGTATGAGTGCGTAAGTGTCGCAAGATTGATGAACAGATTTGATTTGAAACGTTGAACCATTATGTACTTCCTGTACGGTGCTGTGCAGTATTCTGACATGCCCTTTAACTTGGGTTCTTATGAGGCTGGTAAATTAATGGAATAGTTGGCGTTGATGTTTGTGCAGGTGTTGACTGATCAGCCTTCACTTCTATGAGTTGCCACTAAGGCTGTTACAGATAGCGTAGTTATAGGGGCTCTAGGCCCTGATCTCACAAACCTATGATTTAATACCGGTCTCCAAAATCGAAGTGTATACGCCCTTGTGTCTTTCGCCTCTTTCGAAATGCGGCCGCCTGAATTTGCAAAACAAGCTCTTCACCTACTGTGATGCATCATTGGGTTTCATCATCTGTGGAGAAGCCAAGAAGAAATGATGAACGCTGATACGCATGACGTCAAAGTGTGATAGGCAGAGAAACTTGCACATGTGGATGTTACGTAATGAAGTTTTCTGTCGAAATTTTGCGAATGTCAGTAACCACGGCTTCCTCCTGCATTTCTCTTTCAGGGCTGCTTTAATAGCTCTCTGTGCCCTCGGCAGGGATCCTATGCGAAGGGAGCGCGTGTTTCGTCGTCGATTCGCACTCGACGACATCGTCGACCAGCACCTTATACATGTAGGCGGTACCGGCTGCCGAGGGAGCTGGTATTGAGCCTATGCGCAACATTTGAACCGCACCTGCAACGGCGTGCAGTGCGATCACACTCCATACCGATGAACATACGGTTGCTGGTCGCCTTGATTGAGTCCATATGAGCTATTTATTACGCAGATTTTCTTTCCTTTTTGGAATTAGCATCGAAATAAAGACATTTAGTCGCTTTGTAATATGGTAGTCGTAGAGGGGGCGATATTGTTGCAGGTGGGGTTAGCCTGGCAGACCCGGCCGGCAAGTGCCCCACCTGAGCGTCTTTTCTGCGCCAAATATGTCACCATGCTTCCATCGGTCCTGTCACGCAGAAATGTGAGAAAAATGCGTGATACGTCCACTGCCATTCTTTTGACGGTGGAGTCAGAGAAAGAAATTTCAACAAGAGCGGACACTCCCATAGAGCCCAGCGGCCGAATTGACTGTATAGCGCACCAAGCGGATGGTATTCACACCTTCCGGTTTCGGTTTTGGGCGCGCGCGTTGAGAACGCCAGTTGGTACACGCCACGCCGGCTCCGCTGATCGGCGCGGCATGCTTTTTTTAACGCGATAGCGTTAAGGAGCTCGTGTCGCAGAAAAGCCGGTGTCGTCGGCGTCGGCGTCCGCGGCGTTGGCCGTGAGCGATAAATCACGGCAGGCACTTTCATAAATAAAAAGCAACTTCCAAGATGGGCTGGGTGGGAATCGAACCAGGGTCTCCGGAGTGTGAGACGGAGACGTTACCACTGAGCCACGAGTTCAATGCTTCAAAGCGGTACAAAAGCGCCTCTAGTGAACGCGGTGTTGCCTTAGAAACGAGCTGTTTCTAAGGCTGAGGCGTGCGTCGCTTGCTCAGGCGCACATTTCGTTGTCGCGCCGAACGCTGCGTTGCTCGACGCTCACCGCGTCCGATGCGGGGCGCGTAGTCGCTGCGCCGTAGCCCATTGTCTTACACCCCTTGGCGGGTCGACGGGAACGCTGTCGCGTTCCACTCTTGAAGGCGAAGCTTAAGAGTCCTCCAATTTTTTTTTTCGCTTCTACTGTTGAACCACGCGCGGCCTTGGCGCAGATAGTTTTATTATTTAGTAAAAATGATTGCGAATGATCTTTACAAGCCTCCACAGAATTTGTGTCGCGTGCAATTTCATAAAGAAAACGCAAGACGTCTTCTGAAATGATGAAATGTTTATATTACTCTACATGGGTGCTCGTTCCGGGCTTCTTGTGCATTCATCCAAAGTTGTGGCACCAGGTAAGCAGCAGCCGTTGCCGTACGAAGCTCCACCAGATGGCATCAGCTGAAAAAAAGTTAATTGCAAGCATGTATCATTTTGGTATAGTGACCTAACAGGAATATTGCGTGTAGAGGCGAAACGTGCGTAAGTGGTGAATGAACGGCATTACAGATAAATTCACTTTTACATACATTTCGTAGCAAATGGACTCCTCCGAAACAATGCCATAAAATCTGTAGAAAACATCCGATTTTCACGCATCCCTCCCTTCCCGGGTATTATTTCCTGTACTTTAAGAGCACAAATACACGGTTGACTGCGCGTTTCCAAAACAACTTGGCCTCAGTCGACGCGATGGTACGCCAAGTACACAGAGGTGGCTACAACACAAGCCATGATAAACGCTCGCACAATGCCTTCTAGTCGCACTCAAGACAGATTCGTGGGTGCAAAGCCTGTTTTCAGTCGCTCAGAAGACAGAAATTTCAAGTGTACTTGAGCTCCTCGGCGTTATCTTTTACGCGTCCGGTCGGCGCAAGCAACACACTCCCGCGTTATCGCTCTGGGCAATCGCTCGTCGCGTTTTCGACAAGCGCGAGTACCGAAATAAGGTATATGTTTTTGCAGGGCCATAGAAAGCGTCACAAACTTGTTCCACTAAAACTCAGTAAACGCAACATTAACTCACCAATGCCGGCTTGCTTTTTTGCTAACAGCTTCACAACCCCAGGTGCGGCAAGCGTACCTCAAAAGTGTCCCAAAAGGTTACGAAATGAATTACAATAATTTTTGGGGTCAGACAATGCGTCACGAACTTCTCCCAGTAAGATTCAGTACACGCGAAACTGCGGCACATAGCAGAGCTGCATTTCGCTAACTGTTCCCCGACGCCGAGCGCGGCCACTGTGCTTGAAAAGTACCCCAAAAAGTAACGAAATTAGTTACAGTAATGTCTGGGGTCAGAGAAAGCGCCAAAACTTGTCCCGGTAAGATTCAGTACACGCAAAACTGCGTCACACTGCCGAGGTTCTTTTCGTCACAATGCCAGGTGAGGCGAGCATGCCAAAAACTACCAAAATGAGTTATAATAATGCTTGGGCTCATAGAAAGCGTCGCAAACATCTCCCAGTACGAGTAATTAACTCAAATTAACTAGCCTTGGACGGCGGAGCGGTTTTTCGATGACTGCGTCACTATATAGGTTCAGTTTTGTGCAGTAAGCCTAAATGTGCTTTAAGTGAGTCGCAGACTGTCAAACAAAATTCTTCACCTTGCCTTACTCCAGTGGCGCAGCAGTGCCGTGTTGAAATGCAGACGGAACACAAGAGAACGCCGGGAGCCCTAAAAACGGGCTACTTCCAAAACAGGCGGGTCGCGAGAACGCGAGCTTCACATGCGCAGCCGGCCTGGCTCGCTCCTGTGGCATGTCTGGCGCATGACGTATGCACGCGCGTCTGGCGTGCGGCTAGCTTGTTGCTAGGCAAAGCAAGAACAATAAGTCCCAAAATATGAGTTCATTTACACGCAAAACTTCTAAAGTTTTAATGAGAAAGAATAAAAAATAATAAATCGTTGTCTGTAAGTTCATTTCACATTCTTTTTTTTTTCTGATGCTCGTGTCAACTAACGGATGGAGTTGACACCAGGCGTGACGTGTTTCTTGTTGCCAGTTTTTGCCGAGTGTCCCCTCTTGTTGAATTTCTTTCTCTATGGTGGAGCGGGGAACGTAGGAGCGCGATTGCGCCTGTCGTCGCTGTAGCAGACGCCCGGAAAAGGAAACTGTCGAATAGGGATATGCAGTGATTTGCCGCAATAATATAGCCTCAACTACATATGCATGATGTGCGATCATGCTACCGGTTCACCGCGGTAATTCTTGCATTCCTTGTCGTTTAATCTGAGCTTTGCTTCCTCCTCGCTCTCATACGACGCCTTAAGTTAAATGCGCTGCGACTTCGGTTGCGCCCTTATCTTAAAGAATTTTCGGCTAAGAAATTGCTTACGAACAGCGTAGCTTAGTGAATTCCGCCCTAGATTTCCTTCGCTATCGTGCTTTTCACTGAAATTATCAACTGCAATTTTGATTCTTCTTTCGGTGCTTCTTTTAAACAGGCAATATTCAACAAGGAATTTTCCTAAGCTTCTTTTAAACTTTCGACATAAACATTCAAATGCATTTTGAGGCGATTACTATCGGCTTTTTTTTGTATTACTTCTATGCAAAGCATTAACTACTAAGCTGCAGTTTGATCTGGAACAGTGCGCGTTATAATCACCATTACTTTTTTCAAACAAATAGACAAACAACCGCCTCCATTATGTGCTTATTCTGTTTCACTATTACTTTATAGTTTTTCGAGTGCGGCTACATGGGCGCATTGATTGATTGATTGATTGATTGATTGATTGATTGATTGATTGATTGATTTATTGTAGAGTACCAACGAAGTGTGAAGACAGCACATGCGACAAGGAATGCAAAACAAAGTACGCGGCCAATAAGAGCTACAAGGGCGTGGCCGGGCACTGCAAGGAACAAGCATGCGTGTGCACGCACGTTGTCCGTAAGTCTCACTCCAGTCACAAGGCTTGTTTTATAAGAGAGGCGTGCTGTGACCGCGTTTCATAATGAGCAGCTGTAGCGACTGGTTCCTTGCCACAGCGCAGAAAGGCCGCGCAAAAGGCCCGCCATCTCGGAGAGCCCCCAGGAAGCTAGAGGAAATACCTACATTCTTCTGTGACCATACGTGCATATTGCATTGGCACAAAGCCCTTCAATCATATTCAAAATCAGCTGGGAAGCGATTACGCAAAATAACGACTCCGTCAAAATCACTAAGCCGCGGCCCGATTGAACGTGTGGGATTTCCAGCAGAGTTATATATATATATATATATATATATATATATATATATATATATATATATATATATAATTCCGCTAGTTATCTTGGGATCGTGTTATGAAGAGAGAAATATTGTAAATATGTTTAATCATATCGATACGCGCTGTTGCAACGAGAATTTTGAAAAAAGTCTTTGAAGTTTGTTACGATCCCGGAAACTTTCCAAACGACGTCCAATTTAAAGGTTTTTTTTTTTCATAAACGGCTCCCGTGATGTAGGTGGGGAGGTGTGCCTAATGTTTCTTGTCACAAACTTTTTTCTTTTTCTTTTGGGGGGGGGGGGGGTGTTGCGGTTGACCCTTCTGCAAGCGGCGTTCAGCTTGCCTGGGGCTGAAGACACAACCGAAACACCCGCCCTTCCGGCGGCCTTCAATCTATGGGACACCCCGTGCACACAGGAAATGACAGCCATTTTGGAAGTATTGAGCTCGGTTTTGCGTGGCTTCTTCCTTTGGTGAAGTTCCGCTAACATGTTTTCCGCTAGCTGTACTAGGAAGATGCTCGGAAAACCAGCTCGTAAAAGCGGCTGTACCTGACCTTTCAAAGCCATTTCAATCTCGTGTATGCACGATATTTGCAGTGCAACAGAGAAGGCGGCTTTTGCGATTGCCCTCTTCACCAACCTTGAGTGAGCCGACGAAAAAGGCAAGGGGCTTTCTGGGGGGGTTTACGTGCCAAAATCACGATATGATTATGATGCATGCCGCAGTGGGGGCCAAATGTTATTAGGGTACATTGCCAGCTAGTGCGGTGCAAATTTCATTTGATGGGAGCAAACGGATATTGTCAGGTAAAGAATTCCATAGCTCAATAGTACGTGGGAAAAAACTGCATTTAAATCTCTTAGTGTGAGCAAAAACTGGTTTCAGGTTAAGTCCATGATAACTGCGGGTTGAAGACTGCTTAGCAGCAGATAAGTACTCGCTATATGAAAGCCGAAATGCAGAGCTAAAAGATATATATATATATATATATATATATATATATATATATATATATATATATATATATATTAGATAGATAGATAGATAGATAGATAGACAGATAGACAGATAGATAGATAGATAGATAGATAGATAGATAGATAGATAGATAGATAGATAGATAGATAGATAGATAGATAGATAGATCCGCAGTAGATATTGTAGATCCGCAGTAGATATCTTTTCCATAATATGGGCGCTGTTCTATTTTTTTTTTTTACCTCCTACAACAAAGTTGTGAAGTGGTACAGACTAGAGAGTAGGACTACGCCGCCACCTCATCCGGGCTTGACCCGTAAGGAAGCGGTGTTGTACCAGCCACTTCAGACGGGGGTCGTTATTCACCCCTGTGCTGAGGAGGCACGTGTGTCGGAGTGTTTATGTGAGTGACCTGTCTTGTGTGTGCCGAAAGGAAAGAGCCACGGCAGCTCACGTCCTTTGGGACTGTGCCAAGAACCCGCACGAAGCCGCAACAATGACAACGATCCCACAGCGGCTCGAGGTCGCAACGAGGTGCTACGATTACGAGGTCCAAGCCCAGGCCGTCCAGCAAATCTCGGCGGCCCTCGAAAGGCACCGACCAAGCGAAGCCGAAGGGAGACTGCCACCCCAAAAGAGGGGCAGGCGTGGTCGACCAAAGGGAGTAGTGCGGCCACGGCCGGAGTAGAGGCGCCACACGCCGGGAAGAGGTCATGGCCGCGTCACGATGACGTCTCCCTTAGAGGGGAAGGCTAATCGTTCTGCAGGCATTCCTGATAAAGTTGCTTCGTTCGCTCGCTCGTACCACTGCAAGTTCATTTATATTATATTAATAGTGCGGTAACCAGGCAACTAAGGCATATTCTAGTATGGACCGGACTCACGGCGGAAGAACAGCTGAGGTGTCTGCACGAGGGTCGCGCGGACAATTTTTTCGGTCGTGGTTGGCGTCTCTCTCGGTAGGCGGCGCAGATCACTGGGCGCCTGTAAAGGCGCTTGAAAGTTTGGTGGCAGAAAAGTAGGGAGATCACAGACAACGGAGGCGTACAAAAGCAAAGTTCCCTATAGTGGTTAAGAAAGCGTGATACTGGGAATTCCGCTTTCTTTTTCATTTTTCTATTTAAATGTAGTTAGGACATTTGGCGCAAACCACCACCCCGTTTCAAAGGGGACGCTTCATAGCATCTATCCATCCATCCATTTGCCAATAGGGTGATCGGAGAGATTGGGAGTTTGCGACGACTCTCGACAAGTATGAGGTTTTGTTTGTGGCGGACCGATGTGTTCTTTCAGGGCTCCGTGGCGGCGACGAAAACATAAGTTTTTGTGCATGCTTTGAGCTTGCTTCTGTTTCTTTATTTGCTGATTTTTTTCGGCTTTAAATAGCAAATTTGCTAGTTTTCTTTTTCTTCTTTCTTTTTTGGTGAGTACGGGTGTGTTTCATGTATATCTGGTTTTGCACGATAGTCAGAGCGTCCTTGCGTGCCACGTGTTTCAACACGTGCAACCGTGTGCGACGTCATGTCTTTATAGCCTTTAAATAGTAGTTTTAGTAGTTTGGAAGTGACAAGACTAATAGCTATTAGTGGTTTTAGCGTGTGTCCTATTGGTATCAGAAATATTGCTTTGGTAGGACAGTGAGAGCGTGGCCGCGTGTTCGAACACGTGCGAACGCGTGTCATACCGTGCGGCATTTATTGCTTTCAAAACATTGGTAATAATTAATTTGCGGCACTTTAAGGATTTAGGTTCTGTGCATATTGACCTTTGCTTGAGGTACGGGCTATGAAAGCTTCGGTGTTTGCATTAGAAAAAGCTAAGTGCAACACATGGCAAGAAATACGGTAAAATGGGCAGTGTGCAAGGGGGGGGTCGCAGAAGGTGGACGAGGCGAAGGATGAGAACGGAGAGAAAGTCGAATCGATCGGCAGACACTGTGATGTCGATGGTAGACCCAATAAAATAGAGGTTTCAAGATGAGCTCGTGAAACAGGTCGTAGAGCTCAAAAATGAGCTAAATATGGAACGTAATACACGGAAGGCGGTGGAAAAAAGACTTCAAGCAGCCGAGGAAAAGCTGCAGACCGCCGCCAACATGTATGAGAATGATCGTGACAATGGAAAACCGTCTCCCGACCTGACAGTACAGGGAGTGTTAACAAAGCACATGGAATGCGTACAACGCGGGGTGGTGGTAGCGGAGGTTTGTTCGATTCAGAAAAGGTGTACGGCACCACAAACGAAAAGGTGCAAGTGATGCTAGTTATGGCTTGCCGGGCTGCACCCGCTCACGGCAATATTCAGGGGTGCACTGCACCGCGGCGGCACATTGCCTTGCATCCCGTTCAATCTAGCACGGGGGTTGCAGGGTGCACCGCTGTGCTTCGGGGGAATCGAAGGCCTAGATACAGTGCACCGTTAATAGGTGCGCAGAAACTTGGCTGAATCTGTTGCAGCCCATGCGTCTGTTCTTCGCTGCTGAGTAGCTGGCGCTACAACAGTGGCGACGAGTTCGGTTCTTACCCAGGCCACCAAGACGGATCCCGAAGGTCCTGCCGGAACGACAGCGATGACCTGCCTGCAGCTGCCGGGATTCAACAAAACAAAAGCGGATGCCTTACCTTGTCCGAGCACAAGCGTATTTCGAAGCAAACAGCGTAACGGACCCGTCTAAGAACAGAGCATTACTGGTTCCGGCGATGCCTAGCAGGACATTCGAGGTGCTAGCTGGCAGAGTAGCCGCACGTGCACCAAATGAATTGACTTACAAGGAAGTCATTCAAGTTTCGGAGGGTACTACGATCCGATGAAGCAAGAGATAACTGAGAGCTACAAGTTCTTCAACCGCTCACAGCTTCCCGGCGAAACCGTTAACACGTTTCTTGTTGCCATCGCCGAATAGCAGACAACTGCAATGTCGGCGCGCGGATTGACCATATGCCTAGGGATCGCATTGTCTGCAGCGTGCGCTCCATTGCCTTCCTTTATTCATGTACCCTAAAGGGCCTTTTCCAGGCATTACATAGGGAGTTACATAACATTAACTATCACGGTGAATAAATAATGAAAATATAGAAGCAAGACGAGTGCGATTTGCTGAGAACATCACTTGATAAAACATACTGAGAAATACACTGCGAACACTGAGAACATACTGGAAAAGTAGAACTACAATTTGCGGAAGCAAATGCTATAGCAAAAAAGGATTTACCGCTAGAAGAGGCCGAAACATTGGCTCTTTCTGCCGAATCCGCTGAAAATGATGCCGAAAGAATGACATCAGAACTAGCACCCTTGCTTCAGCTGCAAGCTTCTGAGGCCAACTCTGTTCAAGCTTCGCGTGTTCGATTCGTTCCACATCAGTGTGGTAGATGTGGAAGCGGCAAACGCGACGACAGCAGCTGTAGTTGGATTAGAGCAAGGTGTTATCGCTGCAGGCCCCGTGGTCATCTTGCAAAGATGTGCGGCATCACCGCCAAAAAGGGCCGTGTCGCACCGCAAGTAATGCAGGGAAAAGCTTTGGCTCTCGAAGAAGCTGTATCTAAGCGCGACAGTAGTGAAGGGGCACATATATTGGCCTTACTTTCTGCAAAAAAGCCGCCTCGAGCCACCGATACGTGCATCTTCACATGGGGGGTATGTGCAACTTCCCATGGAAGTGGATACTGGCTCGCCTGTCTGCGTCATTTCTCGGGACGTTTTTGACAAGCATCGCGAACACGGCCGGCGCCTAAACCTTCACATGCGAAGTTACCATGTTGGACCATTGCCAGTGCTGGGAGAATTGTAGCCTTGTGTGCAATACAAGACTGTCTCTGTGAGCTACCCGCTTATTGTGCTAAACTGTTCAGGACCAAATCTTTGTGACCGTGACCTGATTTTCTTGCTTGACAGAGCTGGGGCCTACGGTCACCTTGCAGCTGAAGGAGCGAGCCGTGCCCAAATTCTGTAAGGCAAGATCCATTCCTTACGCGCTAAGGGACAGGGTATCGCAAAAGCTGGACCAGCTGGTCTCTATCGGCGTACTTTCGCCCATCCAACATTCCGAATGGGCGACTCCGATCGTGCCAGTACTCAAGAAAGACGGAACAATCAGAATTTGTGGTGACTTCAATGCCACCCTGAACTCAGCCTGTACCGTCTCCCAGTTATTGAGGATATGTACACATACTTAAACGGAGGGGAGCATTTCAGCATTCTTGATTTGCGTGATGCATACAATCAAGTAACCTGGATGAAGCCTCTATGAAAGCTTTGCGTCATTAACCCGCACAAAGCGTTGTTTTCTTATAATAGGCTTCCCTTCGGAATATACTCTGCTCCGGCTATTTTACAATAAAGAATAGATGCGATACTGTCAAGCTTAACAGGCGTCCAAGCGTACCTCGATGATGTACTGGTTTCCGAGACGCGTGGAGTTGGAAGCGAACGTCTCAGAAATGTGCTAGAACGTTTCCGAAAACACGAAGCTAAGCTGATTTATGACAAGTACAATTTTCGGCAGCCAGCCGTCACGTACCTTCGCCATCGCATAGATACAGAGGGTCTTCACCCGACCGAGAAGAACTTAGAGGCAATTGTGCAAGCAACCCGCCAATATAACGTCGGTGAGCTGTGCTCCATTTTGGGAATGTTGACATTTTATGCCAGATTTTTGCCAAACATGTCTTCTTTACTTTCACCACTTAACAAACTCCTGAAGAAGCATAACTGCGAGTCGGCCTAGTTGGAACATATTCATATTTATACTTTTTATGCGCAAACAAACAGGGACGAAGAATAGGGGCAACACAAGGCGCTCGTCCTTGTGTTGCCCCTATCCTTCGTCCCTGTTTGTTTGCGCATAAAAAGTATAAATCCTGAAGAAGGGCACAAAATGGCAGTGGGGACCGAAACAGGAAGCTGCCTTCTATAAAGCCAGGGAAATCTTAAGGTACGCTCAGATTCTCGTACACTTCGATCCGTCGAAAGAGTTGACGTTCGAATGTGACCCTTCCTAGTACGGTGTAGGCGCAGCTCTATTCCACCCGATCGACGGCATGGCCAAGCCCATAGGGTTGCGGTCCCGTACGCTGTCAGCCGCTGAAAAGAATTATTCTAAGCTAGAGAGAGAGGGCATTACCCTGGTGTTTGGTGTCACAAAGTTCCGTGATTACTTTCTAGGTCGCGAATTTACCCTCGTGAAGGACCACCAGCCCCTCCTGGGTTTGCTAAATTTATAAATGTTCTCTATTAGCCTGAACAAAGAGAAAGAGGGAGAGAGAGAGAAGGGAAGAAGGAAAGGCAGGGAGGTTAACCAGACTGAGTCCAGTTTGCTACCCTACACGTGGGGAGGCGAATGGGGAGTGAAAGAGAGAGAGAGAACTTAGGTGTAGGATGTCTATAGTCGGGCACTCAAGTCTGTTGCCTTCAGGTAGTGAAAAAGCGCTCGAACTGCCTTCTGGGCTAATGAACTGTGAGGCCAGGCTCCAAAGATCTTCGCTTCCGTAAATGGCCTGTCGTCCAGTCTATTCAAGGCACACTGGAGAGTCTCACGTTGATTATCGAAGCGAGAACAGTGGCAAAGAAGATCGCACATTGGTGAATTCGCCATTCCAATACGATAGCTGTAGGAGTTGGTGAATGCTACTCCTACCCACAGCCGACACAGCAGTGTTGCGTCACGTCGTGAAAGGTTCGCTGGTAATTTAAGTTTCAGTGATGGGTCGAGGCTGTATAAACGACACTTAGAGTTCTGTGGTGTATGCCAGCAACTTAACGTGATGGTACGAGCGAGACTGCGAAGCTCTCTTGTAGCGTCGACTATCGATAAAGGTATAAGGAGTGTCGGTGCGCCTGCCTGGGCACGTCGGGCAGCGTCATCGGTGAGGTGATTACCAACGACGCCACAATGTCCCGGCAGCCACTGAAATATGATATCATGTCCTCGTTCAGAAGCGCAGTGGCAGGTTTCGTTGATTTGTGACACCAGCTGTTCATAATTGCCACGTCGTAAACTTCGCAAGCTCTGGAGGGCTGCTTTCGAATCACAAAATATTGTCCATTTGTTGGGCGGTTCTTTTTCAATGTATTCGACAGCAGCGCGAAGAGCGGCCAGTTCGGAACCTGTAGATGTTACGTGTGAAGTCTTAAACTTGATGACGACCGATTGAGATGGTAGAACACTGGCGCCCGTAGAATTTTCCGAGACGAAACTATCCGTGTAAACATGGATTCGGTTAGCGTATGAACAATGCAAAAGTTCCAATGTCATCTGTTTGAGAGCCGCGGTGGTCAGGCTAGCTTCACTATTCCTGGAACAGCAAGGTACAAATGAGGATTTTTCAAGCACCACATTGGGGATGGCGTTCTTGTTGCGAGTGAGGGCCTCAAAGACAAAGAGTGCTGGTTAGCCGCAATTGATCTGGAGAACGCTGCCTTGGGTCTTTTCTCAGGTAAGCGAGCGAGATGGTGGTCAGGGACTCTGGATATATGGCGAACATACGCCCGGAGTGCGTCGATAGCTATATAGGTCATTATTGGGTGGTCTCTCGCGGTGGCAATTGTTGCCACGGTTGAAGCATTTCGAGGTAGCCTCAGACATGTTCGAAGGGCTTGGCCTTGAATGCTCTGTAGGACATGGATATTAGTTTTGTTAGCATTCGACCGCACTGGTGTGCTATATCGCAAGTATCCTAGGAAGGGCGTCCTGTATAGTTGAAGCATAGATGCCATGGATGTGCCCCACGTTTTACCGTTTTTTTTTACCGTTTTTACCGCTTTTTTTTGTTGTGTTTTACCCTTCTTCACAGTTTTATTTTACTTTACCGTTTTAAGCGTGAAGCAAACTTTAAAAAGAAGGTGCGGCTTCATGAATACCAACACGCGTACATTCATACAAGTAAACAATAAAAATACCGTAAGTAGTCTTCGAATACAAACACGCGTACGTTCAGTGGCGTCCGCAAGGCGTGAGAAATATAAGATGGAAAGAGGCAGCCAGTACAATGCAGGAGAGAGGAGTCACATGGTAGCACAAAGCATGCGAGGTGTCGCAGCTAGCAGAAGAGTGTTTCTGTTATTCTTTGATTGAAGTTACTACAACTTTTGTGAAACCACGAAGACTGTTATTCCATCCCTGCTTGGTTATATCACACCCACAGTGTGACCTCCACTAACTTCTGCGTTCCGCAAACTGCATTCCATTGCACTCTTTGCACAGGTGCTATCTTTTGTGATTGCGGGCAAGCGGTTTTTTTATACAAAGTCTATGCGTGAATCAAAAATAAAATGAAAGCTACATAAAAGTTTATATGACAAAGTGAAATAATAAACATCAACAGAAGGGCGACGAGAATCTCTGATATATGATGCGGCAATACACATGTAGCTTCATAAACATGCTATATATTACATACTCTATATAACCGTTAGTAAGTGCTTAAAACAGGCAGGAAAGATATTCATTGGTGCACCAAAAATGTCGGCAATCTTGGAAACGTGTTTCTTGCTAGTTGGGCATATACGACATCCTACCTATACTATACTAAGCGTGCTGAACTTGGGTATTACAAGTGACTCGGAAGCTTCTCTGTGGTAGTGAGTGGAGAATCCTGATTTCAAAATAACACCCGTAAATTGACGAAAAGGTGGTCTTATGTGTTTACATAACTGGAGAGTGGGAGTTGCGGTATTGATTGTACATGTGATTTCTGATAATTACAGCATAGCCTAAAGTGGGTTTCCGCTTGTCCGATGTATTGTGCGCTACAAATTCTGCATTCGAGGAGACATACAGCGTTACAAGTGTCGCAGTTGTAATCACCTTAGATTTTGAATGAAAATGAAGACGTGGTGCTCTTGGCAACATCAGCGGTACTCAGCTTGGAGCAAAGTCTGCATCGAAGTTTTCCGCATGGTGCGCTGCCTTTGAACTTAGCTGAGTCAATTTTGGAGGACGTGAAAACATATCTGAGACTGGTGGCCCGTCTGTGTGCCACCCGCAGAAGTTCAGCATCAATTTGCCGCATTTTCTCTCTATTTAAGTATATGGGATGATATTTGCGGAGGCTACTGTTTATGTGAGTAGTTGATGCTGAATACCTGAGGATAAGGTTGGTCCGTGATTCTGGGGAAGCTGGTTTTTTGTTGATGAGCGCATGACAATCAAGGCTGTCTGCTTTTTTTTTAATTGCGTCGCGGATAATAGAGGGAGGATAACGCCGACGTAGTAAGTCGTTATGGAGTTCTTCACAGTTCGATTCAAATGCCTCTTTTTGAATACATATTCGTTTAAAAAAATAGCTTGGCTGTACGAGATTACTGTTTTACAATGTTTCACGTAGCTACTATCAAAATGTAATTATGACTGCTTATCGGTTGGTTTTCTTTATTCTAATATGACAAGTTTGTTGTGCACACTTCCACTAACATCCAGAAGCAGTGGAGCAAGGTGGATCCACTTGCAACGAATTCTCAGGGCGACACCAGTTTCGAGATATTAATTCCCGAACTTTGCGGAGAAATGCATTGTCGTTCCAGGTAATCTTGTGCTACAATACAATACAATACATTACGTAAAACGACGTTTTGTTAAGAAAGTAAGTGGAATGACAGTGCACTTTTACCGCAAGCTTGACGGCTCATATCTCGTAAATGGTATCATCCAGACAAGGCTGTTCAAGTGGATACGCCTTGCAGTCTCACTCGCTAGAATTTGTAAATTGCAATGTGCCCTTACGTAACTCGTTTAAAACTTGATTAGTGGATTTTCATTAATTAGTTGATTATTTATTTAATATTTTGTGCAAGTAATGCCCGCCTCTTCGAGTAGGACGCCGCATGGACTAAAATTGCGCTATCTGACACAAGCAACTGAACTATTTTTTCAAGTGTTCGCTGAAACATCCTGTATACACAGGGTGTTTAAACACCCTGTATATATATATATATATATATATATATTGTGAGCCAGATATTCGCATCTCATCTTCTAATCTGTACATATCATCATCAGAGCCGCGGCTTTTTTTGTCGTCGTAGCGTGGAATCTTCGAGAATAAAGAAGTTTCTCAGAAGTGGCGGAGGTGCTGGGTAGGTGATGCGAGAGCGGATGCGGGCAACGGGAGATAGCGTCGGAGTCTTGATGCTTCTTTCCAGACCTGTAGATTATGTCGAAGTCGTACTCCTGTAAGCGAATCACCCACCGCCCAAGACGACCCGATCATTTCTTCTGCGAGGAGAGGAAGCACAACGCGTGATGGTTTGTAACGGCCGTGAAACGGCGGCCGTGTACATACGGGCGGAATTTTTGCACAGCCCAAACAACAGCGAGGCATTCCTGTTCAGTAATTGTATAATTGTTCTCTGCTGTGGACAAGCAACGACTGGCATAGGCAATGACTCGCTCACGAGAGGTATGGTCACGCTGTAATAAAACAGCGCCTATGCCATGACCGCTAGCGTCGGCGTGGACGATGGTAGGTGCAGCCGTCTCAAGATGGCATAATACCGGCTCGGACGTGAGCGCGCGCTTTAGAGCTTGAAAAGCTGCTTCGCAGGGCTCTTTCCAAACGAAGGGTACGGCAGCTGCAAGGATCGGTGGAGGGGAGATGCAAGCGTTGCGAAGTTGCGTATAAAACGGCGGAAGTAGGAGGTGAGGCCGAGAAAACTGCGCAAATCTTTTTGACCGTTTGGCCGGGGAAAGTTCAGGACTGCGACAGTCTTCTCTGGGTCCGGTCGAATCTCTTCTTTACTAAGTGTCCCATGATGGCCTTGTTCGCGAAGTGAAATTTTTTTATGTTCTCCTGCAGTCCAGCCTTGGCAAGACAGGTTAAAACTTCATCAAGGCGCTCGAGATATTGTGAGAATCTTGGAGAAAAGCTCATATATCGTCAAGATAGCATAGGCAGGTCTTCCATTTGATACCACGTAAGACACTGTCTATCATGCGCTCGAATGTGGCAGTCGCGTTGCAGAGTCCGTATGGCATCACGTTGAATTCGTAGAGTCCGTCCGGGGTGAAAAATGCTTTTTTATCCTTGTCAGGCTCGTACATTGGTATTTGCCAGTAGCTAGATCGAAGATCAAGACTGAAGAAGTACTCAGCGCGATGCAGCGAGTCCAACGCGTCATCAATTCGTGGCAGGGGATAAACGTCTTCGCGTGCGATTTTGTTGAGGGCGCGGTAAACGACGCAAAGGTGAACTGAGCCGTCTTTCTTCTGTACAAGGACCGCTGGAGAAGACAAGGAACTTGAGCAAGGGCGTTTTATATTCCGTTCAAGCATATCTCACACATTTTTTCCGATGACCTTGCGCTCGGTAAGAGACACTCTATATGGACATCGGTGAACGATGCGGGAGCCATCGGTCTGAATGCGATGAGCGGCGACAGGCGTTTTACCGAGGACGGGTGAATGGACGTCGAACAAGGCACTGTGTTTTTTCAACAAATCAAGCAGATCTCGAGTCTGAGTAGGTGAAACGTCTGGGCTGATGGAACTTGTCAGAGGAGAGCAAGAAGAGTCGAGAGGAGGCGAAGTTGATTCTGTCGGAGGAACAGTCGAAGGAACGAGGGCGACGGGTTGAGTATCAACAGCGCAAGTGATAGTTGATCCACAGGGCAACAATTGGGGGTCGGGAGTAGTGTTCGATGCAGTAACCATTGCGCACCCATCAGTGAAACGAAGACATGGAGCGATCACAATTCCTCTATAGATGAAATGCGTCCGTAAGCGCCAATGATCACGTCGCCATGTACAATCTCGGCGAAACGAACGGCGATAATTTATTTTCCAGAGGGCCAAAGCACGTAATCTGCGGCTGCTACGAAACGGCTATGCGTATCATATGTAGAATGGCATTGCTGACTGGTGTCGGTCCGGGAAAGGAGACGCTGGCGACCGCTGATAAACGCGGATGGAGGCGGATGACAGGAAATCCCAACCTAAATTAAATTTGTGAGTGCACTCGCGTAGCACGGCAAATACTATGCGATGAGGGACGCCATTGATGGAAACACGTACTGTACATTGCGCGATCGGGTAAATTCTGGCATTGTTTGCACCATGTAAAGGAGCGCCGCAGTATGGCGTGGTCACTTTTCGTAGACAGGAGCATACATCAGCACGAATGATAGAAATAACGGCACCAGTGTCAATAAGACATTCTACGCGAACACCTTCCACAAACACTAATAATAGATTCGGCTGGTGCTCGGGAGGAAGTATAGGCAGTCCAATGGATGCAGTTTCCCCTCCTAAAACTCCAGCTTGAAGTTTTCCGAGCGGAAGTCATGGGCCTGTGAGGCGGGCCGAAGTGGGGACGCTGAGCGGCGGCGTGGGGAAGATGAGCGGCGCCGAGAAGAACGATAGGTGGAGGGCATATCGTCTGCGCATGTGGGAGACGGTAAACGGTGCGACGAAGGTGGGTATGTCATCCGTTGATAAGTCAAAGGTGCACGGGTATCGTCGGAGCGTTCTTGAGGAACGTAACCGCGCCTCTCGTCCTGTCGGCGCCGTCGGCAGAGCCGGGAAATGTGTCCTCGGTATCCGCAGTGATAACAAAGAGGACGGATAGGATGCCAAGCAGAGTATAGGAAGGTTGAGAACGAACCTGCGCCGATACTGAAGCCACGGATGTGTGTGCAGATGGTGTGGTCCCATGCGTGGTCGTAAGCGGAGACATCGCGACGAAGTCGGCATATGTAGGTAGCGTCAGAACCGGTAGCGTCAGAACACATGGTACGGGGAGCATATGGACGCGAGCTTTTCTTTAACGATTGTGCGCAGGCCGGTCGCAGAAGCACAGGAAGAGCATTGCGCGTGAAGTTCCCCACGTATGATGGTACGGATCAAAGTGCGCAGGTCCGTAGCCTCAAGGAGGCGACCGTCATACGTATTGGTGTGATCGCGAAGAGATTGTAGTTCCTCAAGGTGTTGGCACACGGGGATGAGATCGGGCACGCTGGTATGGTTCTGTGCAGCCAGGGCGTTGAAACCACTATTGTTGATTCCCTTGATTATGTGACCGATGCGGTCGCTTTCAGACATAGCGGAGTTTACACGCCGGCATAGGGCGAACACATCTTCAATGTCAGACGTGTACGAATCCCCGGAAAATTGAACATGCTGGTCGAGCTTCTTTTTCGTGATCTCAGTGCGAATAGCAGGAACAGCAAAACTAGCACGAAACTTCTGTGCGAAATTGGTCTCAGAATATATATATATATATATATTCTGAGACTAATTGCTGTTCCGTTTTGCTGTTCCTGCTATTCGCACTGAGGGGGGGGAGGGTAACTTCTCGAGCGGGTCTTCAGTTGCAAGTACAGTACAGGAAATCAATGACTAAATCATTACTTGCTGTACTATTTCATTATTAATTTACGTTCTAATTGTTCTTTCAGAGAGGTGTACTTCTCATAGCTACAGTTCAGAACAAAAAGATATTTTGCATTAAAAAATGTAATGAGAGAAAACGCTCGCTTACCGTGCATTTGGTGCCCGCTAAAGAACCTCAGGTGGTCGAAATTAATCCGGAGTCGCCCAATACGGCGCGGCACACAGTCAATTCGAGGTTTTGGGCGCGTAAAACCCCAGAATTTAATTATTTGTACTCGCCCATCTTGATTCGCAGCTTAGCTGACTAGAGGAATGTCATACTATTCAAATTGTCTTTCTCTCTCTTTCTCTCTCTCTCCGATAGTACAGCCTGTAACGTGTGTCTCTTCTCTCCCGGGCCACAGTTTGCACCAAAGAACGCTGCGAGGCGTCCTGCAAGGCCAAACATTCTGCCAAGCCCAACATGACATCGGCGTGCGACCAGTACGTCTGTCGGTGCACGTGGGCGGAGTGTAAGTGTGTACGCAGCTTCGGCCGTCGGCTGCGCGAACAGCCGCTCGGGAACGTTTTTTTTTTTTTGTTGTTGTTGTTGTTGTCATACCGCTGCAGGGGCTCGTGCACCGCGTGTTCGGATTGCCACTCTTTTGTGAGATCATAATTAGGATTTGGCACTCGGTTTCGCTTTCAATGAACTCGCTGCGGCCATCATGATCGGGCGGTGGCCGACCTTCTGCTTATCGCAGTTACCGCCACGAAATGAGAGCACCTTCACGATTTGAGGGGAGGGGGGGCGCCACTTGGTTTCTAGAACGTACTTTCACTCGACACTCCACCTCGACCAATGAGAGTGGATGACAGCGCCACTCCTAAACTGAAGCGGCCACCTGCGCTTCAAGGGACGCTATAATGAAGAATAATACGATCTGCATTACTAAATTAGTAGATTACATTTTTCACAATAGCAAGAAAGCCACTCTGGGCGTATAAGAAGAGGCTTGCTAAGCCAGCAAACATGCCGTCTTTAATCTCTCCCGCCAGTTCGCCGTGACCTCATGGATTTTGAGGGCGTCTGTTCGGGCCTAGTTAATTTCTTATCGGTAATGGCGCACCACATTAAAGTGTCTTAAAAAAAGAGAAAGGATGAACTTAGCGAGCTTCAAGAACTTTATCGGAGGCATAACGACTCAAGCACAAAGAAAGATACATCTAAATTGTTGACGTCACACTGACGTACCGGCGCAGAGCTTACGGCCAAAGATTAAAAAAATAAATGTCTGGCCTTAATTTTCTCTATTAACAGTCATCATATTACGGCGAAATTTATAAAAATTGAATTTTGAAATACTCCTTTTTCGGTGTAATCTCACCTGGTGTTTCTCGTTGGCGCCGCCGTTCAGTGAGACTACAAGGCAATTCCTGAACGAAAAGTTGTGCAGCTCGACGCCCTCGGCATCCGCTCAAATGTGACGGAGTTAAGATGTGTTTCTCAACAAACTTGTCCTCGTAAGAACCTCCCTGGAGAGTTGTCGAAGGTCGGTCGCGGAGTGGCGCTGTGTTCCACAAGGTGGAGGCGAGCGGAATGGATTCGAAACGACAATTATTTAGAAAATACACGGGTAAACGTTACCTAAACAAACTGAAGTGCTGAATGTAGCTTTCAATTCGGAGGCGCCGACAGTGTATGCAGAAAGGTGCCATGAAAAGAACGTACAAACCATTCTTCCGTGCACGTGTGGCTTCGTTAAACCGGCCTTTGATCCGTCGTCGAAGCTCTTAACCGAGCCATAAGGTAGTCTGGCCACAGCGACGATCGAGAACCGAAAAACAAAATATCTGCTTCTTGAATGTTTGGGTCCAGTCAAAGACCGCGGTATACTAGAAGCTTCACGTAACTCCAACCCAGGTTACAAAAAAAAAGTTCGAGTGGCATGTCGCACGTACAGAGCAGTAAGTACCACCGTACTGCTTGTGAATAGACTACTCACACACACACACACACACACGCACGCGCACACACACACACACACACACACACACACACACACACACACACACACACACACACACACACACACACACACACACACACACACACACACACATATATATATATATATATATATATATATATATATATATATATATATATATATATATATATATATATATATATATATATATATATATATATATATATAAGGTGTCCCCCATAACTTGAGCCAAGAATTTGAAAATTATTAACTCAGACAATTTTTTGTTGTTTTCCTCATAACTCACTAATTAATTAAGTTTTATTACCCAACTTTTTAATTATTGGCTGAGGACCCCAAGCATGATACGCATATTTGTGAAGCACTTTCAGAAACCACCGATTGAGTTGTTTCCTTTACAATACGACTCACGTAGTCCTTTTTACCATGTTTCATTGAAAGCCCGCGAAATACGAAAAAAGCCACTCGACGAAGCGTTTGCGCAGTGGTATTGTGCTGCTCTCAAGCGTGCGTTCGGTGAACAAGGTCGGCTGCGTCGTGACTGGCGACGGTGAAGCGACAGGGCGTTCTTTATCTCATCGGCAGCGCTCGGCCAGCAGCATGCATTTTCGCATTCAGCTGACGGGAGCTCTACAACTTTGCGTAACGCACTTGGGGTCTGCAGCCAATACTTAAAAGGTTGAATAATTAAACGTCACTAATCCGTTAGTTAAGGGGAAAATAAACAAATAGCCTGTGTAACTCTTGGCCAGTGCCAAACATTATGCATTCGGTTCAACTCGCGTCTGGAGTGCTTTTCGTTTTTTAAATTTTGGCTCAAGTTATACGAGACAACCTGTATTGGAAACAAATTGCTGACGTGTTCTTCAGACTCCCATCGCATGCGCTAGTTCGCCAGCGCCGCCGCCGCTAGAGAACGCGCTTGAGAATGCGCTCCGAGCGAAAAACGCGTTCACACTTTCTGAGCAATGAGTGACGCAACCGGTGGAATACAAAGCACCTGAAGAGCTGCGCTCAAATTTCGCATTAGGGAGCATCGTAATCGCCGGTGAATCTTTTTTTTATAAAGATATGTATGAGGAGGCACCTTGCATTGCAAATCGCCTTATAATAGGCAAACACTACCGGTCTTTTGGTTCCTCTCTAGTATGCACCCTGGACGTATGTAAGGGACTTTGCAATGAAAAGTACAAAGGGAAGGACAACCTCCAATGGTCATGCAAGGAGTACTTCTGCATCTGCTCGTGGAAGGCAGGTGAGAAACCCTTTCTGCGTGCAGCTTTATCTGCCGAATCTGCCGTCATCAATCCACCTTGTTTTCTCATACGAACTGCGCTTTCGCTATTCTACGCAATTCTTATAGAGTGCCGCCATCTTAGGAGGTTGACGCTGCCGCTTTATATATATGTAACAACCAAATGCGCGGTACTAGAGATTCGACTAGTATGCATGGCTGTGCGGGCGCGTTCGGTGTTTCGTGGCCGTGTTGGTAGGACGTCACTGCGCAAAGGGAACTGAGAGATTGTTTGTGTACCAGTCCAAGATGGCGCGGACTCCAGAAAACGCGGCGGAAAGCGTTTGTACATGTCTGCCGCGGATGAACTGGCGTGACATCGTTCGTGTAGAGTTGTCTTGCGACCAAGTGAACACGACTCTTGTAAAAAGGGCCTTCCACGCGGCAGCGTAGCATGCGACTCCGCTTGACGTATTTTATTATTTTTATTATTATTTTGTCTCTTTTTTGGCGATCGTCGGTGAGCAGTTTCCGACAAGAAGCGCCCGTTATTTCATTCGTACACGCAGAAAGTAGAAATTTGCGGTTTAGGAAATTTACCTTGTTTCAAGAAAGTGTAGCACCTCTCTGGTGGTCCTAGCTGGCATATAAAAACAAACCCTGGGCCAGCTATCGTGATGTGATCGCATAAATGGTTGGGTGAGGACTTACGGGAACCACCGAGCTGTCATCGGGCCCTTGCCGCTGTAAATTTAGAGTCCTGCACGTCAGCCGTGCAGCAGTTGCATGGTTGTTGTTGTTGTTGTTGTTCTTGTTGTTGCAGGCGGCAATATTTTTACCTTGCAGGAATAAATTTAAAGCGCATTTTAAAGTCCCGTTTTAAAGTTAACAAGCCACAAGTACGTTACTTCGTCTTCCGCCCCACTTTCGCGCGAAAGTGGGACGCGTAGGCCGTCACTGCGCAGATGACTTCGTATCGCAAACAACCGCTACAGCTGACTACTTTAGCTGTCTCCGCACCTCTTTCGTGCGAAATGCAGAAAAGCAGCGAATACAGACCTGGAGGCTGCATTGGTTGTCATTTCTGTCGTATTCTACTTTTAAAGTCGTAACTCTATAACAGTCCTATGAGGAACATGGCAAATTCTAGCGAGAAGTGCAGGGTGACAGCCGGCTCTGGCAGCTCCAAGCAGATCTTTCTTTTCTTTTCTTTTTATCTCTCTCTTTCCTTTGTTGTCTATCTTTTATTTAATTTGGGAACTTAACGATTAATTCAGGTGCTTCCTTAGCGCAATGCTTATTCGGCATCCTCGCCTGTTTGCGGGAGCGTATCCTAAGCGAATCGTTCTGTTAGCTTAGCCGTATAAGCGGCTTTACTAATTCTGATGTCTCACCATCACGAATCTGAATATGCTCAGCGGCCGTCGCAGCCAGCGGATGGGTATACAGCTACCGCTTGTTTGCACCCTTTCAGCGTTTTTTTACGGGTTCAATTTCATGCTTTAGGGTCGGTAGCCTGGGTAATTGATTCTTTCGACGTGCCTCAAAGCCTGTGCGCGCAGATGTGCTTACATGCGTGCGTTCCAGTCATGTAAGAAAGCCCTCTTCGGAGCTGGCTTTCCCAGAAAAGGAGACTCTGGTGAGCAGCCCGCTTTCGTAATCGCCGTTCGTTTTTAGAGCGACAACATCCTGACAGCAACGGTAATCTCAGAGTGCGCAGTGCGAGCCGGGCGCGTGCGGAAAGCTAGTCGAAAGTGCAATTGCGATTCTGGGGCATATGGAAAGCAATCGTGAGAGTGCTAACATGGGCCGGAGAGTTCTTACAGGCAGGCATATATGTATCTAATTAAGGCACTGGACGAATGCGCTGAGCGATGGGGTATCATGCTCATCAACACCTGTTGACTACATCCTGTCCATTCTGTCAATGGGGATGTGAAAAAATCTGCGTTTTATTATTATATTGCTTTTGAAAAAGAAAATAACAAAAAGGAAGAGGAGGAGGAGGAGGAGGAGGAGTACGTGCACCTTTTGGATGAAAATGTCGTTTGCAGATCGATGGCTCGAGCGGGAATAGAAAAAAAAAACATGGGTACCCGGAATTCACGAAACTTCTCTTACGTAACTGCCGTCCGTGATTTCGCCATCGTCGTGGGTACCGTGATGTTATTGAGCCAGTCGCTATCACTATGATACGAGATAAAAATTTGCAGCCAATGATAAAGCACTATTACTAAATTTAGGGTTCTATGAACGTTTGTCTGGTCGGGGATGATCATGACGCACTTGAGTAAAAAACATCGACACCGACCGGTCAGTGTCCGTGTTATTACACTACTGTGCCACGAACACTTACGTGCGAGAAGTTTTGTGAACATGGTTCTCGGAAGGCGACTTCACTGCAAACGGTGCCAATTCCCTATCAAGGAGCTTTTAAACTTGACTAGCGCTTCTTTCTGACACTCATGGTCTCTCGAGTGTACGACTAAAGCTCGCATAATGTCAGTTACCGCCATAGCAGGCCAATATCGCCTAGAGTTGTCGTTACCAAAGCAATGTCCTCTATATACTTGTTTTTGTTTATTCCTCCCTAGGAGCGTAAACGGATCCACCGGCAAATTACCAAAGAAAATCATCGCAGCCATGCTATGACGCCCATTCCTATAGTAACAAACGAACAAAATTAAGGCCACTAGTCACAATAAATTCACTGGTGACACAGCAAAGAGTGATTATATGTCTCCTCGATCAGACACTCGGACGCGTCAAGTCGGGTTTACAAATATTTCATGATTCTTTAGCGCATCCTACATGCGTGAGCTTCTCGTGGCTAAACTGTACTTTACGGTTCAGTGACATGTGTGACAGCCCTGCCTGCCTCCATTAGGAGCGACGGCTGCATCGATGGCAAACAATTCAATGACGTCCGCAGCTTCTGCGGTAATCTGCTTTGGTTCAGAAATAAAATAGTCCAAATTTTTTTCTTTCCTCCATGCCGCAATCCCTGTATTGAGATGCGTAGTCGAAGTTACGTCACAGTTCTTCACAGCAGCGTCTTCATGGAAGGTCCAGTCGACTTCTCGTCTGCCGAGCTGGATTCGCGGCGATAGTTACGGCGTCGGCACAAAAGAGCGCATGAACCTCGACAACGACACCGATGGTCATCGTACACGGCGCCAGTTCGTACGCGCCACGCCACCGGCGACGCTTTCACGAGAAAGCCCCTCCGATGCCGAAGTGGTCCAGGAGTTAGAACCGACTGTGGCCGACTTTCGAACAGCTAGCAGTTCGAGCTCACATACAATGGTGGCTCTGGAGTGCGTGTCTGCCTTGCGAGGTATTTTAATCAGTACCCGCGCGTGCAAACATTTGTATGTACGTATATAAAGACAGCTATGACAAGAGACCATCTCGACTGAAGCTAGTTTAGCAGGGCTCTTGGAGGAATTATCAGGCATTGCCTGAGATATCAGTGGCCTTAGTGAGGTTATATAGGAAAATTTCTGAAGCTTATACAGTGCTTACTAATGGCCACGTCCTGTGCTGGCTGCATGAGTCTTTCAGATAAGAAGGAATGCGGATTCGGAATTGTAATTCATAATGACATAGCTGGCAACATTGATTAATTCTACAGCATTAACAAAAGGGTAGCAGTCATCGCAATAAAGCTAAATAGGAGATATAGATTATAGGTAGTACAAGCCTACGCTCCAACGTCCAGTCATAATAAAGAAATAGAACAGTGATGTGAGGGTGTTGAATTATCAATGCTTAAGGCGGAAACTCAGCATACTAGTTGTAGTCATGGGTGACTACAATGCGAAAGTGCATGGGAAAAAGCAGGCTGGGGAACAGACAATTGGCAACTACGGCATCGACTGCAGGAATAGTAGAGGATAGATGTCGGTGGAATTCGCAGAAAGGAAACGATTCCGCATAATGAATACCTTCTTCCGGAAGCACAATAACAGGAAGTTGACCTGGAAAAGCCCTAACAGCAAAACAAGAAATGGAATAGATTTCATACTTTTTGCCGACTCCTGCATAATGCATGATGTATAAGTGCTAGGTAGGCTATAGAGGGCAGTGATCATAAATTAGGGAAGTCTAGGATACCGCTCAACTTGGAGAGAGAAAGTGCTACATTAGTCAAGACGAAACAGCCCAAACCAGACGCAGTTAGCATAACTGCAGATGGATTGAGGCTGGTGTTAGCATACAAATGTGCAGGATTTAGAACAGGAAGGTGAAAACAACATAGAGGTAATGAATAAAATTGTAACTAGAGTGATTTCAGAAACAGCAATTGAATTGGGTGGTAAAGCGCCAAGGCAACAAGTAGTCAAGCTCTCCCGAGGGACGAAGGACCTGATAAGAAACCATAAATCACGAAAGTGTCTAACTCAAGAGGTCAGATTGAATTCGCAGACCTGCAAAAGCTGATAAACAAGAAGAAAGTGGCATTTGAAATTATAGCGTCGGAAAGATTGAGGAAGCAGCAGAAAAGGGGGGCACCATGAAATCAGCGAGAAGTAAACTTGGCTAAGGAAAGAGCAAGACGTACGCGGTGAAAGATAAGCAAGGTGATGTAATCAGCAATTTCGATGATCTAGTAAATACAGCAGAGGACCTCTATACTGACGTGTACAGTATCCAGAGCAGCTTCGCAACACTGATTGAAAGTAATGACGAACAGTATACAAACGCTCCATTAGTAACTAGAGAAGACATGCCCCGGGGAAAAGTGCACGAGAAGATGGAATAACAATCGATTTATAAAATATGGAGGGTATATTTACTTGAACAGCTTGCGACCCTTTGTACACAATGCCTCACGACTTAGACACAATCTCCCCATTGCGATTCACTGCATGCTTAGTAATATTCAAGCTATAGACCACCAGGAAGAATTAGGAGTAAGGATCAACGGCGAATATCTTAGCAAGCTACAATGTACAGATGTCATTGTTCCTCTCCGCAAAGGCAGGGATCAATTCCAACAAATGTTTGATGCTAGCCTAGAAAGTGTAAGAGTAGAGTTGAAGATTAATAGGGGGGGGGGGGGGTAAGACAAAGGTAATGTTCAATAGCCTGGCACGAGAACACAGGTTCATGATTGGCAGTCAACCTATAGAATTTGAGCAAGAGTACTTATCTAGGCCAATTACTGACAGGGGACCCTGATCATGAGAACAACATTTCCGGAACAATAAAAATGGGTTGAAGCGCATACGGCAGGCATTACCACATCATGACCTGCAGCTTACCGCTATCCCTTGGAAAGAAAAGTGCGCGATCACCGAATTCTACTGGTACTAACATATGATGCAAAAACTTGAAAGTCAGCAGAGAATCTTGGGAACAAGGTAAGGATCACGTAACGAGCGATGGAAAGCAAAAATGTTGAGCGTATAAGAGACGGGAGAACAGCGGTGTAGGTTAGAGGGCGAACGGCGATAGCCGATATTTTAGTTGACATTAGGAGGGGAAAATGGTGCTGGACAGGCCATGTAATGTGCAGGTCAGATAACCGGTGGTCTATTAGCGTTACAAAGTGAGTTCCAAGGTAGGTAAAGCGCACTCGCGCACGCCAGCGAACTATGGGTGGCATAATGAAATTTGGAAATTTGCAGACATAATTTGGAATGAGCTAGCGCAAAATAGGTATGATTGGAGATCTCTGGAAGAAGCCTTGGTCCTCCAGTGGACATCAAGATAGGTTGATGAGAATGATAAGATACTTTAGGTAATGACTTACTATAACATAAGCTGGGTTACGTGATCAGGCGGGCGTCACTATCACTACGAATTGCTGTATGACGTCAGCTAATAAGTAAGTTTAGCTAATAATCAACGTTTTTAACTATTAACAATACGGCGCATGCCACAACTCTGGCATTCAAGCCGAACTGTAATGAAGCAATAGACATGTAGCAGAAATTCTGTGCTGAGTACCAGTTTCTAAAAATGTGTGGCGAAATGCATTGATATTAAGCTCTACATTTTTGCACAGCACTGATAACTGTAGAACGGTCCGCGTAATTACTAATGGGACCATTTACGAATTATAAATTATTAGATGCATCTTATTCAACCTTTGGGCAATTGCAATCGGTTTACCATGCGTCACAGAAGACAAATTGACGTATGTCGACTGCAATATTTAATCTCATTACCACCCGCCGTGGTAGCTCAGTGGCTATGGTGTTAGGCTGCTGAGCACGAGGTCGCGGGATCGAATCCCGGCCACGGCGGCCGCATTTCGATGGGGGCGAAATGCGAAAACACCCGTGTACTTAGATTTAGGTGCACGTTAAAGAACCCCAGGTGGTCAAAATTTCCGGAGTCCCCCACTACGGCGTGCCTCATAATCAAAAAGCGGTTTTGGCACGTAAAACCCCATATATTATTATTATTATTATTATCTCATTACCACCTAGAACCTTTGGCAATTACGTACCCGTGAGAAAGAGGACACAGGCACAGGCTCGACGAAATAAAAATTAGTTTCTTCGTAATTCAGTTGCACAAACTTGAAGTGACGTGTGCATTGCCAGGTCAGCAGTGTCAACCCAGTTTCTACTGTCATTTCTTAATTTCAACTTACATCTGCAGGCGGACGAGAAAATCGGTCTGATCGCGGAATCTATGGTCCGTATACTTTAACTCAGGGAAGTACGCATTTATACCGTCGTACCACGATATTATCACCGACTGGCACCTTGGCTTTGATAACAGAGCACGCAACTTGCATCTGGTAAGGAGTGGCAAGTTCGCCACGCGCTGTCTCTCCTGATTAGCGAGGCAGTCGCGTCACATTTCGCTCCGTATTCAACGTGCCGCACGAGACATACTGTACGAACCGACAAATATATCGCGTATACACGTATAGAGCTGCGCTCAAATTTCGCTTTACGGAATTGAAATCGTCGGGGAATTTTTTCTAAATATGTTAAATATGCTGTACGCGCGCACTCTTCAGTAAGGCTTCTTCCTAATTAGTGGAGTGACAGCTCTGGCATTCTCACATAGCTATTTGCACTTAAAGCTGATCAGCTCGTAGTGTTTTGTGCTGTCAATGGAGAAGCATCTAAAAAATGCGAACCATTTCAGGTAATTACCTTTTCCTTGCAGGATGTGTAGCCACTGCGGCAGTTCAGCACGGCACATTTCCGCCCCTCCTCAAACGGCGAGGATAGTAAGCGCTGGCATTTGTATGGACGTCAAAAGCGTGCGCGTATATGTATATATATATATATATATATATATATATATATATATATATATATATATATATATATATATATATATATATATATATATATATAATACTATCTGATAAACCGGTGCCGTCAGCGCAATGCGCAAGCCCATGAGAACATGAGCGACTGAAAACCTGCAGACAACGAACCAAGACAGTTCGCTTGCCGGAGCACATCACGCCCTCACTAATCCAAGCTTTGCCTCCCCAGGTCACCAACGCACGCCAGCTGTGAGGACTGGGAGGTCAATCCCACCGTTCGTAACCAGTTGTAAAGATTGGCGTCGGGCATGAATAGCTGGCTAGCTATCTGGCTACCTAGCTATCAAGCTAGCTATCTAGCTAGCTGGCTAGAATAGCTTGGGTAGCTGGCCCATGCCGTCGTCCAACTTATCCACGCTGAGGACGTTGTTGAAGGGAAGGACTACTTCTCATCGAGAACGAGGAATATGGGTTTATTTACAGTATCTACATAAGGACATTGCAGTTCATCAGTCTAGCATGACTGCGAGAGGAAGTACCTTGAGCAGCCGCACAACACCGGTTCATAAACACTCGGTCTTCCCTCGATCCCAAAGTGAGGGAGCCGCCTCTCTGCGGCAGGCGGCTCACACACACTTCCGCACAGGTTCACGGCCCCCACCGACGTCAGAAGGTCCTCGCAGAGCTCGGGGCTTACGTCAGGAAAGGCACATCTTATTCCTCGAGCTGACCCCCGCAGCGCGGCCGCCGGTGCTCCATTGTCTTGTGTTTTGAAAGGCGCGTGGGAAGGGGCCTCCGAAGACGTTCCCTCGGGACCTCCCTTGCTAACGGCAGATAGGCTCGGCGGTGACGTGTTTAGTCATAAAGCCTGGTTCGTCGAACTCATCTTGGCAATCCCGCGACGCAGAGTGGCGGACGTGGCGCAATGTCCTGCGGACACAGTAGACTTCGTGGCGCCGTGTAGCTAGGGGGTTGCGGTGGCGTTCCAGGAAAAGTTGACGCCACGGTTGCAACTGGCTGGCAGAACTTGCACCTCAGCGGGCCGTTCTTAACAGCGCCTCCATGGCCCTGAAAATCTCAACTGTTCAGCGCTAACAACCGCTGGGCAGGAAGGGAACGGCTGGTGTCGAAGGGGTGATGCCTTGGCTCGCAGCGACCACTTGTGTAATGATGCCACCGCCCCAAAACATCCAACAAGGACAGGCAACTGCAAAACGAGCCCGACAACACGGCTCTGCGCCGAGATGACGTACCTTGGATCTCACTTTAGACCCGCTGGGCTTCAAAAAAAAAAAACATAATTGCAGAAACAAAAAAAGTGATGCATTTCGCTATGCCAATTTTTGAAGCAATTTCGTGCTGACAAATTCAGCAATCATGGAGGGATTCCTGCTAAATGAGAGGGGATCTTCTTGGCTTAACAAAATTAACAATAATAACCCTAAAATTTAGGCAGGACCCTTAAACGCAGAATTCAAATTAGCCTGCTCAAACCATCCGCATTGCTATGCAACTTTCCCTTCTTATATCTAACGGAGAAGTTGTACTCTTGGAGAGTGATAATCCATCGGAGCTAGCGGCCATTTTTGTGTGACATTTGGATCTTTGTGTGACATTTGGATTTGGAGCCACGTCTGAGGACAGTGGTCGGTCTCGAAGATGAATTTCGCTCCGTACAAGTAACACGACAACTTGCGGGCGGCCCAAACTAAACAAGCGCATTCCTTCTCTGAAGCGCTGTAGGCTTCCTCTCTTACATTTAGTTTACGGCTGGCATAGAGGATAGGAGGCTCCTCGTTATCGTCGCCGACCTGACTAAGTACCACACCCATACCTCTCTCGCTTGCCTCGCATTGAACTATGAATTCCTTTTTGTAGTCTGGTGCGCGAAGCACAGGACGAGAAACCAATAGCGTTTTCAAACTTTGGAAAGGGTTCTCTTTGTCCTTATCCCAGTGTACGTTACTCGGTGCTCCCTTTCGGAGGGCGTCCGTTAAAGGACTTGTCATTTGCGAGTAATTCGGAATGTACCGTTGATAGTACCCACTAGTCCCAAAAATGAACCAAGGTCTGTTTCGAGCGCGGCTGAGAAAATTCTCCAATCATAGCTATCTTGCTGCCCTGGCCGACAACGTGGCCCAGATATATAACCTGCGAACAACAACATCTACACTTTTCCGCTTTCATCGCAAAGTCGTGAGAACACCGTGAGAACACCTGTGAGAACACCTGTTTGAGGTGCGATACGTGTTGTTCCCAGCTCTCCGAAAAAATTGCTACACCATCAAGATATGGCAAGGCGAACTCCTGCAAGTCTTTTAGGACAATATCCATTAACTTAGAGAAGCTAAACGGCGCGTTCTTCAGCCCGAAGCTGAGTGCGAGAGTGCGAAAAGTGCCTACAGGTGAGATGAATGCGGCATAGCGGCTGGCACTTTCTGAAAGGGGAACTTGCCAGTACCCCCGTACGATATCTATAGTTGAAATGTATTTAGCAGCGCTAACTCTTTCAATTCGTTCCTCAATGTTGGGTATTCGGTACAGTTTATCCGTAGTGATGGCATTTAACTTCCTGTAGTCAACACACGGACGAAGGTCTTTGTTATGGGTTTCTACCAGTATTAGCGGTGATGTGTAGTCACTCTCAGCGGGCTCAATAACTCCCAACTCTAGCATGCGCTGTATCTCTGCCTCCATATTCTCTCTCTGTTTTGGAGACACCCTGTAAGGCTTTGATCTTATGGGATCGGTTGATGTCAGCTCTGTTTCATGCGTTATTAGTTTGGTTCTACCTGGCCGATCGCTGAATCTGTCGAGATATTCCCCTAACACCCCTTTTAGCTGGTCTAGCTGCTCGGGTCTAAGAGCGTGCGAGCTTACCGAATGTTTTACTACTTCTTCTAGGCCGATTTCAGAGTTGGAGGTCGCCTTATACTCCTTAAACTTGGTACTAGTGTCATCCTACTCTTTCATGGTACAGTTAACGACTCCTCACCGCTCTACATACGGCTTCATCAAATTGCAGTGATATATCCTCACCTCCTTCCCGAGACCGGGCATTTTCAGAGCATCGTTAGCATCTGAAAGTTTGTGCAACACTTTAACGGGCCCGTCCCAGTGAACCTCAAGCTTGTTCTGTCTCTATGGTTCGAGGATTATTACCTGGTCTCCGGCGTTAAACGTACGAAGCCTCGCATTCTTGTCGTAATAGAATTTGCGTTCTTTTGCCCCACTCCCATCTTCTTTTCGACTAGCTCTTGGGTTGCGCTTAGGCGTTCCAGTAGATTTAGCACGTATTTAACCACAGTTGGACTCTCTCTTCTTTTCCTCCCACATGTCTCTTAACATTCTCAGTGGAGAACGGAGTGTCCTCCCGTACACTAGTTCTGCTAGCGAGAACCCTGTAGCCTCATGCGGAACCGTTCGCAAAGCAAGCAAAGTTGCGGCAGGCAGTTCTCCCAGTCCTCCTTGTGCTCGTAACAGAGCACACGCAAAACTCGCTTAAGCACTGAATGCCACCTCTCTACACTGCTTGACTGAGGGTGATAGATGGAACTGTGTATGAACTTTACCCCGCACTTTTTCAAGAATGTGGAAGTCAGTGCGCTGGTGAATACTGACCCTTGATCCGCCTGAATTTACGCTGCAAACCCAACTCGTGCAAATACTGTCAAAAGCGCGTCTACTACTTCGGTGGAGCGGAGCTCTTTCAGAGGGATTGCTTCTGGAAACTTTGTAGCCGGACACAGCATGGTAAACAAGTACCTGTAACCCGATTTTGTTTTTGGTAGAGGCCCTACCCTGTCTATCACAAGTCCTCTGAAAGGTTCTGTTATTATGGACACTACTTTTAGTGGAGCTTTCCATGTCTCTCCTGGTTTACCCGAGCGCTGGCAGGTGTCGCATGATCTTACAAAGTTTTCTGCGTCTTTGAAACATCCAGGCCAGTAATATTTCATAAGCAATCTTTCCTTTGTTTTGTTTATGCCTAGGTGGCCTGACCACCCATTTCCATGACAGAGACTCAACAGCTCCTCCCTGTACTTAGTAGGGGCGATTAATTAATCTATAATCCTACCCTTTCGATCTCTGTAGTGCCGATACAACAATCGTCCTCTCTCTTGTATCGTCACGTTGTGCCTAGCAATGCCTTCTTTAGGTGTGTGGTGTAATTTAGCTAAGCTGTCATCATTCTTTTGCTCCGCTGCCAGCGACTCTCTGTCCACACGTAAGAGCTGATCAAAGTTCTTTCAGCCCGGTGACAGTAATGAGCCCGTCTGGCTTGCCAGTGCATCAGCGGATTCTTTCTGTAGGGGTGAACTTTGACACCCTAGCGATACGATCTCATTGAGCTGGTCAGCTGGCGGGCTTTCCTCAACCGTTTTTTCATCCCTCGAGCCTGGCTCGGATTCGGTTATTGAAGTTATTTCTTTTGCTGCTTCCGCTGGAGCAGCTGGTGCATTTTCAGCCGAAAGCGACGCGATTTTACGAGCTTGGCCTCGTGTCAATGCCTTTACTACGCCCCCTCCCAGTTTAAGCCCTTTTTCACGCAGTAGCCGATTTGAAGGATTCGAAAAAATGTATGGGTATTGCAGTGACAAAAATTTGGAAACTGCAGACTCGGTCAATAGCTCCCCGAATGGTCCACTGATATTGACTTTGCCCATGAGCAGACATACGCTGTGTTCTTCTACAACCTGTTTGATCCATGTTATTTCTCCGGTGAAGTCATCTACCGTCACGTGAGACGGATGAACAATGTCAATCGTGGCCGCACTGTCTCTTAGCACGCTGCATGGTTTGCCATTAATTTGCAGGTCGTGAAGATATGGGCTTAAAAGCTCCATATTCTCGCATTTTTCATCTACGTAGGAAAAAACTACGCTAGGCTTTCCGCAGTTGACAGCTGTGTGTCCCAGTTCGTGGCATTTATAGCAGCGGATTGGTCGGAAAGATTCGAATTTTCTTTTCTGCTCTTTTGGTATTGTTTCCCCATTTGATTTCTCCTCGTTCTTTTCTGAGCGCTTTTCCTCCAAGTCTACAGGTTCCAGTCGTCTAGTCTGCGAACCCTTTTTCAACGGAAATGGTTACCGCGGTCCATTTCGACCATCCTAATTTCCGTCCTCGGCGTTCAACTTTCTACGCGTTGCGTACTCGTCGTCTAATTCCGCAGCGAATTCTACAGTGTTTACATTTCCTGTGTCTTGCACCCACAGCTTCACAGATGGTGGGATACTTTTGTAAAACTGCTCTAGACACATGCATTCAATGATGCTGTCTCTGCTGTCGTACGCTTCCGCGCTTTTCAGCCACTCGACTAGGTTTGCCTTTAAGCTATATGCAAACTCCGGATACTCCTCGCTATCTTTCTTGCCTATGCTCCTAAACCTTTGCCGATAAGCTTCGGCTGAAAGGCGGTATTTCTTCAGGAGACTAGCCTTAACTTTCGCATAATCATAGGCATCCTGTGCACTGAGTCTGGCGATTACTTCCGCCGGCTCACACGGCAACATAGACAGCAACCGCTGCGGCCTTGTACTCGGACCGAAGTTCATCTTCTCGCAAGTCCTTTCAAAATTGCTTAGCAACAAGCCTATGCCCTTCCCCACCTCAAATGGCTTTCATAGCCTGTCCATGCGGTATGATTCTGCCTCACTTGATCGTCCCAGAGCGTCTTCACTTCCTTGAGAAAACTCCAAACGTTTGCTTTCAAGTTCAAGTTGCATTTTTCTTAACTCGCGATCTTTATCGCGTTCCTCTCTCTCTCTGTCCTGTACTTCTCTGTCTCGTTCTTCTCTCTCTGCCACGTTTCTCTCTTTCTTTAGAAGTTTCAACCCCATTTCAATTTCTTCCTCACTGGCCTGTTCGGATATGAGCTGCAATAATTCCGATTTTAGCATTTCCTTGTGTACATCTAGGCCCAGTTCCTCAGCAACAATCAACAAATCGTCTCTCAGCAGTGTCCTTAACTCCATGATTGCTGCTTTACTGCCTTGGTCCTGCTCGCTAAACCTATCTAGGAAAACACAACCTAGCTAACAATCAACAATCTAGCTTCCCTACTGTTCTAAACAGAACAACCACAAAATGAAGCCTAGAGATTCAAAGCAAGAACCAAGCACTCACCGCAGACACAGCACCACGTCGCAAAGTCCGTCTCACCGCTGTCAGCCAGTTGTGAGGATTGGGAGGTCAATGCCACCGTTCGTAACCAGTTGTCAAGATTGGAGTCGGGGATGAATTAGATGGTAGCTGGCCCATACCGTCATCCAACTTATCCACGCTGAGGACGTTGTTGAAGGGAAGGACTGCTTCCCATCGAGAACGGGGAATATGAGTTCATTTACAGTATCTACATAAGGACGTTGCAGTTCATCAGTGTAGCATGACTGCTAGAGAAAGTACCCTGAGCAGTCGCACAACAGCGGTTTATAAACACTTGGTCCTCCTTCGATCCCAAGGTGAGGGAAACGTTCAACCAGGCATCGTAAATGAGCCGCCTCTCTGCGGGAGGGACACACACACACTTCCGCCCAGGTTCACGGCCCCCACCGACGTCAGACGGTCTTCGCAGAGCTCGGGGCTTACGTCGGGAAAGGCGCATTTTATTCCTCTGGCTGACTCCCGAAGCGCGGCCGCCGGTGCTCCATTGTCTTGCGTCTTGAAAGGCGCGTGGGAAGGGGCCTGCGAAGACGTTCCCACGGGACCTCCCTTGCTCACGGCAGATCGGGTCGGCGGTAACGTGTTTAGTCACAAAGCCTGGTTGGTCGAACTCATCTCGGCAATCCAGTGACGCAGAGTGGCGGACGTGGCGCATTGTCCTGCGGACACAGAGGCTTAATGACGCCGTGTGGCTAGGGGGTTGCCGTCGCGTTCCAGGAAAAGTTGACGCCGCTGTCGCAACAGGCTGGCAAAACTTGCAGCTCAGCGGGCCGTTTTTACACCGCATGGACGCACACCTCATGCGAGCGAGTGAATTCTTGGGGCCGCGCATACGTCGTCTGTTCATGGGATACTGTTGTTAGCTCGTTTGAGGGGCAACGTGGCATGTAATGTGAGCAGAACCACGCAATTACTGGTGCTAAAATGTCCGTCGCTTCTGTTTCATGACATTATTGGTTTGAAAGGTGCAAAAATTTACAAAATATCGGACGATGTCGCATTTTTCGTGCGTCGCACTCACAGGAGAACACGTACGCGATGGATGGATGGATCGATGGATGGATGGATGGATGGATGGATGGATGGATGGATGGATGGATGGATGGATGGATGGATGGATGGATGGATGGATGGATGGATGGATGGACGGAGGGACGGACGGATGGACGGATGGATGGACGGACGGACGGACGGTTCCCTTTCACGGCAGCAAGCACATGCTTCTTCTTGCTTGGTGTACCTCGCTTTATAGGTACGCGTTCTATGGCGTCCTTATCTCGCTTCAAAAAGAGCTTCCCTTAGAGTTACTATAAATTTTTCCTTCCTTGATTTCGTTTTTTCCTCTTAGGTAGTTGCTCACAGCAGGTTTCTTTTCCATTGCCGTCACCCAAGACATTTGTCTCAGCCTCCCTGATTTTGCGTTTGACGCTCTTTTTGGCCGTGTTACTTACCATACCCGTCGCATAGTTGCTGGTTACCCGCCGCGTCGGCTTATCGGCTATAGTGTTGCGCTGCTAAGTACGAGGATGAGGGATCAAATCCCGGCCGCGGCGGCCGCATTTCGATGGGGGCGAAATGCCCAAACGCCCGTGTGCCGTGCATTGCGGGCACATTAAAGATCCCCTGGTGGTCGAAATTAATCCGGAGCCTCTCACTATGGCCTACCGCATAATCAAATCGTGGTTTACGCACACCCCAGAATCAAATCCAATTCAATACTCGCTGGTAAGCTTCCTAGTTCTTTTCCTCCACTGGGAATTTTTCCTGTACAGATGCCTCATCTCTCCCCTAGCCGGTTTACTTTCTTCCATATTCCTCAGTCGTTCTTCATACTGAATTTTACTGCGAGCTTCCCTCACTTCAAAACTAGTCCAGCCCATATCACCCTGCACAGCTTCAATTGTAGTCTTCCCGTGAGCGCCCAATGCGAGGCGTCCCATTGATCTTTGGTCACCATCAAGTCTTGATTGTACCCCTGACTTCAAGCAAACAACCGCATTTCCAAATGCAAGTCCTCAAACCATTACACCTTCCACAAACCCCGGAGCACCTCGTAACTATTGCATCCCCAGATCCCTCTGTTTATCATTACGTTCGCATTTATATTCCCCTAAATTTGCTGTTATTTTTTGCTCTTTCTATATATCTATCGCCTTGGTTTATCCACACACTAGAGCATTTGTACTCTTTTGCCAGAGGTACTTCCTGGCCCTGTATTTTATTTTTTTATTTATTTCTTGATCAATAATTTTGGCCGAAGGCCGTTACAGTGCGGTTGCAAGAGAAACAAAACAAGATATCAGTGCTGCCGCAGTCTATAACAGACCAAATGACGCATATACAGAGGAAAAGGCACAATATAAAGCAAGAAGCAAAAGACAAATTACATCAGGGTGGCATCAAATGTACCCAGCCGCTGGATGAAACATGTGTATTACAACCGGGAACATAAGTTAATCAGACAAATTACCACTTTTAAAGTACTAGCTATGTACTTCTAGCCGATGGAAAAAGCTTTGTTAGTGTGGTTTCAAATTTATTTACACTATCTACTGTGTAAAGTAATTGATGTGGCAGCACGTTCCATTCCTCTATCGTTCTGGGGGAAAACGAGTACTTCTGTACATCTATTCGTGCTGAAATGGGTTGAATTTTCTCTTGATTGCTGCTTCTTACTGTTCGAGACAGACGCTGTTTTATGTACTGCTGTGTATGAAGGTTAAACGAGTTATGACGGATCCGATAAAGAAATTTTAGTCTAGCTATCCTTCTGCATTCTGAAAGTGGAGGTAGCTTGAGCTTCCTGAACAGTTCAGTTACGGAGTCGGTTGAACGATATTTTGTCTATTCACTGTTTCATCGAATACCATAAAACCTGATTTTTAACGCTAAATTTTAATCTTATGTTCTCACACTCCTGTCCACAGATATAAACCAGACGTTGCATATCACTTTGCGTGTTCGTAAGCAACACAATGTAGCGCGCATAAAACTAAACTAGACGTTGCTACTCTACTATTGTGCGCACCTGTTTATATGAGAGATTAATCCCGATACTGATTCCTTCTAGCGCCCTTTCCATCCTTACCGTGTACATCATAAACAAGAGCGGGGATAAGGGGCACCCCTGCCTCAGTCCCTTGTTGATATCAACTTTCTCCTCACTCGCCATTGTTTCCCATTCAACGCAAACGGTATTTTCTGGGTAAGTCTCCCTCAAAAGCTGTATACTGTCGTCGCCTAAACATTCCCTTTTCAGAATATCCCACAATGTGTAGCAGTCTACGTTCTCATACGCTCCGGTAATGTCTAGAAAAGCCACATATAACGGTCTCCCTTCTACTCTAGATATTAAAGTACACTGAGTAAAAACAAACAGGTTATCATCCAGACGCCTACCGATTCTGAAGCCATTCTGAAGTTCTCCCAGTGTGCCATTATTCTCTGCCCATGCTTGCAGTTTTTATTTCATTTAATCGCCTGCATTGCCGATGTAATGGTCAATGTCCTATATGAGTGAATGTTATTTTTGTCCCCCTTACTTTTACAAATTAAATTCATTCTACTTTGTCGCCAACTGTCTTGTATTCACCTATCTTGTAAAAAAAAATTTCCTGCCTTCAATAGAGCTTCCTTGCTTTTTGGGGCTAGTTCATAAATCAGCCTAACCGGAACCTCGTCTAACCCAGTGGCTGTGCGCTTAGGAATTTTCTGTTCGGCTTTCTTCCAATTAAAATTTCTCAGCGCCAGCTCCTTTTCCATCTGGTTCTTCGTGCTCTATTTCTTCTCAAAAACCACCTCGTGATTTCCTCGAAATGATTCGGCTGTTACTTTTCGGATGTAATTTAAAGCCGCGTTCTTCTCCAGTTTGTTTCCATCTTCGTCTAGGATATGTTGTTGAACTGTTCCATATTTCCTGCCTGTTAAATTTATATGCTTCCAAAATATTCTACGTGCGGCCTTCTTTTTATCACGTACTTTTGACAACAACGTTCACTTTCACCTTACCTTTTATGTTTCCTTGCACGTTTTCTGTCGTTCATCGATCGCTTCCCTATCTCCCTCTTTCATCAGCTTTTCGGTTTCTTTTTATTCTTCAAAACAAGCATGCCGCTTCTCTTTCCTTATTTCTCTCGTCATTACACTTGGATGCTCACTATATTTCCACTCTTTGCTTGGCCATTTGACAAGTTTTTTTCTCGACTCTTGTGACTATATTTGTTATTCGTTCAACGTTCAAATTTGGACTGGCCATTTTTCGCTCCTTCCTCTCTTTCCCAACTACATATCCCATTTTCAAAATGACGCGTTTATATTCAGTCCCTATGCTGCTATACCCTTCCTCGTCAATGACCATTTCTCTCAACTTATCATTAATGCCTTCTGTGATCCGACAGTAATCAATGGTTGATAGCCTATTGTCGACTTCTCACATGATCTGGCCATAACACTTAGGCCCCGTATTCACTATAAGGAGGTTATGTTGCTCACAGAGATCTAGCATTAACTTCCAGTTGTCAGTATAACCATCTATATGCTGTATGTTGGCATTCATGTCACTTAACAGGATAATTTCGGCATCACTGCCGAAATTCTCAATAACGGCACATAGACATTCCACTAACTATTGATCTTTTGTATTTTTTCTCGCCCATAAATACGTTACGCCCAGACAACTTTTGTTTCCACTCACTGTGCCTGATAACCAAAAATGCTCTTGGCACTTTTTTCATAATTTATTTATTGGTAAAAATACAGAGAATTACATGTGCGTAGTATACATAAGGAGGTACCATAGTTGAGGACTGTATCAGGACCTCCTGTTAAAGATACTTATGATGGTATACAATGTTTAAAGCAACAGTAGTACAGATGAGAGCGAAGAGTAATATTTACTCTTTCCCATTTGGCTTCCTGACGTGTGAGCATTCCGACTCCCCCTCCCTTTCTTTCCGATTTAGTTCTGTTGAACCTTTCCCCTACATTGTTCTCAATCACTGGTGGCTCTTGTGAGTCTCTAAGGTGCGTTTCTGTAACCGCATACACATCTATTGGTTCTTTATTTAACTGCTCTTCAATTTCTTATCACTTTTCCTTTCTTCTACCAGCCTGCATGTATATGTAGCCTATTGCACGGCGGGCGGTCTTCTTTCTTCTTTTCCCCATTTTTCTGTTATTCACGGTGTTGTTAGTTTGAGGTTCCCCTAGGGGATCTTCATTAGTGCTTACCCTGGGCTTCTGGGGCCCGTGGGCACCCCCCCCCCCAAAAAAAAAAGCAATTACGTGACCAGCAAATCGCTCGCCCACTTCCCCTCGTCCAAGTCTGTAAAAGAAGTGGATTCGATCTCGTTGAAAACCACGGCACCTTCTCACTTCCCTGCTTACTTCCACAACTTCGAAACGTTTCTCTCGGCTCACTCTCCATATCGCATCATAGCGGCCACAACCGCTCTTTGTACGTTAGTGTCACATGTAGGTACCTCCTACACCGTGCACACCACAATCTGGACCCGAGGAGACATCTCACGCAAGTCTTCTACACCCTTCGCCAAACGCCGGGCTAGTCCTGCCCCTTTCCTGTTGAGCGCGTCATTTAGGCCGCCCGCGATTACTACTAGGATGCGCCCCTGTGCATTCTCCGCGACCTTTGCTCTAGCTCGCTACATGACATAACCCAATGTCTGACCTGGAAACTTCCCTACCGCCACTCTTTTGTCGCCTTTCACCCTCTTCACAATCGGCTCTGAGGATAAACCTAGTCAAATTTGAGTCACCGGCGATTATCACCTTTTCACTCTCTCGTGCTGACGAGACCTCTTCCTGCTTCCGTTGGTCATCCTTTTTCGCGTGATTCGAATTTGGCACGGAGTATCGACCTTTTCGTTCCTGCTTTCCCTTTGTGGTAGCTTCAAGGTACGTGAACCCCCTTCCAGCTGCACAACCCGCACGTTCCACGCGTTTCATGCATTCCAGGCGCTTTGTCGACACTTGCGGTCCTGTCACGCCGGAAGACGGCGTTGCATCGTCACTGCTATTTTCGTTCGGGATGGCGGCACTGGTCAGTTTTTTCTCGGCTGTTCGAAGTCTTTTTTTCTGCCACCTTCCATGCATCATGCTTCGTATTAGTCTCATGTTTGAGTTCTTCGACCCGTTTCACAAGCTTATCCTGGACATCCTCCATTTTCTTTAGCCTAGCATTAACATCACAGTGTCTGCCGATCGACTCGATTTCCTCTCTATTCTCATCCTTCCCCTCGTCTACCTTGAGGGACGCTGCACGCTTTACCGCCTTTCTTGCCATATGTTGTACTTAGCTTTCTCTAATGCTAACACCGAACCTTTCAATGCACGTACCTAGCTGCAAGCAAAGGCCGGCACGCGCAGAACCTAAATCCTTAAAATGCCACGAATGATTTATGTGCAATGTTTTAAAAACAATAAATGCCGAACCGATTAAAGGTATCCTGAAATACTTTTGACGATATTTTACAAACGTACTGAGTCGTTAGGGTAGGTCCCTTAAGTAAATTATTTAAGCAGCGGCGTAGCAGGGGGGGGGGCACTGACTAGGCTTCAGCCCCCCCTCCCCCCTGAAATGTTTCCGGCCGGCGCCCTGCTCCCTTTTATGCTTGGCACGTCGCCTATTAACAAAGGCGCATATCCTCCGAACGCCCGCCCCAGGAAAGTAAAGGACTGTACACGCCTTCAGGCAGACCAAGGCCGCGCTCAAGGTAATACTTGTATTATTATGCACCATGCATGGGAAACTTAACAGAGAATAATATAATCTTGTCCCCCCCCTCCCACGCCGACAAAAATCGTGGCTACCCACCATCATGATGTAAGCACTTTGCGTAAAGCGTGCACTTCATTATGCAGTTTTAAAAATGTGCATCGCTATCAATCGCGGGAGCGCCACTCCCCCGACGTCCGTAGCGAGGGCTATCCGATTGGCTACCCTGGGCGCGTTATTGATAATTTTTCCTACTATATGGTGAACAAACGTTGTTCATAATAGTTGGAATGTTGGTTGACTTGTTTCTATAAAAAACTCACCCCCAAGCACTCCATACAGATGATTAACCAGCGAAACTGAAACGTGCGGCCCCGGTGTTTATCACCGGGTTAATTAGGATGGTTCATTAAACGACGACTTGGTAGGCTGCCGGATCCTGGGTACGCACTTGCTGATTACTCTCAGCTGCACGAGCCTGTTCTTGTGCCCGAGCTGCAGCATTGGCACGGCATAAAGGAGCTCGTTCCCGGTTCTGCTGGCAGCGTTGCTGAGCGAAAGCTGCCTGCTCCTAAGGAGTACGTATGACGCGTGGCCTACCTATTTCGGAGCCGGAGAGAAACTGCTGCGCGCGCGCTCGGCTGCGACGGAGAACAACGACGTCACTGGCGGGGCTAATCCAACACCACCTAGACAGTACAAGGCCTTTTCACTCCGATTCATGGCGTCATGTTACTTGGCCCGACTGCCATAGAATCTAATCGGCATTCTCTCGGCTAGGCAACACTGATTTTGACGTCACCGCTTTCATCACGTCAATGGAAATTTCGGGCCAGATAGCGTGACGTACGTCATGGATCGGAATAAACAGGTCTTGCGCTATCAAGGTGGTGTTTGCTAATCGCACGCCTCTCTTTCACTCTTTTCTTTCTCGCACATGCGCATGGGGTTGCGCCGGAGGAGTTCCCGGCGCAACAAGCGACCGACAGACGGATGGACGGCTGGCGAATCGGCAAGCCATATACAGCTTCACTGTAAAAGAAACAGAAAGATAATGTACAACGGCACTTTATCACTGCACTCAAGCACCTCCCGCACACAGCAAGTGTCATCTGCTTGTGTTATAACGTGCTGCGTGTCGACGCTAGTGGCGCGGTCGTTGTTGGTCTCGCTCTTTCTTTTCCCGACCAACATGGTTCGCCCTTGTTGCGTTGTAGGCTGCAAACGAGGCGATCGGGAATATGTCAAGCGGTGACCTCGTGTCCCTCTGCAAGACAGCAGACGAGCGGAGTGCTAAGAACGGCCCACTGACATGAAAGTTTTAGCTGTTAGGAATCGCCTGCCGAGGTGGCAACGTGCAAGTTTTGCCAGCCAGTTGTGACAGCGGAGGCAAACGTTTCTTGGAACGCCACCGCAAACCTCTAGCCACGGCATCACTAAGTCGACTGTGTGTGGAGAACAATACGCGCGTCCTCGACTCTCCATCGCTGAAGCCGAGTTTGACGAAGCAGGCTTTGTTCCTGAACCCGCCACCGCGGACCTGATCTGCTATGAGCGGGGGAGTTGCCGCGGGGACGTCTACGGAGACCCCTTCCCACGCGTCATTCAAGAAGCAAGGCAATGGACACCACGGCGGCCGCGCTGAGGGGGTCAGCTCCGAGTTCTGCGAAGGCCCTCTGCCGTGGGGGGGGGGGGGGACCGTGAGCCTGTGTGTGTGTGTGTGTGTGTGTGTGTGATCCCTCGCGAAGGGGCGGCTCGTCTTTGGGTTGAACGTTTCCTCACCTTGGGATCCAGGGAGGACCCAGTGTTTATAAACCGCTGTTGTGCGGCTGCTCAGTGTACTTCCTCTCGCAGTCATGCTAGACTAATGAACTGCAACATCCCGTTGTAGATACTGTAAATAAACCCATATTCCTCGTTCTCGATGAGAAACAGTCCTTCCCTTCAATAACGTCCTCAGCGTGGATAAGTTGGACGACGGCATGGGCCAGCTACCTTCTAATTCATGCCCGACTCCAATCTTGATAACTGATTACGAGCGGTGGGATTGAGCCCCCAATCCTGACAGGAGTGACTGCAGCGCATCGGACTTTCGGTATCCGATCGGTGCCAGGATCTACACATTTATGGCCGTCTCTTCACGCCGGGGGATACCCTGCAGCAGACGCAATCAAAGCGAGACGAGTAAATCTACCGCTTGCCTATCACGTGAGGACCTCTTACCCATCATCCCGTTCCTATAAATTTTTTATGACTAGGCTTCATGATTTTTACGTCACGCTCCTTCCTAGTATTTTCCTTCCTTCGTGGAAAACCGCGGCGCAGCTACCATTGCCTTGTGAGGCCCCGCTGCGGACTTGGGGAAAATTCGGCGCTTCCGTCGGGGGCGCCTTCAGCCTGTCAATCTCGTAGGCCACGGCGTGGCGCAAGGCAGCTCTCGTGGTCTATGTAGTGCAGCTCTATTAAGCTCTTACAGTAGTGCACAAGCTTTTGCAGCCTGCTAAAGAGACCCAAGGGAGGAAATGTGTACACTGGACTTTTTTTTAGATCCCGCTGTCGAAGGAGAAGCTGCTCCCAGATAATGAAGAAACAGCCTTGGACGATACTGCATTACCTGCCGAAGCAGCATAAGCGGTAGAAGTTGCCTCAGACCATGTGGACTATGTGGAGAAGCACTGTGTTGCACGCGTGGTTTATTACGTTGCGGGCTACGTAGCCAGGAAGTACATCGTTTTAACGCATTGCAAAGCATGCAGGGATGCCTGCCTTGTGACAAGAGAAGGTGTACCGCAGCAATACAAGCAGAAGCTTGCAAACAGGGGTACATGCGAGGGGGGGGCTTCTGTGCCCATCAGCCTGACAACCTTATTGAGGCCCTCGAGGACAGACCCACTCGTGCATTTAGCACTGCATGACTGCGCGCAAAAGTGGTCAAGGCTTTGTTGCTTCTAGCAGCCAATGCGCCACAGAATGGCTGCAAGCAGAGAGAGAGAAATAAGCTTTAATGGTATGCTGAATATGTTAGCCCAGCTGTTCGCCTGAAACGCTAATCCAGGTGTTGGGTGATGATTATGATGGATAAAGCGATAAACACTTTACAGCACGTACAGTCACGCACACTATAGACACACTATGAAATATTTACAAAATTTAGTTAAGGCTCGTGGCCCGCATAACGTCGACAGCACCTTGGTGGCGCGTAACGCACAGGTGGTGCTTTGCCGTGGGCCGAGAATGTGGTGAAGTGCCAAGCTCGAATCCTTTTGAAGGTGCAGTCCTGCCTTCAGAGACTCTCTCTCTGACGCTTAGCGGTGGTAGTCTCACAAAACATTTCACAGGTCTTAAGGGACGTTACATTTAGAGCACATTGGCGAGCCTGTGCATTGAATGTTACACCTGAAGTAGTTTGCGTAGGCCACGTTGAGTATTTTGCGGTGAAGGCATGCTTGGTCTAGTTTGTTGAGGCCTCGAGGCATGTAAAAGTCACACGACGGATCTATTTTGTATAATGGTCCGTACTGGTAGCTGGCATCTGTCCAGAGGGATCGCCGGAGATGCCAAGCGTGCGCATATACCAGTGTCGCCGCGTCTTTTATCGAGAAAGGTATCTGGATCATTTCCCTCGAAGCGTCTTGTCCAGCTTTTGCAGCATGGCCAAGCTGGACGTTGCCTCGTATTCCTCAGTGGGCTGATAACCACTGCAGCACAACGCTGTGATGCAATTCGCAGGCTTTATTGCATAGGTATGTGATGTCCATTACGAGTTGTTCCTGCACGCGTGGCGACTTCAGGGACTGCAAGGCCACTCTTGAGTCGGTGAAGATGACCCAAGTATGAGCGGTCTGCTCTATGATGTAAATAAAGCTGCCCGCAGTGCAGCTAGGTCAGTGGCTGTAGCGTAAGGGCGGTGACTGAGAGTAGGAGAGATGGTAACACTCGCTCACGGAATCCACACGCCAATGGCAGATGATGTGGGCGTAACAGAGCCGTCGGTGTAAATTTGACAGTAAGCCCTGTAGCTGGCGTTAACATGCTCTCGAGCAAAATGTGTCAGCGCTGGACCAGGAGTATTTATCTTGCTCTTGAACCCAGGCACGAAAATGACAATGAACCACGAAGGAATTTTCCACGGTGGTTGCGTCGGCATAGAAGGATTTTTCAACGGGAGCAAGCTCCGGACCGCAGGACCACTGTCCTGCGGTCAAGCGGATGACCCGGCACTCTGGCGGCAAAGCGCATGTGTACTCGAAGAAACTACTGCTGCAGAAGCACTGGAACAGATATGTGTCTGCTTTCTGGAAAGGTCCCTGCACTTGACGTGTTTTTCGGTAGGCCAAGGCACACCCTCAGGACTTTTTCTTGCGCACATGTGAATGCTTTTATGTTGGTTTGGGAAGTGCCCTGTCGCGCAGGAAGGCTGTATCGTAGGAGACCTTCAAAGAGAGCCGTATAGATATGTAGCAGAAAATTTATGGAGCAGCCCCAATGTTGCTTGATAGCATTGATAGATGCTCGTGTATGACCCCATTCTTTTGTTTTAGTATTCAAATATCCACGTCATTAGTCTGTCGATTGTCACACCCAGAAACTTGCGACTTGACACGTACCGAATGGGAGAGTACGCAACCTTTAACGTGCAGCGCGAGACATCACGCCTAGTGAAAGCAATGGCGGCACACTTTTCTGGTGACATCGCTAGACCTAAACCTAAACCGTTAGACCTAAATAAAAAAAATTCAATAGAATTGATAGCTTTCTGCAACCTTGCTCATAGGACACGTCTGTTGTGACCACAGCTCCATATACATATGTCATTTGTATATAAATAGATTTTCACCAACGTGGGAATGCATTTCTCCAGTCCAATAAGAGAGATGTTAAATACGGTCGAGCTCAAAATACCGCCCTGGGGTACTGTGTGCGAAGCTGTGTGCGGAAGCAGTGTGTGCCTGTGTCACCTGGATGCACTGTGTCACCTTCTTTTGCGGACATGTAGACTGAACAATCAGTGAGGTAGTATGAGACCCAGCGGTACATACGACCGCCAACTCCAACGGACTTCAGAGTGTATAAAATAGTCTCGTGAGCCACGTTATCGAACGCTCCCTTGATGTCCAGGAATACGCTAATAGTGGTGTTGCCGTGCGGCTTTGTTTAGTTTTATGCAGTTAAGGCTGATCACGTTGTCTGTGCTGCTGCGGCCCTTTCCGAACCTTGACATTTGCAGAGGGTAGACACACGTTCATCAGCAACCAGCCCAGGTAACATCAATACCATCGTTCCATACCATGATTACAAATTGGTTCCATACCAATGGTTCCATACCAGCGTCGTACCATCGTCTCCATAAGCTTTCCCACGCAACAGAGAAGAGCAATCAGATCATAGGAGACTTGCCAGGCTTGAAGACAGGGGTAGCACGAGCTCGTTTCCAGCAAGTTTGAAGACGACCACTTTCCCAGCTGGCATCGAATATGGTAAGTAGGCACACATTTGCCTCGTCATCTAAGTGTTTCAACACGGCGTAGCTGACGCAGTCAGGACCAGGAGATGACGCCTTGTTCACCAACGTCAATGTGCCAAGAAGCTCCACGATCGAAAAAAGTTCGTCTGCTTCAATAGTGGCCAAGGTCACTGAAGCCTCCTGTGCCGCTCGGGGCAAAGTTGCGAACGCCGCTACAGCAGTGATCTAGGAGCAGAAAGTCTCTGCCAAGCTAAACTCGTTGTTGTTACGGGATAGGGCAACAGAACTGAAAGGATCCAGTTGAGTCGGCGGGGCTTTCAGGCTGCGCACAATGCTCCATATTCTTGACAGCGGTTTTCTGGGGTCAAGTTTGGAACAGAAGGTCCGCCATTGGTCACCTGTCTAGCTTGTCCAGGTGACGTTGGATATGCCTTTGCATTCACCTAGCGTCGCGAATGTCATCCACAGACAGTGTACTACGAGCATATCTCTCAGCTCTACGGCGCATTGCCCGAAGCCTCTCATACTCAACGTTAGCTGTTGAATGAGATTGAGGTGGTTTCAGGTGTTTAGTGCTGCTTTGTTTTGCTCGATTTAGCGCACCAACAAACTCCTGGTACGTCAATCCAGATAGGTCTGACTCGTCGATTGCGGCGTTGTATACATCCCAGTTAGTGCAACGAACCGCCCTTCGTTGTGTGCACCGTGTCATCATCATCATCATCATCATCATCATCATCATCATCCTGATTACGCCCACTGCAGGGCAAGGGCCTCTCCCATACTTCTCCAACTACCCCGGTCATGTGCTAATTGTGGCCACGTTGTCCCCGCAAACTTCTTAATATCATCCGCCCACCTAATTTTCTGCCGCCCTCCGCTACGCTTCCCTTCGCTTGGAATCCAGTCCGTAACCATTAATGACCATCGGTTATCTTCCCTCCTCATTACATGTCCAGCCCATGCCCATTTCTTTTTCTTGATTTCAACTGAGATATCAGTAACTCGCGTTTGTTCCCTCACTCAATCTGCTCTTTTCTTATCCCTTAACGTTACACCTATCATTCTTCTTTCCATAGCTCGTTGCGTCGTCCTCAATTTAAGTAGAACCCTTTTCGTAAGCCTCAAGGTTTCTGCCCCGTAGGTGAGTACTGGTAAGACACAGCTGTTATATACTTTTCTCTTGAGGCATAATGGCAACCTGCTGTTCATGATTTGAGAAGGCCTGCCAAACGCACCCCAGCCCATTCTTATTCTTCTGATTATTTCAGTCTCATGATCCGGATCCGCAGTCACTACCTGTCCTAAGTAGATGTATTCTCTTACCATTTCCAGTGCCTGACTACCTATCGTAAACTGCTGTTCTTTTCCAAGACTGTTAAACATTACTTTAGTTTTCTGCAGATTAATTTTTAGACACACTCTTCGGCTTTGCCTCTCCAGGTCAGTGAACATGCATTGCAGTTGGTTTCCTGAGTTACTAAGCAAGGCAATGTCATCAGCGAATCGCAAGTTACTAAGGTATTCTCCATTAACTCTTATCGCCAATTCTTCCCAATCCAGGTCTCTGAATACCTCCTGTAAACACGCTGTGAATAGCATAGGAGAGATCGTATCTCCCTGCCTGACGCCTTTCTTTATTAGGATTTTGTTGCTTTCACCGTGTTGTGTGCACCGTGTAGGACAGCCCAAAGAGATATAGGTTGGTACGTGGACACTGCCATGACTTTCGATGAAGCGACAAGCAGCTGCAGACGTTCCATTGCATTATGGTGGCCTTGTTTCGAATGTTCTTCAGGCTGGGTGCTTGGGCAGTTAGCGCCATTTTGTCAGAACAGGAGAAAGAAAGTCAAGCAGCGTCAGGATGGCCTTAGCCGCTGGTGAAGAAGCTGCGAGCAGCGTCGACAAGCGCAAATAGCAATGAGTATGTGTTTTCGCGGTCTTGTCGAGCGCCGCACTCTTGCAGACAACCCCAGGACGTTGAGACCCTTATCTTTTCCGACGGGCCAGCTGTGCTCTCCTGAGCAGCTCGCACAGGAGGAGTTGAAGCTGGTAGGTGAGTTGGTAGAGACAGGAACTCATTTGTGCCGTCACTTTATGTGGGTTGGCAGTTTTAGCTAGTGCCTTTTTAGGTGTACCTTTCCCGGCTGTAGGCGTCTTTACTTGGCCACTGCCTCGAATTTCCTGTTGCTGACGTATCGCAACCTTTGCTACCGAACGTTGTTTTTCATCTTGCAATTATGTATCTGTTTCTCTTTGCGCAAAATAGCGCAGCGCGCAGACGTGGATTCATATTTATTCCCGCAGTTGGGGTCCTGTGGCTCTTCATTTTGACAGGCAGATCGGTCGTGGTGGCCTCCGCACCGTGGGCACCGTGCTTGTAACCTGTAGGCACCAGCAAAGGGGCCAAAACGCTGGCAGTTGTAGCACTGTCTCGGGACTTCAATGTACTCGTATACTCGGTAACGTGTGTAACACAAGATGACTCACTCAGGAGTACTTTCTGTGGCAAACACAATACGGACGTTTTCTGACACTCCCAGTCGACGGAGAGACTTGACAGGAGCTCGTTACAGAAGAGCCATGAAGGTGTCCGCTAGATCGAGGTCTACAGGAACTCCTTTGATGACGCCTACTCCACAATTGCTCGCCCGTGGCTCGTAGGCAGGAATAGGTATTTCAGCAGTGCTTGAAATTTTCAGAAGGCATTCAGAAGCTTCTCCATTGCATGCATCGACAGCCAGGAGGTTCAAACGCTCATTTGGTCATGCTTACAGTATACACCATCTGGAGCTACCGCTTCAAAAGCTGTCTTCAGTGTGAGTGGCTGCACGGAGCATTACACTGCTCTAACAGGATCGGTGGCTAGGCTTTACTGCATCACAGGTGTTTGCTGTTTGCTCAAAGGATTAAGCCAGTGTGCTACTCAGAACAAAATCAAAGTGGTTAAGCCGTGTATTTTGTAAAAATGTTATGCCCTGCAATGACTGTGCTATTCGCAATAAACTCGCATTAAGTCATCAGCGCTTTCTACTTTTTAGAATTTCATTGCGGTAGCAGTTCTATGGGCACTCCAGCCGCATTTCTTCCGTCGGCGTTGCCGTTGCCGTTATGTTACGTATAAAGTGCAATGGCGAAAACACCGTCGCCGCGCGTCGTAGGCTGTTTGCTCATATAGCATACAAATCGCCATAATATGGAGGGACGGGGAATAGGCAGCGCGGGATGGAGGGAGGAGGGCGGCTTGGACTCCGCCAACAAGTGTGCATTTTGCACGACCGCGCGCGTTTGCGCACGCCCTATCTTGAAAAGGGTTCTGCAGACGGCTCATGCCTTTGTGTGCACTGTGTTCTCGCCGCTCTTCCGTTGAAGCGCTAGACCGTACGAAGCTCACTTCGCTCGATGCTGCCGCAGCGCTTGCTCACACCAGCGTCCAGCGTTTTGCAGCGTGTGTCCGCATTTATCGAATGTGATATGTTTATGTATGCTTGCGCACGCTCACACCATGCTTGTTAATTCAGTTAATAAGCGAATGTTTGCATGTTTATACGGCCGATAAAACTACTATTCTTACTTCGTATAGCTATGCACTAAATTGCTATCACAATTGATGCTTCGCGTTTCAGGCGACACTGCGACATCTTTTTACCCCATTGCTGATATAGTTAATGAAATTCGTCCCTTTAAGTTCCGTCAATTTATTTTCACAAATCAGATTCCCATAATTTGCGAACACAGCTGACGTACTACACTCCCTTCAAGTTGTCAGTGTACGAACCATTTGTTCCATCGACGTGCAAACAGCGCAGCAATGTTGTCGTGTACATCCACAGGGATTTTACGTATGCCCACCATACAGTACAACCGCATGATAACAATCAATATTTCTTGTTAGGAATGGCCTGCCAAGGTGGCAACGTGCAAGTTATTTCAGCCCGCTGCACGTGTTTCGATTCACCCGCGGTGGGGGCGCCCTTCAGAGAACCAGCGAGGACAGCGCTAACCAACCGTGAACTTCCTTTGGAGAACTTGACTACGGCGGCATTCATCTACCCAGCGCCTCGTTCGGAGAACACGAGAAAGGCAGATCTGGAATTTAGAGGCGCCGTCTGGGATCGGGCGTGACCACCTGGCTACGGGGACGCAAGACAATGGACACCACGACGACCACGCTGTCAAGATCAGTTCCGAGTGCTGCAAAGGTCGTCTGCCCGCGGAGGGGGCACTGAAACCTTTTTGTGCATGTGTGTGTTTGTAAAACGTCCCACAGAGAGATACCAGCATGTGCTGAGGAACTCCAGCCTCAGGAACCACCAAATGGAGTTCGAATAACCAATTTCTGAAAGGCGAGTACGCCGTTGGCTGACACATGTATGTATCATTGGAGGTCAGTAGCTTCTGGGCATGCTTCAAACAAGATTTTATGATCCCTCGGTAGAAATGTGTCTTCTCAATTCTTTATTTGTCCTCGTCTGTAACGTGCTATGACTATTGCTCGTAATAGTTTAGCTAAAGGGAAGAACTCCATGACGTAGCTAATGCGCTTATTACTAGATAATTTAGCAAATGCACTGGGTCAAGGGTTGCACGAACAAGAAATTGACATGTTGCATTTCCCTTCGAACACTGTCGTGTTGTGTCCGCCGTATGAGATAGAGCGTAATAATCTGTCAGAAGAATTAGGATTGTGCTCGGTATCCCCGTCGCCGAGCACGAAATTTTTGCATAGATTTAAGACATACATTCTGAAAGTAAAAGCATCGACCCCTGAAGCACTGCAATAAGGTTCCTCTACAACTACAAGCTTCTTGCCTGGCATCTTCTATCAGAATGAAACATTCATTTTCTAAAAATTGCTCTTGCACAGCGGCGAATGAACACCTTTGCTGTACATTTGTACTTTGCAGGTTTCACTGACCATGGCAGCACTAGTTTCCTGCACCTAGTGTCCAGCAGTAGCCTTGATCCCGCAAGGCCCTGCACAAGCCGCACAGGCATGGAGCAAGCATCAGCCAATATAGAAGATGGCGTCAGGTCAGCCCACAATTAGAAAAGTCTCCTTGCAACTAAACTCGGAGACTACAGGAATGGTCAGTGAAACCGGGGAACAATAATGCTTGTGCTCACTAATTTCTCCCTGGGAAGGACAGCTCTTATGCCTGAAACAGGCACGGCATCAGTGGTTTTGAGCGTTCGGCAGGCAGAGCTTACCTTGATGTAGGTAATGGATGTGCGAGCGCGACTGGACACGCAGAGAGTAAAAAAAAAAAAGAAACAGGCAGCAAGTTGCACTCCTGGTACACGTGAAGGCACACTTTCATGTTGGTTACCTTGGTTACTGACTCTGGGATATATGAACATAGTGAGGAGCAAGATGTTCATCTAAAAGAAAACGCTCCAAATGAAACAGAGGATTTCTAAGTTTACCGAGGCAGTGTAGCGTGGGTATGCAGGCAGTAAGAAAAGTGGATTAAATTAATCCCTACTTCCAGACTGCGGCTTGCCTCGTAATGAGATCGCTGTTTTCGTACATAAAACCGCCAAATGTTGTTTAAATATTTTTCCTCCACCAAATGTTTCAAAAGCCACAAGAAGAAAATAATTAGGCACAACTGAGTTGAGCAGTTGCTGAGCCTCAGATATAGCAGTAAGAGAACTTGAACTACGTTGAAATGTCAAAGCGTAATCGTATTGCCTAATTTCGTAATTGTACCAATTTTTTTTCTGGTAAATAAGTTTTCCTCATCGTACACATTATTTTCCATTCAGCCTGCCATACAGAGAAGTCTGGCACCTTGGTACGCAATGGCTTCCTGCGGCTCTCATCTGTGCTACAGAAATCACGTGCAATAGGGAGGGCCTCAATGTTCGCTTTAGGGCGAACACCCGTAGTCTCCTCTGCCGGTCCTCCCTATCATGTCATCTTTTTGACCGCTAATATTAGATGTCTTTAGGCTACGTTTTATGCATGTGATTGGGCACGTGGTCGAACAGGTGTTTAGCTAATACGCGAATGATTAGTGGAATATACACTGCCTATAATAATACTACGAGCCTAACTTTTGCAAATTGTTCCACTATCATGCTATATATGTAATGGCTGCGCGCTTCCGCGAAGCCTGCGACTTTTTTGGCAGAAGATCGTTTTCCTTTCGATCTCGTAGGCCGCATTTATTGCCTCAGAGCAACATGCCTGTGTGAAAGGATTCTGGACGCGAACGTTTCCACAAGGAGATTTGTCCTCGTGAGTTTCGTCCCCTTCTCGAAACGTTCGCTTCCGCTACAATCTTTGTTCAACCACTCTTAACCACCTCACTGTTCATGTGAATATGTCTTGTGTTGCAGAATACCTAAGACCACCCTTATTGACCAATGGAACATGCAGTACCAGCCGACTGATGGCATATCCACCGTCGGCGGTAGGTGTGGGAATGTTTTCGGTCGTTAGTATACTACGCCTCGTCTAAATGGTGATTGTGGCGGCTAACGTCTCCATCCGAACACGACACATTTAAACAGCATGATTGAATAAATTCTTGGCATGCCATAGTGTGGGATTCCAGAATATCCTTCACAACCAAAGGACCTTTAATGTGTCCTCAATGTTAAACAGCATCGTCGCTGGCTCAGAGTGTGGTTGAGAAAATGTCGTTCATACATCTTTTCGTTATTCGGTTATTTATTGTTAAACATTCTTTGCCGCATTCAACACACAGTGACAATCAAAGAATGCAATGCAAGCTCCGCCCACAAGATCACAGGGCAAGTGTAACCCACTTACCCTGTGACAGCCAAGCCAGCTGGAATTCGCTCACACCTTAATGACTTTAGAGAGAGAGATAATTTATTTGAAAGAAGGCAGAGAGGTCGGCCTGAGCTAAGGCGCTCTAGCCTGCTACTCTGCACAGAGGGAGGGGGAACTAATGTATATGTAAAGCTAATTGAAGAACAATGGCTCTCTACTTCAAGCTAAAGCATTACCTCTGGCGGACTCCTGTTAAGAGCCGTCTGCCCAGCATGAACTGCGAGCTAAGCTTATGCGGCTCTCTGCATAGCGGTCTGCTTAGCCCGATGTTGCCTGGTTATGGCAGCACGCGTAGCCCTACAAATTGATTCTTCAGCAGCGGTTCATACATTGCGAGATGGTGCCATAAAGTTTTCGGAAGAGCAAACACGTTTGAAGACTACGCGGCACAATAAGAGCCGCCGTTTGTACACTGCGCGCAAGGTGTGGTACATCGCTTCCCTTTCTCGTGCGGCAAAGTATACATAGAGCAGACAGGCAGATGCCTCGATGACAGTCTAAGGGAACACAAGCAAAAACGGAACTGTTATCGAGACGGGCATGTCTCTGTGCATTGTGATGATTGCGGGTTCAAACTACTGTTTAGTAATGGTGTGGTCGTGTTTAGAAATGTCGATAAAGGTACGAGGGAGATTGTAGAAGCAAACTTGATAGCAAAATAAGCGGCAAACTGTTTCAGCGCTCCGTCCATTTCTCTGAGCAGAAAGGAAACGGCCTATCTGGAAAATACCGGGTTGCGCGTGCTGTGATTTCCAATCGTTTGAGCCGGTATAGATACCTTGTTTTTCTGAAATAAAATTCGTTTGATAAATAGCGAACGTCCTGCAGTCTTTTCTGTCCGCGTGAATCCAGCGCTATGACTTTAGTTGATGCGGAACTACTCGATTTACGCAAACACGTAAGGTTTCGCTGAACCCCGAGTAATGCCGCGTGCCCAGGTACAGGCCATTATTATGCGTGTCCTGTACCAGTCACTGGGTAAAACAATACGGTAAAGCATTTAGAAGGGACTAATCACCGGAGCAGGGAAATGAGGTACGCGGCGCCCTTGTTCTCATGCACAGTGGTATCTTAAGTGCGACGTGAATCATGCTTCAAAGAGCGGGACCCTGCTACTCGTTTACGATGTGCTAAGCAACAGCGCAATTTATCTCCTCAGATTATCTGTCCCTGGCCTAATATTTTTTTCGCTGCAGCTGTACCTCCGAAATGCTTCGCGTCCCCTAGCGTCGCGTCGAGTGTGGTATTTACATATTGTGCAGATAAACTAGGCTTTACAAATCTCCATCCTACAGCGGACCCGCCCTTGACATGAGCAAGCGTCCGAACCTAGCCGAATTTTCCTAAGGAAAAATTGTCCTCCTTCTGCGTATAGCACACATTTGTGAACCCACGCAATAGCTTTGCAACAAAAAGGAAAATTCTTTTTAGAACAATCCCCATGAGGATGAATTTCTAAATCAGTAAGTATTTCTATGCTTACCCAACGAGAAAACCGTCCGTCCGTCCCATGAGACACCGCTTTGAAGATACCGCTCGCCGCAGCGAACAAGTTAACCTTCGTGCTGCCTCTCCCTTCAACGCCATGAATCGGCGAGAACACTGCGCTCCCAGAGCTGTCAGCACACGCCGCACTCAGCCAGTTTCACAGATCTCTTTCAAGATAAAGATCCGAGTGTCTTTTTTCGACGCCAATTGAGTGGCGAAAACACGGCGCGCGTAGCTATTAGCAGTGCGTACCCTTTGTCCGCATCGCAGATCGCATTCAGGGCACGCTCTGCGTTGTGGTGACACCGGCCGAGCACGTTTAGTCACCGTTCATAACGGCTCACCACGGCTGGATAATGCGCCAGAGAGCGATAACGATAAGGATCGGAACGTCATCAGCGCAATCTGCACTACTTTGATTGCGTCGTCACTACTGCTTGCGGCGCCGTCCGCACCAGTTCGTGTCGCAGCAGCGCTATCGTTTGCTCTCCCGGAATCAAGTTTCATAACAATTATAATGACACCGGGCTGCATGAATATGATCAAGTGGCAAAATGCTTACTCATACTTATATATCCCGCAGGAGATTCTGCTTGACCTTTTTATAGTCCGGGCGTACATCAAATACCTTATTCGTGAAATTTTCATCACTTCAAATGATTATCTGATTCTTCGTAAGCCTACCGTTAGAGCTATTTAAAAGGTACAAGATGGCGAGTAACTTTAATTTTACTTCAGCGTAGAGAGAGCGAACGCTCTTCCAAAAGCTTCCGCATTAAGCAAGAAAATCTTTGACAATGAGCAGCTAATGCGAGTGCAATTCTGACAGGACAATGCTGGCTGACCATCACGAACACATTTAAAAGGAGTGAACTAGTTAGTGGCGATCGGTCACTGCACGCATGCTATATTTGGCTTTATGACATGCATCACCGACGTCTGACGCAAAGTAGCTTATCACAGCGCCATCCCATTATCCATGCGCGACAAGAAGCGAGAAAATAAAAACCTTGCAGGCATTCCAAGATCAACCAAACTCAGGTTTAGGCAGAAAAGACCCTGAAATAAAACTATGAAATATTGCCAAACGCAGTGCGTCTTTTTCGTCCGCACTACGTTGTGGTTTCAGGCTTTTGTTGTTTTAACTCTCAGGATAACTTCTGAGGGAAGCAGTGCTGTCAGAGTTTCTTCTTGCTTCCTGCGCGTTCATATCTCGGAATTTCCGGCCTCGTGATTTGTAGCACAGTGCAGAATCGTCCACTCTGCTTTCAGGGCACACAGACGAAACTGAAAACGGAAGCACCGGTTTCACACTACCGGCCTACCGCAGCAGCAGCGGTGGTGGCGGCGATGACGCAGTGGCCAGCACAAGCCACGCGAGCATGGAGGAAGCATCGGGCATATTGCGAAACGAAACTATATGAGCCAAAGTTTTACAATAATTCCTTTCAATAGAGAAACTCATTGAGTCGACGGGAGATTCTGCCTCTGAATCATTTATGCTTGCTGTGCGAACTCCTGCGAGGTATAGAAGTGTTGGTGCATGAAATGCAATCTATCTTCCAAAAAGGGCGGGTTGATTTGGTGAAGAATGACCCTATGAACTAAGCGATGCGACTTGCTCACTGAAACCAAAATTCACGTTAAACGTGAGTTTCTTTATCTGTTTTGACCATACTGAAATAAATTTTAAAAAGCATTTCTTTTTTGATGTTCTATCTGCGTGTGTTTATGATTCCCTCCCCAAATTATCCTTAAGTGCAGTAATACTAGAAGTAAAGTCGTAGTGCTTGCAGAAAAATCAGGCTGCGCAGTTTTGTACATGCTCATGCATATTAGAGTTTTGGTTTGCGGGTCCCAGGCCATACAGGCATACTCTAGTATGGGTCTTACGTTCGAGAAGTAAAGTAGTTCTTTAATTTTTGGAGGAGCTAACCGGAAGTTGCGTGTAACAAAATTTAGCATTTTTCAGGCATTCGCTTTAAGATAATTAACGTGCTTAGTCCAAGTTAAATTCGATGAGAAATAAACACCAAGATACTTATACTCAGTTACTCGCGAAAGTTGGACATTGTCTAATGAATTATGAAACAGATATGGACTTTGTTTACGTGTAAAGGAGAAATATTGACACTTGCTGGGGTTCAGACATCTTCCACCTAACACACCACAGTCGAAATTGAGTTGCAAGCACTCGTGGTCAGTGGCAGACCTAATGAATTGATAAATCACACAATTATCTGCATACAGACGCAATTTACATGAAACAACCTGAGCAATGTCATTGATGTAGACCAAAAACAGCAATGGCCCCAAAACGGATCCCTGGGGTACTCCTGAAGTATGAGCAATATAATCAGATTGTGAGCCATTAATTAGAACGCGTTGCATGCGTTATTGTAGATGACATTTAATCCAATCAAGCTACGAAGGAGAGATACCGAGGGATGATAGCTTATCCAACAGCAAAACATGGGGAACAGAATCAAACGCCTTTCTAAAATCCAGGAATATACAGTCCGTCTGTGCACCGAGATCGAATGAATGAAGAAGATCGTGGCTGAATTCTGGCACCTGTGTCGAAAAAGAACGACCAGACCTAAAACCGTGCTGATATTCGCTAAGAAATTATCTTCTAAATGTATTATTATGACACTGTATACTATGTCCTGCAGTGTTTTACTACACATACTCGTTACAGAAATTGGCCTGTAGTTGGAGACAATATTTTTGGGCCACTTTTATGGATTGGTACCACGTTTGCATTTTCCACTCCTTAGGTAAACAAGAAGTACTTAACGATTTCTCAAAAATAATCAGATAGTGGGTGATTATGTCAGAACAAGCCTTTAACACATAAGAAGGTATACCATCAGGACCACTTGCAGAAGAAGCATTTAAATTGTCGAGTAACTTAAGCATACCACCATGTGTCACGACGAGGTTCCGGCATAGGTTCGAACACATTGTCGGGAATACGCGGTAATTCATTATGACAGGGAGTTGTGAAAGATGACTGGCAATAAAGATTGAAGCAAGAAGCTTTATTGAAGTCATCAGTAAGAAGTACACTGCCGCTTTTTAAGACGGGATGCCAAGTGATTATTTGCCAATTGTTTTTAAACACTTCCACATTTCTTTCAGGTTATTTTGTAACTTTGGGCCCAATGATAAGTATTTTTCCTTAGCAACGTTGTTTTTTATATCTTTTCCAAGGTGGTTTTTAGCATTACAAATACAGAAGGGTTACGCTGCTTTTTATAAGCATTCAGAAGACGATGTCTCTTATTAATCGATTGCTTGCCCTCCCGAGTAACCCAACGTTTATCACTACGTTTTTTTGCAGACAAATGTTTAAATGGAAAATGTGTATCAACCAATTGGTTTAGTGTGGCGGAAAATCTATCCCATAGGGTATTGCAATCTGCGGACTGAGCTAAGTGACTGAATTCCTGCAGGAATAAGCCAAGATTATTAAATCATGAAACGTAATTGCCGTTCTAAAAAATATACCTTCCTTGGGTGATCATGTGCACATGAGAAGGGGACGATTTGAACATGCGCCACAATACAGCCATGGTCAGTAATACCGGGAATTACGGCGTTATCAGAAACAAGCAATGGTTGGTTTGAAAAAAGCACATCTAAGACAGGATATCTATTCGGACTCCACCTAGTAGGTTGAGTAACAAAACTGATAAATATCATTGGTAACTATTGCCTCGCGGAATGATATAGACAGAGAGGAAGAATTAATCAGTACAGGCTTATTGTGAACCCACCTCACGTCAGGCATATTGAAATCGCCGCCAATAATATAGTCATTGTTTATTGTAGAAATAAACTCAGAGAGGGTTGTGTTGGGTTTCAGGCGATGTGGAAGCGGAGGAACGCTAAAGGAGCCAACTGTCAGCAGCTTGAATCAGTTATTGCACCAAACTGACTCGGCACACTCAGTCGGGATTAACACGGAAGACAATTGCAAGCACGAGTCAACAAGTAGAAAGACTCTACCGCTGTACGCATTGCGATCGGGACGGTGGACGTGAAAACCAGGCGGAAAAACATCGGAACTACCAACAGATTCGTCGAGCCAAGACTCCGTCCCTATAATAACGTGAGGTTTGACTGAAAAGTTCAGAGTAGCAAATTCATCAGTTTAGTTTTTTACGCTTCTGCAGTTCACGACTAAAAAGGTAAGCTCTGAAATTGGATGACCGGCTCACATTGCTTTGAGGACTGATTGTTGGGGCACCGCCCCTTCGGCTACTTTTTCAATTCAACAATATCTTGAGTACCATCATAAACGTAGCACTTCTTATCAGTAGCTTATCGTATCGAAGTTTGAAAGCAATGATACCCGTTGTAAGGATTCTATAAGTTATGCTAACAATGTTCGTGCCAGTCAAGGTAGGTGCCATTTCGTCTATGGTGAATAGGAGCCCTGTTGTTTTCCCGTGTTGAGTTCGAGCTATGCCGGCAATCAGTGTGCCATTAGTGAGCATGAAACTATGAAATTAGCGTGTTTGCAAAGCAGTACTTCGCTTTTTCTGAACGTTCTTTTATTAAACAATAATTTCAACCTTGCTGTCACAGCTGTAAATGTCTAACACGAAGTCCTTTATTATATGCAGCAGTTTTGACCATGCCTGGCATTACCAGTGGAACACTCAGCACAGGCCAATAACCGATGGAACTTGCGACGTCGACAGTACGTAGGCGATGGTCACTTGCCTTCTTTTGCGGTTGGGAAGCCGCGTTTTATAAAATTTTCTCTGTGGTTTCCGAGGGTTTAAGCTGTGCCGTGTATGTATTAATGCGATAAGCATTATCACATATTGCAATATACAGTATACATATTATACAAACATTATACATATTACAATATAAGCTTTGTTGTTTTAATGCCAATTGCACTAACTTCGATGGTCATCAGGAGGAGAATTCAGCCGTATTCTTTGGCCTTTTCAAACGCTCGCGCTTTACGTCTCTAAAAGACAAGTACGTCGTTGGATGACGCATGCATGTATCATAGGAGGTGAATATATTCTGGGCATGCTTCCAACAAAAACTGATAATCCCTCGGTTGAAATGCCTCCTCTCAAATTTTCTTTGCCCAATACCGCAACGTGTTATGTCGACTGCTCGAAATAGTTGAGCAAAAAGCAAGAATGTAATCACGTATCTAATGCGCTTATTACTGGCTAATCCAGCCAAATATATTGGGTCAAGGGTTCCACGAAGAAGAAACCGACATATTGTGTTCCGTGCGTGGTGTGAGATAGAGCTTAATAATCTTCTGATGAAATCAATATCGCGCCATCTTGATCGCGCTCGGCTCCCTCAATGCCGCGAAGTTCTTGCATGCATTTAAGACCGAGTTTCAGAAATCAAAAGCACCGCGTGCGGAGCACTGCAATAGGGTTCCCGTACCACTAAATTCTACTCGCCTTGACCCATCTATCAGAATGAAATATTCATTTAACATGAATTGCCCTTGCGCAGCGGCGAATGAATACATTTGCTGTATTTTCATGTCATACAGGTGCCACTGAATATGCAAGCACTGGTTCCCTGCTTCTGAGCTCCAGCAGCTTTATTGATCATGAAAGGCCCAGCACAAGCCGCGCTGGCATAGAGGAATCAACAGCCATATTAGAAGACGGTGCCACGTAAGACCAAATTTTTATTTACAAATCAGTACTTTGCTTTTTCCAAACTTTGTTTTAACAAACAATAATTTCAAGTGTCTTGCCATAGCTGCAAGTGTCCAACACCAATAGCTATATTATTTGCAGGATTTCTGAGCCCGCCTGGCGTTACCTATGGAGCACGCAGGACAGGTCAATAACCGACTGGACTTACAACGTCGACGGTATGTAGGCGATGGTCACTCGACTTTACCAAAAACATGGGAGATAGCCCCAACGTGTTCCGTGGAAGCGGTGCAATTATTGCCTATAAAAAGGCACGTTACCAGCGGCGCCAAGACAGCCTCCGCATGAGCCGCTTGATCACTGTCGTTACAAAGAAATATGCGTCCCCTTTCCCTTACCCTCACTGTGGGTTAGCAAACCGGGTTCTCGTCTGGTTGACCACCCTGCCTTTCTTGTCTTTGCTCTCGCTTGGTCTGTGCTGATGGGAATACATGCAAATCCATACGAAATCTATGCAGTCCAACTTTTTGAACGAATTTCTCCTCATATCAGCGAATTGTGAACGCACGCTCCTAGGCCGTCGCGTCAGAAGCCGAGACTCTACGTTCCATGATATAATCAATTCACTCGTACCGGGAATCATCGATTGACGAATGGCCTACAATTGTGTTTAGCAAGCAGAATCTCAGTGGGTCCGTTGCTCTACTACCATGACACCTTATCCCTTGAACCGACCGAACTTAGTAGAGAAAGAAAATATTTTTACAACATTGCAGTGCAATTCGTACTACAATGTGCAATTATGGCGGCGTTTAAGATGTCTGTTCGGGATGGTCGTAACGGTGTTAGGCTTACGACACAGTGTGAGAATTGTTCACCTACAGCATGTTAGGAGCAATCAATACATCCCACTGCGGCCGAATGCAGAAGTTAGAGACTACAATTTCGTGCAGCCCAAATGAATTTATACTGATTTTATTTTATTTTACACCCAGGAAGCCAAGCAACAACTGCCGCGTAAACATTACAAATTTAATGAAAACCTAACTAAATAAGACAAAATTATTTGCTAGTTCTTTCGCTCTGTGGCCCCAAATCTTTACCGAGTATCCCCACCATATGCTCCCGAAGGTTTAACGAGCTTTAATCGCATTGATAGATTAAGAATCACCCTACCCAACGATTTCCATTTAGTGTGGCACCAGCTAAAAATTATACCCCTGTGTTAACAAGAAAGTCAACACCTGGCTGAAACAACGGCCTTCCAAACTGAATGCACTTTTCTGCGATTAGTATTCTATGGATACATCAAGCATTTTTCGTTCTGCCGGTACCTGTGCAACCTTTTTCATAACACTGACTGATGCACGCTGAGAGTTTAACAGTGTGAGTAGCAAAAGTGAGTATGGTGGACTTTAAAATGAACTCCTTAAATTACGCCTAGTCAATCGCAATGTAGTTCGTTGGAAGTCAAAGATGATGCAACTCACATCTTTATTGATCTGGTTGGGAATCCGGGTTTAATGTTTTTTTGTGACGTACGAAGGCGTAAACACAATGGCATGTGGGTGTAATATTGCGATTATCATCTTTAGCCAGCTTTCTCCAAATCAAATTGTAGATAAAGGTGTACTCAGCAATACGCTGTGCCCTTCATTGTTTTGTAGGTTACCTTCTCGCACCCTGACGAGGGTTCTGCCGTATCCTCACCTTTTAATGTCTCCCGTTTTCCTTTTTTTCAATGTCACACAATTTCTGCGCACTTAGGGAAGACACTTTTTACGCAATTTGACGCCTTCCGTCGCACCGTTTAGTAGCGTTTCCCCGTGAAGTAACACTTCAGCATTTCTTTCCGAGCTCACCTGCAGTCTGCAATACTGCTTACATATGCGCATTGAGCAATCTTTTTGAAAGTTGTCCTATAGCCTTTTGATGGCATACGCAGGAATATTGGCTAGGACAACCATTTTATCTCTCGTAATGAGTTGTTAAATATGCATTTCTTACCGCCTGTGCTTAGGAACTTCAGGTACCGTAGTCACTAAACGGGTTTCTTATAACCAGTTTCTGAAAGGCGAGTGCGTCGTTGGCTAACGCATGCATGATCATAGGAGGTCAGGAATCTCTGATCAGCCTGCAAACAAAAAAATATAATCCCTCGGTAGAAATGTGCCCTCTCAAATTTTCTTTGTCCTCGTCTTTAAAGGCGTGGAGACATCAAAATTTTCGTTCATGCGTTTGTTGATTCAAACGTTGCGTCATGCTTCAGGGAGCACGATACACACAACGGAATTTATATATATCCGATAAATAATTTAATAATAGCATTATTATACCGAGCGATTTCGGTTTCGGTTTCTGGGCTCCGGGGGATGCTATGACGTCACAGAGGAGGAAACGCAACATGGCTTGGTCACGTGGCCCACAAAAAATAGTGACGTAAAACTATGCTGCGTCGTCTGCTCGCGCATACGCGTGCTCTGTTAGCAGAGGTCAACCACTGGCGATTCGAAGTGCATGTCGCGATTATTATAATTATTGCGAAGAGCGACAACAACGGTAAGAAAATATTGCGGCTTGTGAGAGTCGGTGATTTATTCCGAAGCGCCGTAAGCTTTAGCTTTGAAGTGAACCGGAAAAGGCCTAGCGACGATATCGGCGGCGCCGAACGATCAGAGGTGGTGAAGCTGCCGTCGATGCCAGAGCGACCACTCCTCGGTCGCTGATTGGCCGCTTCGCCGTACGGCTGCCGCACAAATGGGTCCCGGGCCCGTCCTCTCTACGGCAAGGAAATCTCGCCGTTCGCGAGCAAAACCGCCGTCGCATGGGGGCCGCGAACGGCAAACGGCGTGCGGCGAGTTTCCGTGCCGGTAACGTGGACGGGCCGGTAACGTGGAAAGGCCAAGCGAAGGAGAGTCCGCTACGAGCTGCCGAACTACGCGACTATGCGAGGAGAGAAGCAGACAACACGAACGCCGCTTATGCTGGTCCCTTTCGGAGTCGGCCGGCTAGTGTTACACTCAAACGTGTAAAGGCCCGTCCGCAGGGGAACTCGCCGCACGCAGTTTGCCGTTCGCGGGCCGGCGTGCGGCGTTCGTGTTGTCCACTTCTCTCCTCTTGTGTCCGTGTCTGCACGCCTTACCCCTTGTTTGCATTAAGAAAGGATTTCTATATGCCTGTAGCTCGGTCGTAGTGGAGGCTATGCTCGGTTGCTCGGCTGAGCAGGCTCCGTAATCGGCATTTCATCGCTACTCATCATACGTCACGCTTTTGGGCTGGTGTGCTATGACGTCAATATTTTCGTTCCTCCTCTGTGACGTAGTAACTGCCGCGCTAGCGATGGGTCTCGACTACGAGAAGGAGTTTTTAATGACTCTTCGGAGCTCAATTAAAATTATTTTGAAATGTTTGCAGCGTCCAATACCTCGTTCTGGGTGTCCTTGCATACGGAAGCAGCCTACAACATGCTTTTTATAGCCTGAAAATTTGGTGTCTCAACCCCTTTAACGTGCTACGTCTACAGCTCGTAATAGTTTAGCTAAAGTCAAGAACCCGATGACATATTTAATGCGCTTATTACTAGATAATCAAGCAAATATACTGGGTCAAGGGTTGCATGCACAAGAAATCGACACGTACTATTTTCCTTCCAACAGTGTCTTGTTGAGTCCGCAGTACGAGATAGAGTGTAATAATCTGTTAGAAGAATTAAGATCGTGATCGGCATTCCCATCGCCGAGCAACAAGTTCTTGCGTGCATTCAAGACATAGTTGCAGAAAGGAAAAGCATCGACTCCTGATGCAATGCCAGTAGGGTTCGCCAATGAATACAACTTCAGGCGTCCCACCATGTATAGAAAGAAATATTCATTTCCTTCGAATTGCCCTTGCACAGCGGGGAATAAATACCTTTGCTGTACTTTTGTACCGTACAGGTGTCACTGACAATGGTAGCACTAGTTACATGCACAAAGGGTTGAGCAGCAGTATTGATCACGCAACGCACAGCACAAACCACACAGGCATGGAGCAAGCACCAGCCATAACAGATGGCGGCACCAGGTGAGTCCACATTTAGAAAAGTTTAATTTCCAAAAAACCCAGAGACTACAGGAATGGTTATTCGGGGAACAATTGTGCCTGTACTCCCTAATTTTTCCCGGTAAACGCCAGCTCTGATGTCTGAAACAGGCACAGCAACCGAAGCTTTGAACGTTCGGTAGGTGGAGCTTGCCATGACATACGTAATAGTTGCAAGAGAGCGACTGGACACGGACAGTGTAAACGAAATAAGAACAGGCTGCATGAAGCACTCTTGTCACACGTGGAGACACGCTTTTAGGATGGTGAAATACACCTGTGAAATACATGAACATGGCGAGGAGAAAGATGTTCGTCTAAAAGAAAGCGCGTACAGTGAAACGCAGGATGTCTTGCGTTTATCTAAGTCTACGTAGACAATGTAGCATAGGTACGCAGGTAGTAAGCAAAATGGTCGAAATTAATCCGTTCTCTTACACTACAGCATATAACGTAATGATATCGTTGTTTTGGTGCATAAAAAGCCGAGAATTCAGTTTTTGAATTTTAATATTTTTGCCTACACCAAACATTTCAAAGGCCATAAGAAGAAAGTTAAGTAGCCGTAATTTAGGCAGTTGCTCAGACGCAGATATCTCCGTAAGAAAACATGAAATATGTCAATGTCAAGGAAAGTACTGCGTAGTCATGCCATTTCTTTTTTTCGTGTAATTAAGCCCTCCCTATCGTCCATGATATCAAGGTTCATGTTCTTTTGAATTTAGCCTGCCGTACTTGCGCATGTCATTGAGGGGGAGATCTCACCTTGGTCAATACGTAGCTATAATACGTCAACCGCTAGGCCAACTGTACAAGCGGGTCTTGCACCGATAATACGGCAAGATGCTCTGCTTGTGTAGAGAAGTGCCAGCACCCCGACAAGTCCAGGCCATGCACTTTGGTCCTAATTACCCTTTGCTTTTTTTCCACTGAGAGGGCAAAAAAATAAATGGTAAAAGCCACGTCATGCAATATGCGTATCTCGACTTCGCTTGTGTCCAAGAACGTCACAGGAAGACGTGGCTTTAAGCAATTATCAGTGCAAGACTTAACCACAAAAATGAAAAGACAGGAAAACATAAAGCAGAATAAGGCAATATGGGAAGAATCTGTCAAGCAAGAGAGCCTGGCCAAGCGCAATTGTTCCGGGATATGCTTTGTGCATGCGCACGCGAGTTCTCGATGGTTCCACTGATTCACTTTATCATACGGTGCTGATACAGTTCGGCTGAAATCCACGCTATATTATAAAATTGTACAGGTGCGCCCTCTACCAGAATTCTTCAAAAGCTTGCGCGTTCATTATTCTCGCATTAAAGCCATTGATCTGATTTCTGAGACGTGCGTGACCAATTAAATAAACGCACGCTTACACTCCTACGTACAGCGTTGTGGGAGCGGAGACCGCAGTATCGCACTTGCAATTTATACGAGGGATCACGGCGATGGCGACGCCGACGGCACAACTGCATCTGGAGTGTCCATATACTTGCTATCGCTATAAAGAATAATGCTTGCCGAAGAGCGGTAGAACAAGCCTTGACAGGTCGGTTGAGACGCGTTGACAAATGAGGCGTCTGTTTCCGTGATAGCTAGATGGGTGTGCATGAGTTTGTCATTAACAATCGCTAATCAGCGAGCGTAACTGTGTTGTTTCGCAAACATGAGATGCTCGGCGGCACATTACAAATAGATTCTCAAGTTTCAGGTCAGGGTTCAATGTCACATGTTAGATTCTTGGCTAATTGCTGCATGCCGCGGAACAATATTTGGCTTCCTTCCTGCTAACGTCACTCGGTATGCACTGCTGCGGTTCGCCCACTGTATGCAAAGAGGGTTCCCGTGTACTTTGAACAAAGGCGGCTTCCTAGACACGACTCTCCGATATAAATCATACACTGTATGCATTGGAACACACATGTACGGAATATCTATAGCCTTAAGAGCGCCTGTGTCGGCGAGTCCTTACGTATGGGAAAGTTTCGTAAATCGACTATTTTCTCGAGACACAAATCGCGGTAGGTTATCTCTCTTGTTGGCAATTACAGGAGCTGCCTCGGTTTTTACTACATTATGTAGAAGTAAATCTTCCGCGGAGCATTTGTGTTGCATGCATGAGAAAGCAGGACGTGGGAACTTAGGATCGGTATCGTTTTCGCAGAGCCAGGACACCTCGAAGAGCGCATGGCCAGCACCATTTCGTCTTTAATGATGGTTACTTTTATTTTGCGAAAATAGTACGTAATGAACTGTTCTTTATTGTCACACAATAATTTTTTATTTTCAGTCATGAGCGCTTGTGCTTGGATAGAAAATTATATGAAATGCATCGAATGCCTGGTGTTGGTGGTGGTAACAACTTTATTAACAATCCGGCAAATTCGTGGCCTGGGCCTAGGCCGCCCCTGAGGAGGTCCGGAGATCCTGTCTCCTCGCCGCCTCACGGGCTTGCTGGATGGCCCATAGTTGATGATCGAGGTTTGAGCTGCGCAACGCGGCCGTCCATCGCGCCGCAGCTTCATCTGGGGAAACTGCATTTTCTTCGCATATAACGTCACATTCCCAGAGAATGTGTCTAAGAGTTGCGTGAGCCCTGCTGCATAGCTTGCAGTTATCATCTGAGTAGATGTCCGGATATATCCTCCTGAGATGGACGGGGTTGGGGAAGGTCTTTGTTTGTAGCTGCCGCCAGTCTAGCGCTTGGGCCCTGTCGAGTTTGGGGTTAGGGGGCGGATAAACCCGCCTTGAGTTTTGATAAAAGTTTGTAATATCGCAGTATCTGGTCATTCTGTCCCTCTCTGTCTATGCCTCCGTTGGATTTCCAACCCCAGGAGAGGATCCTTCTTCGCGGGCGCGGAACGTGAGACCTCGCGCTACGCGGTGGACCTCCTCGTTGAGGTTGGGTACGGGGGTGTCGGGGGACGTGTGAGCCGGGAACCATATAATGTGTCGTTCCTCCGTCTCCTCGGAGGTGACATAGTTCGCGTTGGCTTTGAGTATAGCCTCAGCCTTCGGCGAAATTATGGCTTGTGCATAGTTTCTGACCGCCGTCTGCGAGTCACTGATCACGTATCTACAACTGGGGTTAACGATGGCTAGGGCTATCGCCACCTCTTCCGCTACCTCGGGGTTTTTTACACGTATGCTACAACAACTGAGCAATTGTTTCTCGGTATTGAGGACGGCCACTGCAAAAGCACGTCGATCCTCGTATTCTGCCGCGTCTAAGTACAGCGCTTCCTTGTCCCTACCGAAGGCTTGGAGTAAAGCCTTGGCTCTACTCTCTCTTCGACCCTGATTGAATTCGGGGCTCATGTTCTTGGGTATATTAGCCACCTGCAGCTTTTCCCTGATCGCGCTTGGAAGGGATGTCTTGTCGCCGTGCTGCTTGTGATAACTTATCCCAAGTTTGTCCAGGATACTCCTGCCCGTTCGTGTCTTCGCTAGTCTTTCGAGTTGCGAGATTTGGTGTGCTTCAATTAACTCTTCAAGCGTGTTGTGGACGCTCAGCTGTAGCAGCAGTTCCGTGGTGGTGCTGTCTGGGAGGCCCAGTGCCATCTTGTGTGCTCTTCTAATGGGGGTGTTCAGTTTGGCATATTCGGCCGCGTACCAGTTGTGGTAGGCGGCCACATAGGTAATGTGGCTAATAACGAAGGAGTGTATGAGTCTGACGACGTTGGCCTCCCTCATACCCTGATGTCTGTTGGTGATTCTTCTGATGAGCCTCATCGTGTTCGTGATCTTAGTCTCCAAATGCCTGACCGTTTCTCCGTTGTTGCCGTTCGATTCTATGATGAGTCCGAGCACCTTAATCTGCTTCACCCTGGGTATTTCTTGTCCGTCTTTGGTGCGTATGCAAATTCCTTCGTATGCAGCATGCTGGATGTAAGCCTTGGGGGGTCTTCCCCTAAGCGTGGGGCGGTAGCCTGCGAGCAATTGAATTTGGAGAAGACAAGATTTCAGCAAGCATGGCAACATTTTGCTATCGTATGCTTATCTACTGTAGGCGAGTAAACAGCATTGAAAGATGATGCGCCGGTGAAAGAAAACACTTTACGAATATTTTATATTAATACTTCTGCGTCTACGAAGTCACGACCATCTTTCGAGCCATGCCACTTTAGAGACGACGCCTCGGAGACTGATATTCCGGCATTACCATGGCGGCACGATGCCTGTTAGGAAACTCGCATAGACGGTGACGCCAAATTTCCCTCTAGGTGATATTGTGGGAAAGATTATGATAGCAAATCTCGAGGCATTATCACATAGTCACCAGCAGCGTTCTATCCTAGGTTTCACTGCACATCTGCCGCCCAGGCAGACTTTTGGAAGTCACGTGAGCTTCTACGCATGGGGCGGGGGGAGGGGGATGTTATAACTCAACTGTTATGACTACTACAGGGCGGTAACGGCATCCGGCCGGAAGGCCAGGAGCATACTAATGCCCACACAAGAACGGGAACACTGCGCCCGTTTATTCAGTGACAGCTCTTTGCTCCAACGTTCTCAAGCCGCTCCGGCACGTGCCATGACGTCGGTCTCGCGCCACGGTGAACGCGGTTTTCTATGTCTTCGTTGGCGTTTTCACTTTGCAGCACGCTTCCCTCCTTAAGGTGAGCACCGCTGTACGGATTTTCGTATACGGGTCCATCTACGAAGCACAGCTGGTTGTCTCTTCTGGTAGCGTCGGTACACCAGCTGGTTGATCTTGCGAAGGTTGTGCCGGCACAGGACTGTATCGAGAACGGACTTAATCCATGTGGCGCTCAAGCTCACCTTCTGCCGTTTCAACGGTGATCATTCGGGATCATCTTGTTTGTTTTACTATGGCTGGCAGCCACCTTTCTCCCTCTCCGAAGTTGCGAGCCCAAACTGGAGTGCCCGGGCTCAGCTTGTTTTCTTGGTCAGCCTGTGGACACACAGTAAAGGTTACGGGTGGTGGAAGGCATGTGTCCAACCGAGAACGGATCTGGTAACCCAAAAGTCGTTAGACGGTGATGGTCTATCATCCAGAGGCGTTCTACGGTAGCTAAAGAGCAGTTTAGCCAATCGCTCAGACAAGTCACCTGACCTAACCTTCTTGAGGCCATCTTTCAGCGTCCGCACGGCGCGTTCAGCAAGCCCGTTCGACTGGCGGTGATATGGTTCCGTACGAAAATGCTTTGTTATTTCCTATCAGAAACTTCGTGAAAGTCTCTGACGCGAACTGAGTTCCGTTGTCTGTCACAATGGTTCTTGGTATGCCCAGCCTGCTGAAGATTTCACGCAAGGATGTAACTGTCGATTGGGCTATGGCATGACGCACTGGAATTGCTTCGATCCATTTTGAATGTGAATCTGTGGCCACTAGGATCATGGTGTTATTCACTAAACCAGCATAGTCCAAATGGACACGTGACCAATTCTCCTGCGTTAGTGGCGAGCTTACTGGTATTTTCGCCGGTGGCATTGCACTTGCTTGTATGCATGTAGTACATTTTCTACTGATTTGTTTGATAGCTCTGTCGATGCCGGGCCGCCATATGACAGTAGGCGCCAATGTCTTCATTGCAGACATTCCCTGGTGCGTCTCATGCAGGAATTGCAGCATGTCACCACGAGCAGCCTCGGGAATCACGACTCTGTGACCCCAGTAAATGAGACCTTTGTAAACGGTTAGCTCACTTTTTCGTGCGAAGTATGGGTCCAACTGCGGATCGGGTGCTTTGCACTCATTTGGCCAACCATGAAACACGTAGGACTTGACACTTCCCAGTACTTGATCTTTCTGGGTCAACTGGCTCATTGTTTGCGACGAAAGGGGTGTGTCATCCAGGTGCTGCAGCGAGTGCACGTACTCGTGTAGCTCCTCTGATGTGTCCTCGGTGGTATCTAGAGGAAGCCGACTGAGTGAGTCTGCATTCAGGTTGTCCGAGCCAGGTTTGTACTCTATTTTGTGCTGGTATGCTGCCAGCAGCAAGGACCAACGCTGAATTCTTGCGGCAGCCATGATGGGCGTGGGACGATCTTCGCGAAATAGACCCACCAGCGGCTTGTGATCTGTGATCAAGGTGAATGTTCTTCCCAATAGGTAGTCCCGAAACTTTGATACCCCGAACACTAGGGCCAACGCTTCACGCTCCAGTTGGGAATAATTCCTTTCCACTTTGTCAAGTCTTCGAGAACGAAAACCTATAGGCTTGTCAACGTTGCCAATGCGATGAGACAGTACCGCTCCGATTCCGTTGGGTGACGCATCGCACTCCGAGCGCAGCGGCAGTGGGGGATCGAAGTAAGTGAGCATCTTGGCATTGCGTAAAGCGTTCTTTGACTCCTGGAACGCTTCCCGTTGTTGACAGCCCCAATTCCAGCGACGTTCTTTGGTTAGCAAATCGTAGGGCGGTGATAGCAGACTGGCCATATTGGGAAGGAACTTGCTGTAATACGTGAGAAGACCCAAGTAGGAATGCAGTTCGCTCACGTTCTTGGGTGTTGGCGCCTTCATGACAGCATCCATCTTCTTCTCCAGAGGTTGCAGCCCTCCGGTACTGATCTTGTGGCCAAGATACGAAACCTCAAGCATCCTGAAGGTGCACTTTTCCTTCCTTAGCTTGACGCCGTACTCTCGAAAGCGCTGGAGAACTGCCTTGAGGTTCTTTCCGCCGTCATTCTCCTTCTCGGCAACCAGAACGTTGTCCAAGTACGCCTGGACTCCCGGCAAACCCTTCAGGTTGCTGTCCATTATTCGCTGAAAGATAGCTGGGGCAGAAGACGCACCAAATGGCAGGCGATTAAAGCAGAATAATCCCCGATGTGTGTTAATGACCGTCAGCTTCTTGACTGCTCATCCAGGGGAACCTGGTTGTAGGCGTCTCGAAAGTCCAATGTGCTGTAAACGTCACCTTCGTGCAGTGCAGCAAAAAGGTAATTGATTACCGGGAGCGGGTACTGCTCCGTCACACAGCTAGCATTTACCGCTAGCTTGTAATCGCCACACAATCGAACTCTTCCGTCTTTCTTCACTGCCGGAACTATCGGCGTCGCCCACTCCGAGTGAGCCACCGGGGACAGGTCTCTGGGTTTAGCAAGCTTGTCCTGCTCGTTAGAAACTTTTTATCTCATTGGATATGGAAGTGGCTTGGCTTTGAAGAACTTTGGAACCGCATCCTCCTTCATGTATAGATGAGCGGGCGGAACCTTGAACCGACCCAGTTCAGGTGCAAACACGTCCTCGTGCTCACACAGGATCGCTTGCAAGTTTAGTCCTTGCTCCTTATTGCTGGGCAGGCTCAAAACCGCAGCCCCTTCGCTGTTTAGCGCCTGGATGAGATCACGGCCACACAGGCTCGGTCCGGAGACGCGCACAACGGTAAGTGACGCCGTAAGAGTCGTGCCGCGGTATAAAACTGGGAGCGTTAGCTTCCCGGCTATAAGCAATGGACCCAAGTGGCATGACAACTTCAAGCTGGATTTTTCAAGGCAGGGCCAGCTTGTGCGATGTTGGCAGTAGACGTTCCAGGACACCACGCACACGGGTGAGCCGGTGTCAATTTCCATCACGATGTAGGCTCCACCCCAGCAAAAATTGCGTCGTACCGGGCCGACGATTCCATTGTCTGCGGTTGGTTGCAGCTTTAGTGTATACAGCTGTGCGCAGAGCTCGGCTTCGGCATTTTCCATTGAGCCGCTGCTCAGCGCCAAGCTCTGGTGCGGTCGCTTTTCCTTAGATCGACACACGGCAGCTAGATGCCCCTTTTTCCTACACTTGAAATATTTGGCGTGTTTAAAGGCACAAGTCGCCTCACCGTGCTCGCAGCTTCCACACCGATGACAACCTTTAGACGATCCACTCGCCTGACTGCAGGTTTTTCCTGCCTGTCGCTGCCGTCGTTCTCCCACTAGACTGTGAAGCTCGGGCTCTCCTTTCGGCTCCGTCTGCTTCATAAGCTGAGCACCCTGTCTTGCAGCCTGTGCTGCAAGCACGATGTTTTCTGCCTCCTGCAATGTCAGTTTCGGGTGAGAAAGCAATGCCTTCTGCACGTCACTGCTACGAATTTCGCACACGATCCTGTCTCTCAGCAGGCGGTTCAACATGGTCCCGAAGTTGCATTTATCAGCCAGGCGTCGAAGCTCCACGATAAACTGTTGAGCTCATTCCTCTTCCCTTTGAATGCGGGTAAAGAACTTGAAGCTTGCGGCTGTATGATTTCGAGGGGGTGCATAAAATTCTTCGAGAATGGTAACCGCTTCCGCGTAGGTTAACTCTCTCATCTTCCGCGGGGCACAACACCCACTCAGTACGTCGATAGGCATCGAGCCCAGTGCCGAGATGAGAAGCGCCATTTTTTTAGCCTCGTCGACGATGTCGTTACCCTCGAAGTACGACTCGACTCTGATGTAGTACGACGACCACTTGTCCTTGGCATCGTCGAACTGTGGAACTTGGTACGCCATGGCAGGAGTGTTCACCGTCATCAAGGTGCTGGTTCGTTGCTCGTCGCCACTGTTATAACTCAACTGTTATAACGGATACAGTGCGGGAACGGCATCCGGCCAGACGGCCAGGAGCGTAATAACGCCCACACAAGAACGGGAACAATGCGCCCGTTTATTCAGTGACAGACATTTCTTCCGACGTTCTCAAGACGCTCCGGCACGTGCCATGACGTTGGTCTCACGCCACGGCGAACGCGGGTTTCTGTGTCTTCGCTGTCGTTTTCACTTTGCAGCAGGGGGTGACCAAGAGACGGCGAGCACGGAAATGTGACGCCTTGGTACTCAATGGCTTCGCGCTTTCTTGACCTCTGCTGCAGAAATCACGTGCAAAAGGGAGGGGCATCAGGGAACGTTAGCTTTGTGACAAGCACCTGTAGTCTCCTTTTTCGGTCCACGCTGCACGCCATGTTTTTGACCATGCATGTTAGAGGAATTGCAGCGGTGGCGTAGAGGTAGAACACCCGCCTCGCGTGCAAGAGGTCCGTGGTTCAAATCCCGGTGCCAGCAATTTTCCACCGGATTAAAAAAAATCCGTGTGTTCATAAAATTGCATAAACATGCCTGATCCCGGTTACCAGAGCCGGTAATGCGCTCCGTCACCAGAGCAGGATTGGCCACCCTGGTGCAGTACTTGGCCACAACCTCCTATATGAACAAAACAATCAAACCCCGGCCCTCAGTCCCCAGCAGCTGCGAAGCAACTGACCACGGCGGCGGTCAGACCTGCGATGCAGCAGAGGGTGGTAAGAATCCCTGGCTCCGGACAGGCCGCCATTGGAATATTCGGTTCATCCTTGTGCTTGTGGCGCAATGGAAACTGCACCGCACATGCATGCAAAGCGATGGGAAGCACGCACAGATTCGTTAACACGGCAGCAGCCACAGTGAACAACAAAGTCCGGGATGGTTCACCTAAAAATCTTCAGTTCAAAAACAAAAACACCACAATTGCATCGGTTCACCCAGAACTGTCCTTCGACGTGGCTTAGGCTTTCTGAATGCCTACTTGGCCTGTGCTTGGACATATGCTACTGCTCTTGGACATGTGAGACGCGTTTGTCATGTTTCTGTGTTAATCCATGTATTACGCTACGAAGGAAGAACACGTGCCAAGCCGTGGACACCGAAGCCAGCTTGCTATCCTTGGGAGTGATGACGCCATAGTCGTAAAACATGTTTCACACTCAGCACCAGTGATGTGAGCTGATACGTAAAATGATGGAATAAGTAACCAAGCTCTCACATGCTGCTCGCCGAATGCCCGAAGAATGAAATCCGGCTAGTCCGGCTATCCGACGACGCCGCCAAGGCTCAAGGTCCGGCCGCCAGCTGAGGAAGGGAGGCTGCGGTCGGCTAACATCCCGGCCTCCCATCTCCTTTGACCCAAGCCCGGACTTTCAATAAAGTTTTCTCTCTCTCTATCACCATGATTCAATTGCAGGGCGTACGAACGATTGCTTAAAAGCCTTAGTTGATTAATGCACAAGTAAGCCAGTTGAAAACTCGGCTACATGAACGTGCCATCATAATAATAATAATAATAATAATAATAATAATAATAATAATCATCATCATCATCAGCCTGGTTACGGCCACAGCAGGGCAAAGGCCTCTCCCATACTTCTTCAACAACCCCGATCATGTACTAATTGTGGCCATGTCGTCCGTGCAAACTTCTTCATCTAATCCGCCCACCTAACTTTCTGCCGCCCCCTGCTACGCATCCCTTCCCTTGGAATCCAGTCCGCAACCCTTAATGACCATCGGTTATCTTCCCTCCTCATTACATGTCCAGCCCATGCCCCCATTTCTTTTTCTTGATTTCAACTAAGATGTTATTAACAGCAACAGAAGTGTTCTTCGAAGAGTAGAGAAGCTGTAATAGATCTTAAGGAAAAGGTAACGATGGTTGAATTTTCGGCATACAGCTGCACACATGCTCGAAGTGTTCGCCAAGAGTATATGCGTGAAGTTATAGGCTCCTCTCCGAGTTTTTCACCAGGGTCTACGGATAAGTTTCCTGCAATTGTAAGCGTGTTAGCCCATACCAGACTTGCATCTCTTGTGTGCAGGACCTTACGCCAAAGAGAAACTGCCCCAGCTTATTCTCCAACTTGCCCTTGCGTCGGCCTGCCCTTTAGCTTACCTTCTTCAATTCGATAAAATTTTACGTGTTTGGGTATCGACGAAGTGTGCCCCATGCTTTGATTGGCTTTTCTCGCGTCTCTTCTCAGTCCTCATTTCCTCACTCTTGCATGTACTTTACGACGTCAGCAGTAAAAGTGCCAATGTATGCTACTGCGTCGTCTATGCTGAGTTTGCATATTTAATAATGAATTAAACATGTTGATTCTTTAAAATATAACTAATTGGCTTAAGCTAGCTGCAGCATAGGAACATGACTAGGAGAGGCGTGTTTCTCCATTGAAGTAGACGCTACTGTGAAGTGGTCATTGGCGAAAAAGGTTTTGTAACATTTCTGTTCAAGTAGCGAAGAAGCCCGGACGAACCAAGCACTGAATCTATAGAACAATATCAATTTTGTGATACATTACAAGATATGGCCTCTTCTTTATTAACCACTCACCGGAGGTTACACGAACTTGTTCCATGCACTTACGTTTGGCATCTAGAGTCTCCCTCCAAATTGCTGAGCATTAAACTCACTAGCCATAATAGCTTGTTTTTATTGATAAGCAATTACATTGAATGTAGACAGAAGCAATTTTAACCAATCTATCAGTTTGAATTACATTATAGACATTGTCTCGAGGGGCGTTTTAAGTTGTAGATGATAAGTGACAGACTTGTCTATACAAGTATTGCCACACCACCCAATGCGGCAATGCCGTCGTCATGGTATATTCACAAGATGGCCGATCGCCGGAGGAAGCTTGATTGGTCAGAGTTTAAATGCCTCTCCTGGACTCAAAAATACCTTATGCTTATGTTCAAATAATAGTTTTGTAAGGTTATCAAGGTTTCAATTAGCCGTCTCGCATTGCAATACATTATGCGCAACGCCATCGTAGTACAAGAGTCCTCTTGAAGGACTCCGGTAGTACTAATAAAAGGAAGGTGTTCAACGTGCCAGGGTAGAATTGAAGTTTGTGTTCGCTTTCCTTTTTCTTGGACGATGATCTCTTGTTTTTTTTTGTTTTTGCCGCGATCAATTTTAATATTTGGGGTTTTACGTGCCAAAACCACTTTCTGATTATGAAGCACGCCGTAGTGGAGGACTCCGGAAATTTTGACCACCTGGGGTTCTTTAACGTGCACCTAAATCTAAGCACACGGGTGTTTTTGCATTTCGTCCCCATCGAAATGCGGCCGCCGTGGCCGGGATTCGATCCCGCAACCTCGTGCTCAGCAGCCCAACACCATAGCCACTGAGCAACCACGGCGGGTTTTGCCGCGATCAAGTGAACTGTCCCCGTTCTTCGGCACAACTGCTCGAAAGTTGTGTCCCTTCTCTTCTGGCAGGCGCTGAGTGCCCGCGCTTGCAGGCTGTTCGTGTGTGTTTCTGGCGTCGCCTGGTGACGGGAGGCGATGTAGTACGACGGTCTCGGAGTCGCCCAGCTCTCTCGTAGTGAGTGAGGATGTAACTATTGCCGCAGGTGGCTAGCTCCGCAGAGGCCGGGCAAGTGAACTTGGCCTGTGCGGCACTCCCCTCCCCCCCTCCCGCTTACGATTCCTATCAGCAAATGCTGTGTAGTGAAAAACTGAGCACGTTTTATGGGCTTACTCAAGTGAGTTATTCTCTTTGACATTGACGGTCATGACCTTTTCCTTCTTTTTCATTGTGCAAGTGATCCTGGTTATGCTGCGTGGTCACCATCGCAGATCAGTTCTCGCAATGGGGTGTGTCAGCACACTGGTCCGAGGGGAGGCTTTGGACACTACATTTTGCACAGGTGAGCTGGCGACTGCAGCAATATTTATCGGCGCGCCCTTTTTACATATATGTATGCTGGTGATCGGAATACGTTCAGGTTTGATAAGACTGGTTAGCATCTCGTACTCTTGTTTGTCACGAAACAAGAGCACGCGGTCTCCGCTGACTGCCGAGGAAACCTAAAGAATCGTATTTCCTTCGGACACGGCTAAGCCGCGCACGATGAGAGAAAGGAGGGTCCGACCCTCGTCTGCTGGGCTCTGGTGCCATGGCAAACCAAATACCTGCCGACAAATGAGCACCTGTCAAGGCAACTGTAGGGAAACTGCAGTATCGTGTAAACACAGCGGAATGAACGTAGAACTTCACGCTGATGCAATGGAATAATTTTTCTAGTTCTTGAATACTATCGAGATGTGACGACTGCATGGCCGTTGGCTCTTCATAATTCCAGCTTTCTAATACCCCTGTCAAGCGGGCAAGAGAAGTGCTATTACGGAAAGTGCGCTCGGTTTTAAGTGCACTTTCCCAAATCTAAACGTCGCAAGCTGAGTGTACTCGCAGAAGAGTGCACTCCGATCGGAGTGCGTTCATGGAACGCACTTTGCTGGTCGAGTACGTAGCCTCGCCGCCAGCGGTTTCAACGGTACAAAATGTAATGCATAGAAAAAGAACACAGAAGTCAATTCCAGCTGTTGAGCAGCTTTTAACAATATAATCAGTGCATAACTCGCTGATATTCTGTTCTAGCAGGATCAAATGCCACCTCGTCGCGCGCCACCATATTGTTCTAGATTGGCTATGCATTCGTCTTGGCCAGCCTTGACTTGCAACACTCTTATGATACAAATACTTTAGTTTTTTGTTGAGTAAATATAGATTACGATTGCTTTTATTTATAATAAAACTAAAGCAATCGTTCTTTAGAAGCTTTTTTAAATTTTAATCTACATATTCAAAAAACATGGTTTTAGTCTGTCGCCATTTTTTTAAAGTGTGAGTGCACTCTGTTTTCCTGTTTAGCACCACGTAGCCTAAAGTGTATAAACCATACCTAAAGTATCACTCAAGGTCCCGAAGTGCACTCCCGGCAAGTGCACTTAACTTGCCCGCTTGACAGGGGTATAAGACGTCCTCAGGCATTGCTCCCCATCGCGGACCATCTACATGATTCGCCGATGAACCAATATGCATATTTTATGGCGGTTTTCATTTTACGCTTAGAGGAATTTCGCGAACATGCGCAATGGCCATGGTTTTAGTTTTTGTGAACGGACTGTCTGCTATTCGCCTCTATCTTACATCGCACAACTGGAAAGCACATGTCTGGGAGCACCTACTTCCTTTTAAGTAACGACGCGATTAACTTTACTTGCCTGTTCTCTATAGCATATTTTGGTGGTTCTTTCATGTAATCTACCCAGCGAGGCCCAATTGACAAGCAATGGTTATTTCACTTGTTATGGTTGAATGCATTTATTAGAAAAAAAGTTCTTCATATCAACATGTCTAGAGACCAACGTGACCATTCACATACCCAAGCAAAACCACGTTTCATGCGTTACTAGGAGACTGAACATGCTTGCCACATCTCCGTGTGTAGTACAGAAAACTGTAGAAAGCCTATGTTACCGCCTTTTCCTTTCTTGTCTCTCTCCCCCCCTATTTTCTCTTGTCACAATGCGCTAAAGCATTCTGCTATCGGTGCCAAATGAGACGTCAACTGTGCAGTGCGCTTCCGAAGCGTATCTCAATGTTGTGTGTACAAATTGGCAGTCCTCATCATTGAGAGGCGTATACATCTGGTTTGACCTCACCGGGCGAGGATTCCCGCCACATACGGCGATATTTTCTCTTCTATTTCGTTTCTCTTTAACTTCAAAGGGATAAAAGAAAAATCAAAGAAAACAGGTGGGAAAATATCGCAGTATAGGGCGAGCATCATTGCATAGTACAGTAAAACCGGATGTGCAAGCCTGTCAGTGGTGATGACTATCCGACGGCGCCCACATTACCTTCAGTTAAGCTTCGGTCACAAGACCCGCAGCTCGTGTTTCAGTTAGTACAGATAGCACATCTGCAAGTAATGTGAGGCAACACAGATACAGTTCACTTGGACAAGGTTTTTTTACAGTGGAGCTGTTAGCGCCACGCTGCTTTTCTCTTGACGTTCACAGCTTCGCCAAGCTGGGGGAGAGATTGTTGAGAGAGTGTGAAAGCAGAGTATAAAACATACTTTCGCTCAGCATAGTGACGCGGCGACGGTGGATGGAGCCTGGCGGGGGAGAAGGAGCGCCGCAGCGGGGACACAGGGGGTGTGACGGCATTGCTCCCCGAATTAAAAGAAATCGCGCGCTCGTTGGGTTCGACGCCTCGCCGTGCTTCCGCACTAGTTACATAATCAAGCGTCTTTCCTTTCTTTAGATCAATATTGATATCGCTTCACCGAATTTCAAAAAGCTGCCAGGTACCCGGCAAGGAAGCTAGCATGCAGAAGAGCTACGGCGCGGCGGTTGCCGCCGCGTCACGTCGGTGCAGCGTCCAGCAAATGACACCCACGCATATGGCGTCGCAACAAATCGCATCTGTTGAGGCGGGCGCCTGAAATGGGGCGCCATTCCAACCGAAACCTCTCACAGAGGAAGACAGCATGAATTTTTCTGCAGCCTTTCTTCCCCTAGCCCCTTCTGGTCTTTGCTGTTTACGAAAGCAGAGCCACGCACAATTTTCTTTTACTGTCCACTAAAGTTCCACTAAGACGCGGTTTAATCGTCGATACTTTCACGTTGCAGTGACGGTGAAAAACACTAGCAAGACGGGGAGTAACACGACCAACCCTTTATTGAGCGAAACTGCGCCCACAAAACAAGTTTCACACGGGCAGAATGATGGCAGCGAGCACATGCCTCAACCGTCGGAAAACTCATCTGCTATTCAAGGGTGTCAGTAATTATTAAATGTACAGTCGAAGATTACAGACCAATCCCATGAGCTCAAGCGCCCTACAGAATGAGAAAGACTATTCTCGTCACGCATATAATCAGCCTATACAAGGATCCACTATAACATAGACAGCAGACGAAATCAGTGAGGATGACCCAGAAGGTTTTGATACATGCAAGCGCGTCATGCGGGAAGCGATAACTTAAGACTTTAGGTGGCGAAACGCGTCAATGTCAATGCACCCAACTTAAGCAGTATCATGCCAGGGCTAAGAGCGTCAAGTGAGAGGTAAAGATAGAAGAACGTGTAGTAAATAAAATTAACAAAGCAACGAAATCAGAGTTGGTTAGCTATGGTAGAACCGCTTAAGGTGCACAACATGGACAGCATACGGGCATGAGCGGCACCAATGTGATTGCGTGCTACCCGGCACTACATGAAAGTAGCGTGGGCCCATTTAGTGAATTTCCATGTAGAGGCCGAAATAGCGCAGCTTTTCACTCAGTCCACATCAGATAAATAGGGTGCAAACGCAAACATGGTCGCCGACCTGGTATTCGACAAAGCGGGATCGAAGATTAGCTTTAACTGGCCGTATTTCTCTGGTGCTTCATGCGTAGGCGGGCGAGTTCTGATCCTGCGACGCAAGAGCGATTCTGCGGCGCAAGGGCGTCTTAACACATCATGTGTTCGACGTACGTGCTCATTCTAGTCGTCCTTGTCAGGTGATCTCCAGCTGCTCGGACGTGCGGCGCTTGCCATGCAGTCATAACTCTCATCGACTGCGGCGTTAAGGATTCATTCATGACGGAGTGATCGGGTGTTGTGTCTACTAAAGCGGTGACTGCGTTGGGAGAACGTTGATGTTGGTGGTTCATGGTGTTACCTTACTTATTTCCAGGTGTCTGATCATGGCTTGATGGCGCTGTCCCACTGTTTTGTGGCCTCGTCAGGTATCCTTTAGGAAGCGTGGTTTTTTTTCTTCGAAGCTGCGTCGAAATGCCAGCACGTCCTTCCTTCTTCGTGTGGACTGATCTTGTGTTTTCGGCGGAGGACCTTCGCCACTGCAACCAGCACCAACCGCACTTCTTTAGGTTGCTGTGTTCAGTTTACAGGAAACGTACCACATATCGACCACGTATTGCCTCAGTGTACCCTCGGCGCTGCGGTGAAATGCACTGCCTTGGCGACGGCGATCGAGGAATTCGTCGGGGTCTCCATTCAATTGCAGCCAAACAGTAAGGAATTTCACGATGTCGTTCGTCTTGCTGTGAACCCAAAGAGTTGACTGCGAAATTTTTAGTAGCGTCTTTCCGTATGGACATAAGCTATTGACGTGCCCGTCTTCTCCGCTATTTTAGCAGGTCGAGCAGTCGTCAGGTGCGGGCTGAAGGGGCACGCAGACGCATGAAGACAGTGACGTAGGCCATCAGTCCAAGCTTTAGCTGGACTGATGGCCTACGTTCCACAGCTGTATCTAGAGTGGAGCGCAAGTCAAAAGAGACGACTTCCGAGTGAATAAGCAACTGCACCCTAAACCTGACTGAGGTTCCACTTCAATACAACAATCATTAAAATATTGACACGTGTACTAGTCTTTATCGGGCAACACGTTTTACCACCTAACAAATGTTATCGCACAGCGCGGGAGGCGCCTGCATGTATCCGAAGTTTCTGGAAAGTTATCGATGCTTCTATCTGCTGTCTGTTGTCCCCGAACCTTGTGTTATCTGATTTCATCGCTTGACGCGAATGGTGTAGAACTTCGAAGGAGGCATGCAGGCCCTAACGATTGGTCTGGAACGTTCGACGACTGCTGTATAAAAGCCGACGCGCTTGACCCCCTGATCAGATTTTCGACAATCGCCGACTGTGTTCGCCGCTGTCGCCGTTCTTTAAGTGTAGCCTGTTTTTGAGGGCACAAGTTCGCCCAATAAAACGCTAGTTTCGTCTTTCTCAGTTTGATTGCTTTCTTCACAGTCACTACCACGTGACAATATTCGCAATGGAAGAACTTATATAGTTGAGCTCCAAATGATTTGAGTCTATACAGTCTCACTGTTATCATCAGCATGATAAACAAAAATCTTCGATATGAATGCAAGAGCCAAAGAGAGAACCAAAAAATTTCGTGCATTGAAGAATTTCTAAACCAAAAAAATTTCCCCATTCCTATGTCTCTATAGAGTAAAAGCAGTCTCTGAAAGGCAGCAAGGCCTAATGACCTCAATTATTAGCAGTGATTAGTTTTTAGTTCAAAAGAACACAGTACATTCATTTTCAAATGGTTTCTAATAAAAAGTTCTCTCTTCTATTCGCACAGCAGAATGATTAAAATGACAGTCAGGTAAAGGTTGTTTACTAGTACACTGTGAAAACGCTTGCAGAAAACTACACGAGATGTAAAGGATCTTGTGCGAACGTTTCTACCTTCTAGGGGCACAAAAGAAAAAATTGCAGCCCATTAGGGTTTGTTTAGTAATGAGTTTGCTAAACCTACCTTAGCGCACAACATAGTTCTGCAAACAGTGAGCTCTAGCCAGCACATGCAGTATACTTCACATTCAAGCATTTCAAATTTTTCTGGAGACGACGTTTTGTCTGGTAACTTAAAAAAAAATCAAGCAACATAATTTACGTCTCACATTTCACTCAGCAGTTTTAAGCGTTAAATGGAGTCCGCCTCTCCACACGATGCGTTCAGTTAGTTTCTCACCCCTGTAGGAGAATGTCAGTTATTTTCCTGCATGGCTTCATGGTCACGTTCATTTGCAAAACCCGCGGGCGATTTACTTCTCTAGTGCACTAGTCATACTGTTACGACTGCCCTACCGTATTCGTCACGAGATGGGCAATCAGTTGAGATGCATCTGTAAACGAATCTCCACATAATAGGCACCAACTATTCTGGCACAGATGTGCGTCGAGGTTTTCTTTTTTGCGAACCAAAATCCACACTGCTTGCACTCATACTACATTTTACCCTCGTGAATTCTTTTTCAGTGTCTTTTGAAATTTTTGTTGTGCTCAAAGGAGACATTACATATATCGCAAATGAAAGTCTGTCGGTACTATGTGATTTGAGATGATCCTTAAGGTCCTCTTTGTTTGTGAATGGTTTTGTACATATTTGGCAAATATGCGGTTTCAGTCCTGTGTGAATCTGTTGATGCCTATAGAAACTCCTCCTGTGCGCGAATGATTTATGACATATTTCGCATTTGTAGGGTCTCTCGCGAGTACCCGTGCGGTAATGTACAGTTAGAGTACGAGCCCTGCTAAACAATTTACCACATGTGTCGCATTGGTGGTTCGACTTCTTGAGAGACAATCCATGATGTGCTCGGAACATGGGGGCTGTACCGCCCGTGTGTTCGTTGGGTTGCCCGTGTGAGGTATCCCGTCTGCTGGAAACCTTTCCACTGATACCGCAGGACACTTGATGTTCTCTTCCTAGGGTTGCAGTAACATTCCTGCAAGGATATTGACAAATTAGCTGAAAATGGACGACCATTTTTATGGGATGACAAAAACAGATTTTGACCCATTGAGAGTTGGCCATACTAAATTGCCCCTTAATATTAAGGCGACTCGCTCAATTTGAGCGCTAAGCTGGTGCATTGGCATATAGCGCTCGATTTGGGCTCTAGAGTAGCAGAAACTGAACATTGGTGCTTTTGGTAGCCTGTGATGCTAAACTGGAAATTAAGAACTTTCCTCGTTCGAGATGAAAGCATAACAGAAGCCTTGCATTATCTAATACATCATGTATATTCTACAGGAAACAGGTGCTGGAGTGTAGAAAGGTCTCTCAGTGATGATAAGTTAAAAAACTAGCCGGACTAAGTATTAAAAATACAACTCCGTCTTTACCACGCTCACAAGGAGTATTCAGGCAAAAGTCCAGAAACATGCCCTCGGAAGTGAGACATTTGGAACTGAGAAAGACTGTTTTGCTTCGGGTAAAATACGTCTCTGCTTTATGGCGCAGCTCATAATGACCCACTCTTGCGGTGAGCGTCGGTGGCGTAACAGAGCGAACGTGCAAAACAGTGAAAGATGAAAGAGCAAACGCGCAGAGGCAGAAGACGCGAGCCTTCGACGGTCGAGAGGCGGAGCCCAATGTTAGCTGCCCCTTCAGCGATATGAGCGAGGGAAACTGGTTTCATGCGGACCCGCGCGTCCGCTCGTTTCGTACTAGCATCTAGTCTCAGCCAGCGCGTTCCTTTCATGCTATCGTCAGCTCGTGTCTGTTCTCGCTTTCGCTTGTTTGGATTGCTTGGTTCGGTTTTCTTTGTTTGCGATTGTTTTCTTATCGGATTTTATATGCGACGCGAATTGTGTAGGATTTTATGGAAGCCAAGCAGCACCAACTGTTACACCGGATCCCTCGATCAGTCATTGAAAAAAGCCGTGGCGCTTGTCGTCTCCTACGTTTCTCTCTTAATATCATTGCATCCATATATCGCCGAATCAAAATACTTACACAGCTGCTTTCAAATTTCGCATTATGGGTATCCTAATGGTCGGAGAATTTTTCTAGGACGGATTGTATGGTAGGAAGGGTAAAAAGTTCGGCAGCATGTGACGCTTTACTAACACCTGAAGACGAAAGCCTGCTGCACACCGCTGATGTCTAAAGCTGTACGATCTCAGGCGTCAGACATAATGACCCGCAGTATGAAGTAAGCGTATTGCACTTTAAGTTGACCTCTTCAACGTCACATGCGAGAACCTAATGCACAATAAAGGCAATTTTGTTCTTGTTTTCATTCGCTCTCTTTTTCCGTCGCTCGTTCGTTCGATGCTTGTTTCTTTCCTTCGTTCATATTCAGTCATCATATCCATGCTTGCTTATGGGGGTGTGAGTCATTCATGATGATGATATTTTTCACGCACTGCACTGGAGCCGATTTTTTGCAGGTTTAACTCATTGCAACTAGCCACTTGAGGGTCTCGCTTTAAGAAATGGAAATAGCACAAACGCGATCTATTCGAGTTATTTCTCACATGTGTAGGTGGACGGACTTCCTGTCGGACATCATACGTTTTAATTCGAGCCCTGCATATCGAATACGAAGAAAAACTACCGGGTCCAAGTTTTCCTGCAGTGTTTGTATGAAATCATTTATTATTTGACTCGCAATAGAGCGGCACACCGTTCCTGCTGAAGGCATCGACCAAACGACACCACACCTACTCAACTTCCCCATACGGAACAAGCACAGATACGACAAACACTTCAGCGTTTACATATAGACTGGATGAAATACGCTGCCGATAAAAGTTAGTACTTGCTTTTCTTTCTTTCAGTAAGTTTATGTGCACTGCAAGCGTTTAGTTAAGACATTGCTGGTACCACATGTTTTCTAAAGTTTAGTGTAGAAAAATACAATGGGGCGGTAGAACACAGACAGCGCGTACAGTTTATGTCCTTTCTACAGCCTGTTGCTCGTTTCAAATGTCTGCGCTTGGTAGCTATGTTTACGATAATTTGCTTTGTACTTGCTTTGCTTTGTTCTGGTTGTTCACATGGCTCATGGAATATTATGGTTTGGTTCGAGTCGTGTGGTGATACCTTGTACGTCGTTTCTAATCGTGCAGCTTGACCGGTATCGAGAACGGATTATTTAATAATGAAATTAGAGCAAACAAGCAATCAAATTTCGTTTTATAGATCAAAAAAATTCCGGCAAGTGCATCCGTCATAACTTTTATTTAGGCTTGCAACTGGAAAAAATTATGAAATCACTAAGCTTCAAAAGAATGGAAGCTTATAATTTACAAAAGATAATTACATGAAAAACGTTATCTATCGCAGTTATATCTGGCGCATTACTTGGAGCATCCTAAGCCGACAACTTTCTTTATATTCATTTGCAATTTGTTTGAAATTGATACAATTAATCAGAGGACTGGCGAATGATCTGCCCATAAAACAGAAAATTTTAGAACACTGTAATACATGACTGTTGAACACTTTACATGTGTTATTTGGTACAGTTTATTGAATTGAGCTGGTTTTTTCACTGCTGAGTTATAAAGATGTTTGTTACTCGAGTTTCTCAAAGTTTTCTTAAGTATTTGACGAATCTAAAGTACAACAGTTTCAGTTACGATATTATCACATTTCCTTAAACGCACAAGCTTCAATACTCGAACAATGTGTTGTCAAGCGCATTCATTTCTCTTTTCCAAAGCATTTAGGTATTAGATGCTCAGCTAAGGCTTCTTATTTTACCCCGACACAGCTGAACAGCAGTTGATATTTCTCATTTAATTCATCGTAACAGTTATCGCTCGCGCAAGTGCGTCAGTGTCAACGTAATTCTTACAGGAATTTTACAGGAAAACAGGGTAACCCTGTTTCATTTCATGAGACTTGGCTCTGATGAGCGTCTCTCCTTCACGAAGTTTACATATTCTATAATGGGGAGTGAGTGAGCAGGCTACAAACCTGCAAGTTTACCGAACATTGCGGCGTGTAAACAGGATGGAAAATTGGGAGAGCATGTTTAGCTTCGTCGTTGCGGCATGAAGTGTGGGTGCGGACCGGACACTGCTGTCCGGTCGCGTTGTTGCAACCATGAAGTTTGGCAAGGCATGCTGCGTCTGCCGCAGCCTGCCTTGCCAAACCATCCCCAGCCTCTTTGAGTCGCTTTTTAATGGAACTTTCTAAATGCGAACTTACGTGGTGCCGTCTTCAAAATTGGCTGATGCTTCCTCCATGCCAACACGACTTGTGCTTGGCATTGCCTTATCGATGATCCTGATGGACTCCAGGGGCTGGCAACATGTGCTGCCCTTGTCAATGAAACCTGTATGACATAAAAGTATAAAAGAGGTGTTTATTAGCCCTAGTGTAAAAACAATTCGTGGGAAATGGATATTTCATGCTTATGGCACAAGACAAGAAGCATTTAGTTGTAGCAAAACTAAACTGCTTTGCTTCCATACGCGGTGCTTTTTCTTTCTGCATCTATGTTTTGAATGCATGCAAGAAATTCGTGTCGATAGGGAAGGTGAACACGATCAAGATTGTGCTCGGCTTTCATCTTTTACGAGGTTCAGACATAGCTCGACTCAGTCAATGACAATGAAAAATAGAGAGGATGCATTTCTACCGACGGATTGAACATCTTTGTTTGACATACACCCTTAATTCATTGACCTTATATGGCACAGGTGCTTCATCAAAATATGTACTCGCCTCTCGGAATCTCGTTATCATAACTCCATTTGGTGACTTGTGCAGCTTAAGTTCATCAGCACCGCCTGTAAGTACTGCAGGTTTACCAGCTCAATACGAGCACTAAAACGGCTGTCCTCGCCAATCTACCTGCGTAGGCCATCAATAGACTATAGGACAACTTTCAAAAAGGTTGCTCAATGCACATATGTAAGAGTAGTATTGCAGACAGTGAATTAGCTTGGAAAGAAATGCCGAAGTGCTAATTCACAGGGCAATGTCACTAAACTATGCTACTGAAAGCCTCAAAGCACGTTAATAGGGGGGATTGTACGGACAGCGCTGCAAGTATTGTAGCTAGGTGCACATCTTACCTATAACGGCGCAGGCATAGCGTGAACCTGCAAGTACTGTAGCTAGGTTTATACCTTCCCTATAACGGCGCGCGCACAAATTGCCTGAAACTGAAAGGACAACGCGGGAGACTTGAAAGGCGGAAATTACGACAGAACCCTCCTCAGGATGACCATCGACACTCCTGCAATTAGCATTTATACTGCAGGGAGGCGCCGTATTTTTGGAAGCACCTTTATTTTCAATAAGAAGGGGCGGGGGAGAGTTGGCTTAGAATGTTTACGACATTACTACACCCACATGCCTTAGTTTCTGTGCCTTCATACGCTACGGCAAACATTCAATACGGATTCCCAACCACAGTAACCAAAGATTTGAGTTTCATCTTCGACTTCGAATAATTACAGTGTGATGGCATAGGCGTAACTTAAGCAACTTGTTTGTTTACTCTCTGGCATTCTCAAGTTTGTAAGTCGCACCGTTAAAGTCAGAATGTTCATCAGGCCTGCGAAAGAGGTTGCGCAGATACTGGCAGAACGAGTAATTCTTGACGTATCCAAGAAAAGCTAAATACCTTACAAAAAAGAACGTTCAGTTTGGAAGGCCGGTGTTTCAGCATGGCGTAGATTTGCTCGTTAACAAAGCGTTACAACTTTGAAGTAATGGCACACTCATTGGAAATCGTAGCGTACTGTGATTGTTACTCATTCAATACGAATAATGTTTCCGTTTTGGAAGCGCATAGTTGATATATTTGGTAAACATTTATGGCACCAGAGCGCCAACGACTACCCAATAACATAGTTTCTCATTGTGTTGGATGTTCATTAACTTTTCAGGTTTCTTTATGCTGCCGCTGCGGCTTGTCTTTGCTTGGTATGAAAGAACCAAGAGCTCCAATATAAGCTATTTTGGGGTGCCTCAAAATGTACGCTGTGACTTCTGCATTTGGCCGTAGCGAGGTACGTATGCTGCTCATAACATGCTATTAGTGAGCAATTCTAACACACTGCCTAAAACTTAACAGCACCGTTAAGACCCTCCGGTATAGACATCTGAAGCGCCGCACTAATTACACATCGCACACGGCATTCGCATGAAAGCACTCGCTTTGACAACCAGCTTGATCGGTTTAAGGGAAACATTATCACGATGTTAGCAGGTCAAACCCTGCTAACAGAGAGAACGGAGAGAGAAACTGAGATTCTGCTGTGCAAATAAAATTGTCGACCAATGGTCGAGCGATGATTCCATTTACGAGTGAAATAATCACTGCATGGAACGTACAGTCTCGGCTTCTGCCTTTATCATCTAGGAGCGTGCTTTACCAGCCCACCGATACAAGAGCAAATTTATTCATAAACTTCGTCTGCATAGATTATGTATCAATTTGCATATATTCAGATGCGCATAAATTTCTTAGTAAGGACAATTATAAGCTGGCTCATGCGGAAACCTTCTTTGCCTTGCTGGTAAAGTGCATCTTTATACGCAATAAATGCACCGCTACCACGGTAATCATAGGGGCCATCTACCATGTTTGTTGTAAACGCGAGTGGAAATCGCCTACGTACCGTCCATGCTGCAAGTCTCGTCGGTCATCGGCATTTGCTGCGTGTACCCCTGGTAGCGCAAGGCGTCATCGGAAATCCTGCAATTAATAAAGTATTGGTCAGACAGTTTCTAGCTATGACAAAAAAAGCTGAAATTATGTTTTATGAAAGCAAAGTGCGGAAAAGCAAAGTCGTGTTTTGTAAACTTGCTACTCGCAATGGTTCGTTCTCATTAAATACCGACTATGCTGGCTGGCACAGCACGAACGGTACACTCGGGGCAATACATGGTGCAGAACACTCATCTCCCCTAGACGAAACGGTGTCTTGACTTGCATGAATACTGTCGGTTTCAGTGTTAAAGTACTTACAAATTTGTTCTATGCAGTTTACCATTTAAAATTCTTGCTCCACTTGCTACAGTGATAGAATCCTAACAGCAAATTAGGAATAAAGTATTTTAGAACATGGAACATGTTCTTGCACCAATAAAACAGGATGAAGTATAAGAGTGGCACATGTGCAAATGGCTTCTGCAATTATGATGCAAACCTGCGCTGATATTAGAATAATCAGAATTTGCGTCTCCCTGATGCGATTCGGCAACGCCGTGGTGAATGTGGCGTATTCACGCCAATTACAATCATGACTGAGATCCGGCAGCTATAAGGAATATATCGAATGTCAGGTAATATTTGCAATTATAGGCTCAGATGTCTTGCTCTGAGGAATACAAGCAGATTTGTGCCTCTTAGCTAAGTATTAACTTGAATACTGTGGGTTTCATCCCCTACTCTTGGGACAAAGGAACGACCAACACTGTAGTGCAAACAATCACAAGGGCATTTATTGCACCTTTCATAGATCAATGCCTGCTAGCCGAGTTGCTATCCACAAAACATGCCGATGGGCGCGCGACAAATCTAGAAGTCCGACTCACCGCGACCCTATAGCGAGTGAATATGTTCGCCCCATGCTGGATCCCAACGCCTGGTCGTTCGCGCGTACGGTCACGCGAACGGTGGCGCGTTCGAAGGCAGGCCACGCGAGGTGGTCTCGCAGAAGCATGGATCGGCGCACGCGCGGCACGGCACGTCAGCACTGGTCGCTGCCCCGAACCCCCAAGAGAACAAGCGCCTTGTCTTTCGGCGCCCAAGTAACCCCGCCTGTCGGCGGCGTTAGCAGCGCAACACTCGCGCCATCTCTCGTACTGCGCCTCAACCTCTCCGACCGCCGCGGGCGCCAGGCCACGCCGCGAAGCCGGATTGCAGGAGACGCGCTATGCGGGAAAAACATATCAGGGGACGCACGAGAGTCGCGCATCCCCACAATACTTAACAAAATAACGAGTTCGAAGGCAATAATAATGAACTAGAATGCACTTGCTTAATGTTTGTTTGCAAGCAATGCTAAGTTTGCTTCTATGCCACTCACTGGAGCCTATATGAGAATTCTTCGAAGGATGAAGGTTATTGTGAGAACGCATGAAAAATATCCCAAGGTTGATACAATACTTAGCAAAAATAGGGACGTGCAACTGCATTCGTTCACAAATGGTAAAAGGTACCGTAGAATACCGTGAATTCCCACTTCTTTATCAATGGGGTATTACCTCACCCCAGTTTGCTATTTGAAAAGAAAAAAATCAGTTTACAACAAAGTAATCTAAATTTAAGTGGTCAAAAAACATTAAAAATAGAAACAAATACCTTCTTTTGCCATAGAACTCCAAGCAGCAAAAGTTTTTCTTCTAATGCGCATTAGTTGCTCTTAAACAACACATGGAAACTGAAGAACATTGATTTAAACCAAGTTTTGGCTTTTCATGCACGGGGCCTACGTTTTATATTAGAATAAAGCTTTAAGCGGGAAGTACCCACTTGGTCACATTTTTTTGTTAATTGGCAAATTACAGTATTGTTGCGCACTTTGACGAGTTGTCTAGAAAACACTTATGGTTCGGCACACCAGTTGTTCACTGCAGTTAAAACAAATTGCGAGGTTTTTCGCGCAAGAGCCATGACCTGATGAAACGGATAGCAAATTTAGGGGGACTGCACGAAAATTCTGACCATCGGGGCTTCTATAACGAGCACCTAAATGTAAGTAAACGAGAGCCTTGTTGCAGTGCGCTTTCATCGAAATACGGTGGTTCCATCCGGAATTGTACCCGCGATTTCGAGCTGTAGCACCCCATCACTTGTGTGCAATGCAGGAATTATACATCAATGAAAAATATTGTCTTCTGTAAGTATACGTTCGCTTCATGTTCTCGAAAATCTCATCCTGAGCGCTAAACAACCGACTTGTCGCTGAACATGGCAATATTTTCGCACCGCCATTGCGTCGACGCTTCGATGTATGAAAGCCTCCAATTTCGAAGCTCAAGCTGGCTGTCAAAAAGACCGGTTTTAGGTGGGAAAAAACGTACAGATGTTAAAGCCCAATACGTGGGTCTTGTCTAAGCGTGACAGAATTCAATAAAAAATTGACAAGTGGTGAAACTCACGTAGTGTAGGCGTCCAAAGTAGACGAAGCGCCCTGTGTGTCATCACGGCTTGTATGTACTTTGTGTTGCTTCGCCCTTCATGCTTAAGTCAAGAGTTATGTATTCGATGCTACTTTCTTCAGCCATGCATGCCTGTTGTTTCGATGTCCTATTCCTGGCGCGGATTCTCGACTGTGCGTTGTTGAATCACCGCGCATGCGCACAGCAATGCCACAAAAAGAATGGAAACTAATAAAACTTCTGTCAGTTCGGTGTTTTGATTAAAATGATACCGCATATCTGAAAAAAACGAGATGTTTGAGTCCGCCACTAGCTTGACGCTGATGCAAAAATTTTTGAACGCAAGCAGTGGCGCTCCTAATACCCGTGCTATCTATCCGCCAAGTCATCTTTCTATAGCTCAGTTACTGCAAAAAAAGTACACTTATCGGATGACATCGCTACTTTTATTTCATGCTCCTCTCAAAGCGACATGCACATCTGGCTCGCAAAAAATTGTTTCTCGTGTAAGCGCTCGTGGATGCGCAGGAGGTATACAAACTCAGTTCGCCCTAACTAGCGTATGATTACCAGATCTATGGTGTTGAGCTGCTGAGCATGAGGTCCCGGCATCGAATCCGGGCCATGGAGGCCGCATTTGGATGGGTGCGAAATGCGAAAACACCCGTGTAATTAGAGTTAGGCTCACGTTAAGGACGCCCACATGGTCTAAATTTCCGGAGTCCTCCACTACGGCGTGCCTCATAATCAGAAAGTGGTCTTGGAAAGTAAAAGATCATATTTTTTTTATTACGAGATGCTACGATTTTTCTGACAGCTGTGGCATTCTCTGGCTCAGTTGAAATGAAGAAGGTAGTTCTTGTCACCTGACGAGTGGCGCTCGCTTTGTTCTGTTGTCCACAAATTCCAGTGCTCTCTTCGCTAACCACTAGCAATAAAGAAGGGCAAGTGCTTCGCACTTACCGCGGTTGCGAACGCTCATGCGGCGTGCATATTCATATCTGAGTAAGACGCCTGACATTGGATACAATTTTGTGTGATTGCTCCACACTCGTATATTGCGTTTCACACCCAGGACGACGAGTGGTGCTGGCGTTGAACAAAATACGCTGCTGCCCACTCCGCACCTCATAGATTTGTGTTTTACAAGCTTTAATCAAATATGGATGAAAAAGAACCAAGTTCGAAATTTTTATAACAGTTGCGAGTATGTAGCCACAACAAGTAAGCCGAGTCAGTTTTTCCTGTGCTCTCCCCGTGAGCGGATTCACGTTCCTGTTTTCGCCATCTTTGAATTACAAGAAAGACAGTTGCCATTACCTCCTGCTTCCATTGCTTCGTGAAAGTGGTTGCGGTACAAAAGGTTCTGCCGCTGCAAACACGACTGAATGCTGAGAACAAATCGCTGGAATGTTATGACGTGGATGTTTTTGAGCTTGTTCGAAACCGCGCAGGCCTCAGTGTGCCATCTGTATTTGCTATAGCTACGCCAGTTGAAAATACATTATACTGAGCATCACCAGGCAATGTTAACCCGCTAGTGGTTCAGACAACGTTAATTTATTGAGGTAAATTATGTGGGTTTTTGATACAAGAGTGAATAGTCTCGCCAACAGGGTGATTCAGCGCAAGAGCAAAATCAGTCTCTCAGAAGGGTAGCACTCTACATACGCAATCCATTCACGTCACATAGAAAGCCCAGAAATGCTCATTAGGTGACACATACGCAGTGCAGTAATTGATTTCATCAAGAAAACAGACAAGTGGGCTAGTTGGTACTGTATAAGTCAGGCAAAGCGCAAAAGGGCACGTAGGACAACAGAAGTGAAGCGTTGAGTCTTTGTTCACTTCTGTTGTCCTACGTGCCTTTCTTCGCGTTGCCTAAAGTAATTTATTTCTGGCTACTAGAAGATACCGGTTATATTTTTGGTTTCTCATACCTTTCGGAAACGACACACGTCACAGTGTGTAGCATTCGTAGAGGAATATGTGCTCCAAATGCCAAAGGGAACGGCCTTTATTTCCGTGTTTATTATATTCAATGCTTTATAAATACATCTGTCAAAAAACAATGACATCAAGTGCTAGCATAGCCGGACATTGTTCCCGTAATTACGTAATTCCCATAAGTAAATTTTTAACTCAGTTTACGCAAGACTGTTCCCTCTGCGTGACACTGGCTGGCAAACACTTTTATTTATGTAATATATTACTTGAAAAACGATTAATAACCCGGCTTCTACATGTTTGCCATAATGTTGATGCTTGCGAAGCGTGTTAAACACAGTTTATACAAACCTAGGTGAAAAATTTGTTGGTTATCAAGAAAAAACGCACCGCACCCAAACTTGCCATTACAATGACCTGCCCGCGAATCAACAAAAATATATAATACGATAAACCTCCGCGTTCGAAACTTCAGCCGGCTTGCTCTTGAGCCTGCCACCATGTCAGGTGCTGTATGACTTACGTTTTTCATTAGATAAATTTTTTTCGTGCTTGGGTATCGACCAAACATGCCCAGTGCTTCGTAGCGTTTCTTTCGCGCCTTCCTGCAATGCTTATTCCCCCAGGTCACAGGTCTTTTGCGTCTGTTGTATGTTGTTTATGGAACAATAAATTTTAGCACGGAAGCGTTAAGGGCGCCGTGCGTGACAGAAAAACCGTTGTCGGCTTCGACGCGTCCGGCGCCGGCGTCCCCGTGAGCGAAATTTCTCATATGTTATAGAGCATCGCACGCGTATTGTGAAGACGTGGGATCCTGCACCCCCTCGACAAGTCCTTTTTTTCATGCACTTTCAATTTCATTTTATTAGTAATTTATTTCATTCAATTAGTGAGCTGAAGTTTCTGGGAAAGATTCTGGATGTGTGCGTATGTTTGCTAGGGACAATTGCCTTTCATTCATTTGCCCCTTATCTTCCTTGTCACAATATGCTGAAATGTTCTGCTATCGGCACCGAATGAAACGCGAACAGCGGAGTGCGTTTCCGAGCGGAACACAAAAGTTTAGTGCGCACCGTCAACCAGTCATCAGCTTAGAGAGGCGGACACTTCTGGTATGACCTCACCGGACGATGATGCTGGCCCTTCACTGCAACATTTTGGCCTCTATTTTGTTTCACTTCAGTTTGAAAGTGACAAAACAGAAAATCAAAGAAAGCAGATGCGAAAATATCGTAGTATAATGAGAGCATCATCGTCAATGCATTAAGACTAGCCAACGGCGCCCACATTTCATTCAGTTATGATTCGGACACGGGCTCCGCTGTTCGCGTTTCATTTGGCACAGATAGTAAATCTGCAATTAAAGCGATGCGAGGCAATACCGATGCCTTCAACCTGGATAAGATATTTTTTTAGTGTGGACTACGTTACCGCTAACCTTCCAGTGATGATGAGGAACACATTGGCAAGAACTGAGAGTCACGAAACCAACTCTTTATTGAGGAAGACTTAAAAATTGTGGGGTTTTACGTGCCAAAACCACATTCTGATTATGAGGCACGCCGTAGCGGAGGACTCCGAAAATTTCGACCGCCTGGGGTTCTTTAACGTGCACCTAAATCTAAGTATACGGGTGTTCTCGCATTTCGCCCCCGTCGAAATGAGGCCGCCATGGCCGGGATTCGATCCCGTGACCTCGTGCTCAACAGCCCAACACCATAGTCACTGAGCAACCATGGCGGGTGTTGAGCAAAACTGTGCCCAGAAAATAAGTTTCACTCGGATTGAATAATAGCACCGAGCATATTCGTCGATCGTCGGAAAACTCATCTGCGACTGAAGCAGGGGGGGGGGGGGGACACTCCGTATGGCTCCCATTGGCCGTTTTCGAGCAGACACTCTTTCGACGCTAACGCCAAGGTCTTCTTCTGTTACGGCCCTAACCAATGGGCGACGCAGAAGCGAAATGGCGGCGCACATGATTGTTTACGTTGTCATGTCATGTTCACGTTGTCATGGCAACAGCAACAGCAGCCGCGCCGCACCTCCTCTCCCAAACGTTTTTCTTTCCTTTTTGTTTTTATTACGCCGACTCGCTCCACTCCCTTTTTTTTCTTTCCCCCATGCCGCGTGCGCCGCTCACTTTTTTTTTGTTTTTACCCGTAAGCGGCGAGTTTTTTTTATAGCGAGCTTGTTACGGCGCGCCACGCGCCAGCTCGCAAGCTATGCGCGCGCTACGCAGCGCATTGACATTGCTTGAGCTGGCGCGTGGTGCGCCGTGGGCTATGCGTTGGCAGACACGCAGTCTTGCCCATACTTATATTATACCAGCATGTGCCGGGACATAAAAAACATTCCACTTCCACACAACAGATATTTTGGTCTCGCTTTATTGACTTCTTTTCCGAAAACAGATTTTTCTTATTATGTGATGGTGATTCACGCTCAAAAAATGAGCAAAGGTGAAAGGTGCATGACATATGCAAGAGTACTAAACACAAAAGTTCACAGGCGGTGGAATAACAAAAGAAAATGCGAAGGCCGTTTCTTCTACACACACATAAAAAACAAGATTTTTGTATAAGGTCCTGAAGACCGAAATGTAGACGAGCTTCTGATATATGCACTAAGATATTGCACAAAAGTGGATGACATGTATGACATAGTCATGACAACTATAAAAAGGGAAAACTCACTGGTAATGGCAAAAACATTGACCCTCAAAATACCTAAAAGATAGAATAAAATGCTAACATTGTTTGATTGAGAGCCATACCAAAAGAACGAGCTTACTTATAAACCTGCACGAAAGTATAAGAAATGTGTGACATGTTGATTACTGCTGAACAAATTGAAAAAACACGGCAGAAAAAAATAACGTACTGAAAACTGAAATACACATTATGACATTACTTTGCACTTGGCCACAACTTGAGTAACGGTGGCAAGGGGAACAGAAGGTTGTCGGCTTTTACAGCAGCACATAGAAAACATTCGCAGAAAAGCTTATTCCTCAATCAAAGACCAGGTAAAATAAGCCAACAACACGACTTTTCTTTGGACCGGAATGCAATGCTTAGCAATAAAATTACGTCACTTAAGGCACTAAGTCGTACCTACTGGGCTCTCCTGTGTATAATAAACATGAACTGCAAAAATCTGCATGTAGGACACTTACAATGCTCATGCTTTCCAGAAGAAAAAAAAACCTATCATGCCTACACATGAAGGTTGTTCGCGCGGTTTGCCCATCGGGGGTTTCCGAGATAGTACACAAACACTAACAGTAATTTTTCAGCTGTTAGTACGTTTGTAGAACGTGATACACAGAAAAAGCACTGATGGCGGTATGGAAAGCTGGGCAAGTTACTGAAGTTGCAGAATGAGACTTGGCACAGAAAAACACAAGTGACAGACCAGGTGACAATGAGGAGGAAGATCTACTTGTCAGCTTTCTCTACTTCTCTACCGGGAAGAGGCAAGTGTAGCCGGAGCCTCATGAAGCACACAAATGGACAGGGCCGTGTTCGTGTACATGCGCCTTCTGATGACCTTGGGTCTTAGCGCTCACCTGTTGTCTTTAGGCACCCGGAACAACCTTGCAGGGCTTGTTTTTGAGGTATTTGTGCACCACTGCACGATGCACGAGCGGTATGAGTCGTGAAATGGGTGAAACATCGGGGAGCACAAGCACACAGCTACCGAGGACCACGAAACTGACGAAACTAGCAACGCCGGTCAACGCACAGCAGCGCACGCTTCGCGATAACAGCAGATAATGAAACATGAAACGTCATGCAGCGGGCTGATCTGGCTCCGGGCAGGCGGCGGCTCGGCTTGCGCGCGGAGGCAGTCGAAGGTGAGGGAGTTGAGATGGAAGTAACGAGGGAGGGCGATTAGAGAGGAGTTGAGGAGGGGGAAGGGCTAGGCCACCAGGGTCGGCGCGCGTGCGCGCGACGATCTACGATGCCATGCAAAGGAAGCAGATTTTTGCGTTCGCCCATTACAGAGATGGCGCCAATTACCTCTGCCACCGAAATCGGGGAGTTTCCCCCACTGACTCAAGCGCGTCGGTTTGCATAAAAGTTTACTCGAAGATTCCAGCGTTATCGAATGTGCTCAAGCGCCTTACAGAATGCAAAACACAGTTCTCGTCACGCATGCAATCTGATAACATAGACAGCAGAATAAGTCGGCGACGATGAGCCCGACTCTTCTGATAAATGCAGGCGTGGCAGGTGCCGAGCGATAACTGAGCATATGTTAGCCGGTGTTACGCGTACACCGAAGAACAGTGCATGTGTCATTGCGTCCATCTTAAAAGGTATCGTCTGATTACTATGAGCGCTACACGAAAACGAAAAACAAAAAACGTAGTAAAGAGAGAAAGACAGCGAAATTACAGAGTTCGTTAGCTACGGGCCTGAGCTTGACTCGACTTGACTATGGGCCTGATTTAAGGGCCTGAGCGGTGCCGCTGTGATTTCGTGCGGCCCGGCACTACATCGAAGTTACGTGCGCATATTCAGTGAATTTTCGTGAGTGTGCAATAACATCGAAGTAGCTTTTCACTCAGTCCATGTCGGCTTATGCGGGTGGAAACCCAAACGCGGTCGCCACGCTGCTATTCCCCAAAGCGTCTAAGATTGTAGCGTTGGGTGTCCGTCTTTGGCTGGTCCTTTATGACTATAGACGGGCCAGTTGTCGCGGTTCTTTGGCGTGCTGCAGAAAGCTGGTGGTCTTGGTGGTGGTAGTACAAACCTTATTTAGTGAAGGCCAAAAAGAAAAGGGAATTAAGATGCCGCCGTTTCGTGGGTGGCATTCAGGCTGCCGGTCGTGGCCTCCAGATCATGCCTGGCGGCGACTTCCGCTGCCCAGATCGTTAGCCGTAGCTGGACATCCGGCTCCGAGCTGGCCAAAGCAGCCTCCCACAGCTGCGGACTAGATACATGCCAAGAGGCAGGGGTGAGTGTTTAGGGCATGAATAGAGAATATGAGCATAGTCTGCTCGTGGGTGTCTGCAGAGCGTGCATTCAGGTGAGAAGGCACCAGGGTGAATAAGGGCAAGTCGGGCAGGAGAGAGGAAAGTGTGGGCCTATAAATGGCGCCATGGACTCTGTTGTAGCTTAGACAAGGATTTGTGAGGGGGAGGGAGGGATAGGCGAGAATTGCGGTAATGAAGGGGGATGTCATGGAATTTGAGGAGGGAGTCACGCATGTCCATCACGGAGTGGAGGGGGCCAGCTCGGTCTGTCATCTCGCGAGCGATGGAATTTACCGCCTCGTTGCCAGGGTGCCCCGTGTGAGCCGGAACCCAGAGGAGTTGGATATGACGAGAAGCGGGAGGGGAGTGCTCAAGGATGCTGAGCGTGGAGGAGGAGATGCGACCCTTCGCAAAGTTGTGGACTGCAGCTTTGGAGTCGCTGAGTATGAAACGGGCTGGGGTAGTGGCAATGGCGAGCGCAATAGCTGCTTCCTCTGCGGCAGTGGAGGGGGGGGGCAGGTATAGTGGCAACGGTCAGGGGAGAAAGTGTATGGGAAATGGTGGCAAGGACGTAGGCGGGGTGGGAATTGTATGGCGCCGCATAGACATACACAGCGTTAGACTGTGTGCCGTACTGGCGCTAGAGGGTAGAGGCACGGGCAGAGCGGCGTGCGGCGTGATGCTCAGGGTGCATGTTCTTGGGAAGAGGGTTGACAGTGAGCATGGAAGATACAGAGGAGGGTAAGGGGTGGGTTACACAGGCAGGGGACACAGGGGTCAAGCGGAGGGAAGAGAGAAGGGCTCTACCAGATGGGGTGCGAGAAAGGCGGTCGAGTTGTGCCGTGCGATGGGCCTCCACAAGCTCTGAAAGAGTATTGTGAACGCCCATTGCCAGCAGACGAGAAGTGAGGGTGTAGGTGGGGAGCGCAAGGGCTTGCTTGTAGGTTTGGCAGATGAGACAGTTCACCTTGTCTTCCTCGGCGCGAGAGAGAAAGAGATAGGGGAGGGATTAGACAAAGCGGCTGAGAACTAAGGCCTGTTCAAGACGACTGAGGTCGGGCTCACGCATGCCGTGATGCCGGTGAGCGACACGTCGAATAAGTCTGACGGTCTGGTGGACGGTGGTATTTAGACGGGAAAGGACGGCAGTGTGTTTGCCGTTGGATTGGAGGAGACCCGGAATGCGGAGGCAAGAGACAAAACGGACGGGGTGCGCGTCAGTAATGATGCTAAGGGTGGGGGAAGAGGTGGGGGGCGTGCCTCGAGCTGGGAGGAGCAGAAGCTCCAACTTTGACGGGGAGCAGGCCAGCCCGAGTGTGCGAGCATGACCGACAACCACGTCCGCACCCGCCTGGAGGACGGCCTCCATCTCTCGAATATTTCCGGTGGTTACCTAGAGGGTGATATCATCGGCGCAGAAAGCATGGGACAGGTTGGGAATGGGAGCGAGAGTGCTTGCCATGGGGAAAAGAGTGATGTTGTAGAGAAGTGGGAGAGCACGGAACCCTGGGGGGTGCCCTGATTTCCAAGAGTGAAATTTGGAGAAGTCAGAGGGCTGAATGAAATCTCAGCGGTGCGACGGGCAAGGAAAGCCGTGATATAACCGTGGGTACGAGGACCCACGTTAAGGGTGGAAAGAGCATCTAGGATGGTGTTATGAAGGACGTTGTCAAATGCTTTCGTCATGTCGAGTGCCAAGACGGCACGAGTGCGCTTGGCGTGAAGAGGGTGAAGAACTTCTTTGGAGAGCTGGAGCATGACGTCATGGGTAGAAAGAGAAGGGCGAAAGCCAAACATCGAATTGTCTTCTAGAAAACATCGGTTGTCTTCTAGAAAGTTCTGCAAGTGGTCCAGAACAACGTGCTCCTAGAGCTTACCGAGACAAGAGGTGAGGGAAATAGGGCGGAGATTTTGGATGTCTATTGGTTTGCCAGGTTTGGGGATGAAAGTTACCTTAGCGTGGGTCGACTCGGAAGGCAGAGTGCTTTCATGCCAATGTTTGTTAAAGAGGTCAGTGATGGCCTTGTGAGGGATGGGGTGTCCAGATTACGGACGGCCTTGTTAGAGATTTGGTCAGCCCCCGGTGTGGAGGTGGTGCGGAGCTTATGCAGCGCGGCATGAACCTCGCCCAGGGTGATATCTGCGTCGAGCGCAGAATTAGGGTTGCCAGTGTAGGAAGGTAGAGCAAGGGGGGTTGGTGCAGAGATAGCGATCACGAAAAGCAAGAAGAAAGTCGGAATCAGAGAGTGGAGATCAGTGAAGAAGGCACGTCATGTCCCTGCGGTTCGTGGCCTTGGAATGCGATGGGTCAAGGAGGACACGTAGGAGAACCCCCGTATCTCTTATCCCGAGGTTACCGGCCATGCGCTCGCAGGTCAGGCCCCACTGCTGTCTGGTGAAAGTGAAGCAGTGCTCCTCCATGTCCATTGCCAGGCGAGCAAGGCGCAGGCGGAGCGAGCGGTTGTGTTTCTAGGAAAGCCAGCGGCGGTGCAGGGAGTGATACGCCTCCCAGAGGTGCAGGAGGCGACTATCAGCCGTGTAGAAGTGAGGAGGGGTGCGTACGGTGGAGGTGGCAGAGGAAAGATCCTGAAGCAAGTTAGTGGTCCACTGAGAAAGGTCTGAGATGAAGGTGGAGGCTTGTTGCCGCGACTGGCGGGAGCGATCCCAGTCCACCACCTGCACCAGACGCTTGCGGGAGGAAGATAAGGTAGGAAAGGAGAAAGAGACGGACAGGATATAGTGGTCCCTACCGAGAGAGACCCAGGTGTTCGTCCACACCACGTCCGGGATATTTTTGCTGAAGGAAAGGTCCGGATTAGTTTTCCGTTGTACGCTGGAGCCAATGCGGATGGGTTCTGAGAAATCGTTAAGGACGGTCAACAGTTTGTTCTGGAAGAAGGTCCATAGTGCCAGGCCCTTCCTGCAGATCTTGGGGTAGCCCCAACTTGCGTGATGAGCGTTGAAATCCCCAAGAATTAGGAGCGCATTCCGGCTCGAGCATGAGATGGCGTTGCGGAGGGGAGCTGCAGGTGTGCGGGGAGGGCTGTATACATAAAGGACAAAGAGGCTGGCATCTTGCCGCCGCTGGGGAAGTAGTTCCAAGAAGAGGTGAGTGCACACCGTAACATCGAGCGGATTCTCGATTGCCATGTAGGCGCGATGAACTAGCGTGGCAACGTTCGTAGGTGAAGGGGAACAGGGTGGAAAGCTGTGTAGTCACGTAGTTTTACTGCGGAGAAGGTTTCTTGAAGGGCGATGATAGCGGGGAGGTCGAAGGGAGGGATGTTCTGGAGGTGGAGCTGCAGCGTGTTCCGCTTTGCGCGAAAGCCGTGGCAGTTCCACTGCCAGAAATTAAGGCGCGGGGGCTGTCTGGTCATCTTGAGGCTGGGGTGCCCCTGCTGGTGCAGGGTGTTTGGGAGATGAGGATGAGGGGAGGAGGGATGAGACATTAATGGTCATCTGGGCAAGATCGGCCTCGAGGGAAGTCTGGCGGGCCTCAATTTTGGCCACGCGGTTGTTAATTTGAGCCATCCAGCTCTGCGTGTCCGTACGCAGAGCTGTAATGGCGACCATGATGCGTCGTTCATGTGCCTCGAGGAACGAGGCCGTGTGGCGGATGACAGCCTCCATCTCCGGGGTGGGGGAACGTTCGGTAGAGGAGCGCCTCTTATGTGGAGGGCTGCGGGAGGGGGAGGCGGCACGAGAAGACGCGGCCGAAGAGGAGGCAGACATAGGGGCGGAAGGTGGTGGCGGTTTGGTCTGGAGAGCGATGGGTTGTGAGGTTTGGCGAGGGGAAGAGGTGGGGAGGTGGGGGCGCGCGAGCAGCGCCTGCAGCTGTTCTTTCAGTAGGGCAATCTCGTTGCTCTGGGCTGCGATTTGAGCTTTGAGCTTTTCTTTTTCGGGGTCGGGTGTGGGAGGCTGCAATCGCCAGCTCACCTGGGAAGCAGTGGATGGGGTGTCTTGCCATGGTAGCGGTGGAAATGAGACGGAGCGGTGGCGGGGGCTGCGGTCCCGGCTTGATCTGGAGCTGGATCGTTGACGGGGGCGCGATGAGCGGGTGTCCTTGGCGGATGGTGTTGACTGCGCTGAGTTGGATGGCGTTGACTTGGGACTGGATGCGAGTGGGGAGGGAGGCCCCGTTCGAAGCGGAGCTTACCCCGTGACATGTGTGCCGCTACACAAGATGCATTTAGGAGTGCATTCAGGGGCGTCCCGAGCCGCGTGCACAGCTCCGCAGCGTGGGGAGCGTCCAGACCTGGGCTTGGTACATACGTCGGAGCAGTGACCATGGCTCCAACAATTGAAACAAGCTTTAGCCTTGGGGCGGAAGGGGTGACAGATGAACAGGCCGCAGTTGAACACCACAGTGCGAGGAAGTTCTTTTGTGCCGAGGTAGGTGATCAGGATGGACCGGGTGCGACCCATCTGCCTTGCGTCGGCGGTGGCGTAAGTGCTGCTGGGATTCATAGCCTGCAGGTCCTCAATTACTTCCTCTTGGTTTTGATTGTCCACGGCGTTTTAGATTATGCCGCGGAGGGCGTTGTCAGGTGCGGCCACATAAGCCCGCAGTGGGTACAGCTGGGTGGCGAGACGCAACTCAGAGGTTCGCACATACTTCCGGGTGCGTTGCTCCGAGGGCATACTGACGGTGCAGGAGTTGTATGGGTTTATGCGTACGTGGTCCTCGGCATGGGCGTCGCCGTACTCTACGCTGGCGCTGGAACAGAGTGAGGCAAGGAGGGCCCCATTGGTGGTTATGCGGAGGTCGAGGCCACCTTCAAGGCGGAAGACGATCTTGCAGTCTTCCGCTGGGAGTCGAGGCAGCGGGACGTGGCGGCGTAAGCGGTGAGTCTTCAGCGATGGCGGGGGTGCCATGGCGGACTTGAGGTAGGCGTTCGTGGCTGAAACGCCTTCCTTTAAATGGGCCGCACGGTGGGCTTGGAGCATTCGGGACCAGCGAGGGTCGTCATCAAATTCCTGTTGGGAGATGAGTGTACCGTCGACTATACTTTTCATATCGGCGGCTTCGAGACAACGGGAGCGACTGCCGGTGCAGCGGACGCTGGTGCGACGCTAGGTGCAGCTGCGCGCTGCGGGCGAGGTGGCGTTGCGCGGAGCGTTGGGCTTAGCTCGGCGGCCCCTTGGCTGGTCAAAGATGAGGCCCTGGTGAAACGTTGGTCGGCGGTCCGGGCAGACGAGGTGTCAGGAAGGTCCTTACACCTCCGGGTGCTCGGTAGCAGAAACGGGAGAATATCCCGTGCGAGATGCCAAAACGAGGAGCAGAAATCGCGGAGGCCATGCGAGGCATGTTCGAAGAACGCCGGGCGTGGGTTGCGTTCCTCCAGAAACCTGGCGTATTCAAATGTTTCTTCGGCGGTGAAGTGTGGCAGCGTCGCGTCGAGAGCCGCAGTTATGATCCTTTCCTTTAACTAGCTTGAATGCCGTTATCTCAATTGATTCTTTCGTTCCTTTGTTTAAGCGCAGGTTACGTACGCAAGGGTGACACCGCAGGTCTTCAGTTCGACCTAGATGCACATTCCAGTCACCTTTGTCAGGTGACCTCCAGGTGCTCGGATTTGGGGGTCTTGTCAAGTAGTCATAACATTCCCCCACTGCGCGGTTAACGGTTGACTCATGATGGAGCGGTCGGCTCCGTCATGTCCAATAAAGCGGTGACTACGTGACCATAGAAAAGCGCGTCAATGTTGGCGGTTCATAGTCCGACCTTAGTTTTTGAGTCTTTGCGCAATCCTCATTCAACCAGTCTTCTGCACGTATTGCCATTTGTATGCGGAAAGAACGTCTTTAATGCGATTGCGTTAAGGGTCTCGTGTCGCAGGAAATGCTGTGTCGGCGTCCGGCGCAGGCATTCCCCAAAGCGAAACTTCGCGCTCTTACGTTATTGTATATGTATATACCACACCTAGCTTATTACATGATGTATATACGGGTTATATTGCATACCAATTCTCTCCGCAAAGTATCTCATACCTTGTCTTACATTTATCACGAGGTATTCCCTCGGAATTTTAAGAATGACAGCCCAGAAACAAATGTCATGAAACAAAATACCGACAGCACATACATGTCTTTTATGTTCAGTCTTCTTAGACTGAAATATTAAAAGTTCCAAACAATACCAGAAATATGATTATTTATTATTTTTTCGGCGCGGCGATGCACAACCTCCGGGATCATCCCACGCAAGAGACTGCGTTCCTACCAGAAAACTCGCCTTCGGGCATAGCGTTCGCCGCCAGCCTCTCTACGATAGCATTGTGCTTGCGTAAGCCGCAGTTGCGGGGAAGCATAAGAACCAGTCAGAGATCTTTGAATGCTATCGCGTTCCACTCTTAAAGGAGAGGCCTAAGCGTCCAGCAAGTTTTTGCTGAGTCAACCAAGAAAGCGCTAAAGTATGCTACTGCATCGTTTATACTAAGCTCGCTTATGTAATAACGCGTTAGATATGGTTAGTTTTAAATGATCGAGGACACCTAAGCTCTTCTTGTGAGTTCTGAATACGAAAGCATTAATCTCCAATTGAACGCTGTGTTGAGCGGTCCTTCCAGTTATGAAGTCATCTCTGCAAGGCGAGTGCCTTAAGACGCTTGGCCGACGCCTCCCAGATAGCCCAAGCCCGAGGCGCTTCGTTCGGTGAAGTCATGTTACCTCGCCTGACTGCCATAGAATCTAAAGTGGACCCCATCGAGTAAGCAGCACTAATTTTGACGTGCCTGCAATAGCCACACCTGACAATGGCTTGGCAATGAAAATTTAGGTCCAAGTAGCCTGATGCCATAATGGAGAGTACAAAGACCTGTTATCTATGAGGCGATGGTATAGCCCAGTGTGTAAGACCGTCGGCTTCGGAGCTTGGAGTTGTACTTACGAAACTGATTACCTCGAACTCTTTTCTTTCGAATTTATTTTCTGTTTTTTTTAACATTACCTCCTTTCCAGCGATTACCGAGGCGAAGTTAGGACGCAGGCGAGAGCCTGACCTCGGAAAACTCCGGCACCCGAGAACGAGAGTTCTCGGGTGCGAAAGCATCATCTGATGCTTTCGCATCAAAATGCAACCAGTCATCTGAAACTAGATCTAACATATCGTCATGGGGAAAAGAGGCGAGTTGTTGCATTAAATAAATGCTCTGGGAAGGGGTGATTTCTCAAGGAATGTAATAACATTCCACTCAAAGTATCGGAGAAGCGTGGCTGGACAATCGCTAAATCAATGAAAGAATATGAATTGTTTGATACATTGAAATAGATGACCTCTTCCTTATCTAATAAGCCTGCACCGGAAGTTACAAGTACGTGTTACGTGAGCCGAACTTTCGCACCGCACCGAGATTCCCCCTGTAAATTCCGCAGCACTGAACCCACCAACCACAAAATTGAATTTTTAATAAAATGAGTGTAATGAGTGTAAATTGTAACGAATCTGTCAATTAGAATTACTCGCATAGACACTGCCTCGAGAGGCATTTTACGTTGTGGATGTGAAGTGACAGAATTGCCAATACAGTGAGTGTCACACCATCGATTGAGGTAATGCCATCTTCATGGGGTTTTCAGAAGATGAAATATTACCGGAGAAATTTTGGTTGCTCTTGGTTGAAATGCCTCTACTGGACTCAAAACACCTGAGGCTTATATTTAGATAGTTTTCGTAAGTCCAGCAAGGTTGCGGCTTAGTTCTATTGATTTGAATACATTATCTATAACGCCACAGAAGTGCTATTAAACGGAAATTGTTCCATGTACCTGGGATAAATTGAACTTTGTTTTCACATTGCTTTCCCATGATCAATATTCTTTTCTTTTCTTTTCTGCCGCGGTCAAGTGAACAATACCGAACACCTTCCTTATACGGGCTTTAGAGGAAGCTTTAGCTCGGGCCCAACTCCGACGCGGCCCATATATTCAAATACATGTAAACCGCAAGAACATTTTTCTGACGTAAACCCTGGGCCGACTTTAATGAAATTTATTGCATTTGAGAGAGAAAGTTGAATTCTAATCACTGCTGCAAGCAGAACATCGATTAAGGTCCTCTATTTTGTTAAAAACCTTTTCAAAAACTTGAAAGCTTGAATTATATAGATACACGAAGTTTACAAATTCATAGCTCTGCATCAAGAACAGATATCGTGGTTCTGTAAACGGAAACCATTAGATCGTCGAGAGCGGACAAATTCGATATGTCATTTTACAACTTACATGAATTTGTTACGTTGCGCATTTGGGTTCCCCAAAAGCTGCATTTACATATTAGGGAATTTTTTTACATTCATGTGTACCATATCAATTTTGGCCGATTTAGATGTACTATTAGGTGCAATTGACTGAATTGTATTACCGTTTTTCGTTGATGAGTAACAGAGTTGTAAACTTGATAGTTTTGTTTTCTGAAAATTTTGATTTTCACAAATTTTTATAAAAATTGACGACCTAAATCAAAGATCCGAAACAAGCAGTCACTAGATGCTAAGTTTTGCTTCTAAATGCAACAAACCTCGTGAAATTTGGTGCAGTGATTGCCGCGAAAAATTAATTCTCCTTTTACACGTATCTATACAGGAGCGCCCCAGCTAAAGCTTCCTTTTAATGAGGTATTCTCTATGACTTTCATGGGGATGACTTCTTTTTCTTTTTTTTGTCTTGTTTGCACATGACCGTGAACATGCACCATAGCCACCATCACAGTTCACGTCTTTCAACGGGTTGTGCCAGCACACTGGTCCAAGGGGTGGCCTCGGACAGCACGCTTTGCACCGGTGAGCCAGCCAGGGCAACTATGTGTGTGATGCTCATAGATTTGACATTGGAAGCATTGCAGCGTGTTTAGAATGCAATACATCCCGCTTCTATGGCACGTAGCAGAAAGCTAGATGCAAAGGTCAGCATGAAAAGTTTCGTGGAAAGTTCGCATTTTTTTGGTACGCCGGATGTTGATTCGCTGCGCATTGGTCACCTTATGTTCTTTTCAGCCCTTTTGGAGTACAATTTCCGTCAGATCGATGAGATTACCCTCAGATATTGCTTTGAGCGCGCTATACAAGGATGAGTGGAGTATGGCGGTGATTGGGATATCTCGCAATTGAACTAGCCTGGTTGGCTTTCCGTATTGTTGTTTGTCACGGACCTCAAGCAGCAGTTCTCCGCTGAACAATTTTTATCACCTTATCGCCCACGCCTATATTGTCAGTCAGAGAACTGCGATTAACAAAAGGAGAAAGCGCTCTAGCTTGGTTTTCAATTTTCCCGCAGTGTGCTAAATGGAAACCGTCGAAAGTCTTTCGGTCGAGTGAATAATATTTGGGGTTTTACGTGCCAAAACCACTTTCTGATTATGAGGCACGCCGTAGTGGAGGACTCCGGAAATTTTGACCACCTGGGGTTCTTTAACGTGCACCTAAATCTAAGCACACGGGTGTTTTCGCATTTCGCCCCCATCGAAATGCGGCCGCCGTGGCCGGGATTCGATCCCGCGACCTCGTGCTCAGCAGCCCAACACCATAGCCACTGAGCAACCACGGCGGGTTTCGGTCGAGTGAAGGAGCTGGTAAGCCTTCATCGGCGCGTCTCCTTTTTTCGGAAGCGACGATCAAGTAGTCATAAAAAAGATGTGGTTCTGATACCCATGTATGTTGTTCGAATAGCAATGGCAGCCTGCCAGCACGGAGTCCAACTAGGGGACAATGCAGGACTTGTCATGTAACAAGGCATACGCGAGCCGTACATTGGTACTGTAACTCGATTAATTATACCCAAGACTGGGCACACTGCAGAATGGTGAACTAAGCTGCCTGAGAAATACATAACAATTGGGACGAGAGGAGAAGAGAAGAGAAAAAGGAAAGACGAACAAAAAACAGCTATTGGAGAGGAGCACCAGGAAAGGCGACCGCTGAATTTTCACAGATGGGTCAGTCCGGGGCATACGTGAGGCGCATGATGCCTCCGCCGACGGTCCTTGAAAAGCCTTGGCACTCAGCACGGGCTCCACTGTCCTCAGCGTCTTTCTCGTGCACACGACTAAGCCTCGCATAATGAGGCATCGAAGGGTGCAATCCCCATGTCCAGGAGTCTTTGGTGTCACGGCACACCAAACACCTGCTGACACGTCAGCACTTGCGGCGTCAACTGTGTGAAAACGACAGCGTCGTGTACACACAACGGAAAGGGGATTGATGGGATACTTTTCCTGGGAGATGCGATGGCTGCATGGCCGTTGGCGCAGCTCTTCATTATTCCAGCTTTCCAAGACGTCCTCAGCCAACGCTCCTACTTGCGGTCGCTTTACATTATTCGCTGACGAACGAAGCTGCACATGTTGTGACTCATTCTTTTTACACTTATGTGTATTTCGTGCACATTCGGGATCGTCACAGTTTTTGTTTTGGGCACTAGGTAATGGTCTGCTACTAACCTTACTATCATATTACCCGCCGTGGTTGCTCAGTGGCTATGGTGTTCGGCTGCTGAGCACGAGGTCGCGGGATCGAATCCCGGCCACGGCGGCCGCATTTCGATGGGGGCGAAATGCGAAAACACCCGTGTGCTTAGATTTAGGTGCACGTTAAAGAACCCCAGGTGGTCAAAATTTCCGGAGTCCTCCACTACGGCGTGCCTCATAATCAGAAAGTGGTTTTGGCACGTAAAACCCCAAATATTATTATTATTACTATCATATTGCGCACAACTGGAAAGCACATGCCGGGGGGCACAAGCTTCCTCTTAGTTTAGGACTTGATTCACTTTACGGATTTGTTCTTTAAACAATCTTTTTATGGTCCTTTCTAATAACCATGCTAGTGATGCCCAATTCACAAGCATTGATTATTGCCCTAGTTACTTTTGTGTGCGTTGATTTGTGCAGAAAGATGTACTTCGACGATCGCAGGCAGTACTACAAGATCAAGTGGGCGTCTCGTAGTTAGGGATCCAAAAACAGCTTTTATTTTTGTTGACAACTTGGGTTGGAGTCTCCAACCTCCACAGTTCTTCCTCACAAGCGACATGACCTTATATTTTTCCCGAGAAGTATGTCGTCTGTTACAGTCTTGTAATTTAAAACTAATAAAAATTCCTCAAACACATAGCGATGGCCCCACATCGCGACAACTCCCCTACTCCAACTCGCAGCAATTCTCCGATTCGTCTTTCCGTGCTCTGGCCTATTCCGTATTCACATAACGTTTCGGAGCAATCTTGAAGTGGTCAGTTATGTATTCTCCTGGATTAGCACCCGCTGCAATGACGTCGTATATATTTTATATTGACAACTAAATAAACGAGTAGAATACGTATTCATCACCGAAACAAAAGTGTCTGTCTGTCCGCATACAATTCCGAGCTCTGCTGGTGCCATTGCACGTTTCAGGATATATTGCGTTATGCCCGGTGGCATATGTGTAGACATTTTCGTTTCGCTTTACAACTGGCGACCATAACAGAATCGCGGACATGGTAACCACCCATTGTACAGAAAAATCTCCTTTAACCGTGAAATTTGGCGTCAGTGGTAGCCGGAAACTATCTTTTTATGTTTATCAGTGCCTATAAATAGCAACATAACGACTCGCATATCCAAGGAAATGTTTTCATTTCCTGCTTTACTATTTATTGAACATGCTTTCCAGAGCTCCATGTGTAGTGTCGCAACCAGAACAATGCCTAGTTACGCATCTCGTTGCCTTTCATTCCGTGTCCCATTTTCTCCCTTGCAATAATGCGCTAAAATATTGTGCCATGGGCGTCAATTTAGACGCGCACTGTGGACATCGCGTTCGAAGCATAACTGTAGGTATAGTGCGCGCCGTCGGCCATTCACCGCCTTTCATAAGTGCGCACACCCACTTGCACCGCACTGCGCGATGACACTCGCCCTGTGCTGCAATATTGTCGCTTCTGTTTTCTGTAACGTTTGCTTTCTCGCTTCCAATTGAAACTGGACACGCGCTCCGCCATTCACGTTTAATTTGACGCCGGTAGTACATGTGCAATTGGAGCACTGCGACTGAAAGTAGATGCCTTCCAGCTAGATGAGAGGCTTTCATCCGCAAGCGCACAAGTCCACTTTGTGAAATCAGCGAGGTTAAGTCGGAGGCTGCCGAGCTAGGGAGGGAACCGAGTGCAGGGAAAGGAGAGCACTTGGAGGTAGAGAGGAAGAGCGCGTTGCTGCGGGGTGACGTACAAGGAGGCGCGCTGGCTTCGTATCCCCTGGCTGTTGCTCCGGGCATTGTGCGCGCTATGGATGTATCTGTTCGCCTGTCGATCGAGAGGTCGAGCGCTAAGCGAGAAAGGAGGAGCAGCAACGCAAGCGGTGGCAGGTGGAGCGTGAGTCGACCGACCCCGAAGTGGTCGGCAGGCGCCCGGCACGAGCTAAATAATACAGGCAAATGGCAGGGGTTGGGCATGCCAATCACAATCCCCAGGAACGAGTCAATCTGATATGTCTGGCAAAGAGTCGCAGCCCCTAGAAAGTCTGAATAAACCAAATGAATTTACGCTATAGTGATCGTTTCTCCTCAATATTGTCACGTTGTAGGGAGGGTGAGGAGCACAGTAGCAATAAGCGTGAGTCAGGGAATTAGTTCTTTATTGGGCGAACATGTGTCGACAAAAGAAGTCGTACTCATGGAATCTGTAAACACCGAGCACATATATCGATCATCGAAAGCCGATTTGCGTCTCAAGCTCGTCAGCTATATCTAAATTCTTAGTCGAAGATTCCAGCGTAATCGCATGTGCTCGTGTGCCTTCCAGAATGTACAACACAGTTCGCGTCACGCATGCAATCTAACTGCAAAAGGCCCCACTACAACATAGTTGACAAATACAATCAGGGGGGATGACCGAGAATGTTCTGATACATGTCAGCGCTTCATAGCTTTTCACTCAGTCCACGTGGGTGTGTTGGGGTCCAAGCTCAAACACGATCGCTGGGCTGCTGCTGCTCCTCATATCTTCGTCGAAGACTGTAGCTTCGGCTGTCCGTCCTAGGCTAGTACTGGATGGGTAGGCAAGCAGGTTGTCGTGTTTCTTCGGCACGCTGTAGTAAGGGGGCGACGTCGAGGTTTTCTTCTGCGGTGACGTGTGGTAGCTTTGCTGTCGGTGTTATCAACTCACATCCAGCTGCCTGGATTCGAGAGCCTTACCAAGTAGTCATACCTTGCACCGACTGCACGGTGAACGATTAACTCATCACGGAGTAGTCGGCTCCTGTGTCCGCTAAAGCGGCGACTGAGTGAACATCGAGGAACACGTCAAGGTTGCTAGTTAATATTGCTACGTTAGTTATTTCGTGGCCTCGAATGAAGCCTGGATCGCATTGCCTCGCAGTAACGTCGCATCCTCTGTAGGCGGCGCGTTTTTCCTTGAGAGGTTAGTCGAAATTGCAGCGTGTCGTTGCTAAGTCGTAGTCTGCCGAATATGGGTTCATGAAGATACTGGCCACGTATTGGTCTAGTGTACTGTGGGCACGGCTGTGAGAGGTAGTGCCGCGACCAGGGCGATCGCAAAAGTCGCCGGGCTCTCTCCCGAGTTGCAGTCAAGTAGTTCGGAATTTAACGTGGTTGCTCGCCTCGCTATGGACATGGTGATTTGGCGCGCGAAACATGGTAGTACCCCCTCACGGTATGGTTGTCGACAGTAGACGTGGCCTGCATTTCCGCTTTTGCAGCAGAACAGGAGGTGGTCGCGTGCACACCATACGTGTGTCTTCCTCGGGGAGTTGAGTGAGCTGATGGGCGGCTGGGTTGGCGGCGGCAAATGGCGACGGAATTAAAGAATTCCAGCGCTCTGGTGCGGGCGCGGAGGGTGACGTCGACGGCGGATCACAGCGATGACCGTCAACACTTCGTGCTTGAGCTTCGAAGACCCAGGGACTCATAATGACTGCTGGATAGGCCCTTAGATGAGTTCCGCAATTGAGGCTACTTGAGGCAGCGTCGAACGGAACATCCTGCGCACTTATTCGCGTACAACGGCTCCGAGGGGCTTTGGGAGCTTCTCGGAGCCTAGTGCCCGTGTTCTTCACTTCAGCGATAGCACAACGCGGCTATGTTGCCGAGGCACATTTCCAGCGTCTTGTCGATGTGGCTTCTGTTAGAAATTTCGCGACCGGTCTTGGCTGGCTTATGAATTAGTCCGGCGTAAATCGCTTGCCTCAAACCGCGAATGAGGAAACGCGCATTCTTCTCTGACATATCTGGGTCGGCGTGCCTACCAAACGGTTCATATCTTCCGTGATGATCGCGATGTGCTCATTCGGTAGCTGCACACAAGTTTATATCACAGTTTTGACCGGCTTCTTGCGCCCGGCGCTCGTGAATGTTTGTAGGAAGCCCCTGCAAAACACCTCACAAGCTATTATGCCGGAGTCTCGTTTTTTAAACCACGCCCGAGTGGTGTTCTTTAATGAAAAATAGTCATGACGCAGCTAGTCGCACTTTCATTTGTTATATGTGGCGATTTATTCTTCGTTTTCCGGCCAGGTTTCCGGATCTTAAACGATGATTTGTGGAAGAACGGTGGCTCCATTGGCTGTTGCAGCGCGATCGTTGCTGGCGACGCAAGAACTGTCATTGGGACTGCTGATGGGGGCCATGATCTCCCTAGCATTCTCGGCCAGACGAGGGTACTCGAGCGTTAGTCGTAGGTTGTGGCAAGCTCGCTAGCCGACGACAATGTTTACGTTGTTTGCATGGCTTGCTGGGTTTATCCGGTCCCAACAAGCATCTCTACGAGATACCAGGTTGTCGTGACGGCGAAGAATACACATTCAAGAACCTGGAGTCACGCGACGAACTCCTTAATTGGGGTACGGGAACGCATAAAACGAGTCACACTCGGGAATAAAGGTTGTTACGAGCGTAGATGTCAGTCGTCGAATAGGTGTTTTACGGCTAACGTTTGTCGGATATTCATAGCCTTCAAAAATGCGCATTTCTATTCCTACTGGCCATGTAGTTTGATTACGAAAGGTTTGACTACAGCATAGAAAAAATATATAATTGGTGAGTAAGATCTAGGTGGTTCTGATACATGCAGGCGCGTCATGCGCTGAGCGGTAACGTAACATTCGTTAGCCGGTGAAACGTGTTCAAAGGAAAAATATCCACAAGTTAGCGTGTAAACGTGCATAAAAACTTACTTGTCATGTCAAGCCTTTATTGTCATTTTTGCACAGATACATTTGTCACATCAGGATAAAAATATTTCACCGCTGGAGCTACTTAGCAGACCGACAGAAAACAGACGACTTCCAAGTGGATAAAAAGCTATTCATAAAACTTCAGGAGTTCCGCCACAATAAAACATAACTAAAATTTTCCTTTTGTGTGACCATATTATATAGAGAAGCTCCAAATTATCTGACTAATACAGTCTCCCTACAGTCATCAGCTTATCTGATGGTATAGAACTAACATCTGCGGTATGAATACACGCGCCAAAGAACAGTGAATGCAGTGAACAATTCAAGCAAACAATTTTCAAATGCGCACAGTGTAGTTATGCATTGTTGTAAAAGCATCTGCAAGTGCTGTCTCTCGAAGGCAACTTGGCATTTCGACCTCAAATAATGGCAGAAATTACTTTATTTGACTAGAATACAGTACATCCTTCCTCAAATGTTTCCTTATGAGAGATTTTCTATTCTGTTTAAGATGCAAAATCACCAGGAATATGGTTCAATAAAGCTTGTTTGCTGGTACACTGTCGAAAGAACTGCACAAGAAGTTTCTCTAATTAAATGGGGGTCAAGGATCTTTTCAGCACTCTAATTTCAGCACTCTAATTACACATTACACAGCACTCAATTTCACATTTCAGCACTCTAATTACACAAAACATAAACTTCCATCCCATTAGGATTTCTTTTGAAGTCAGCTTGATAAAGCAACGTTCACGAACAACATAGTTCATAGAACACTGACCGCAGGCCAGCGCCTGCAGTATTTTTCGTCATTGAAGCACCCTAAACACTTCTGGGGAAGAGTTCTGCTCGCGCAATTTCGAAAAACCAGACGGCATCGTTCACATCTTGCATTCCTTCTGGCACACATGCCTATCGCGTGTTTCTTTGTCTGCAAAACGACATCCACACTGCGTACACGGTGTTTAATCCACGTGCTTTGTTTGGTGGTGAAGATGGAAATTTCAAAATGGTCTGAAAGGAGCGATCACAGATTTCGCAAACTTTAGTGCTGTTTCCACATGGCGAGTATACATGTCTCTTGAGATATTTGTTTTTGAATGAGTGAGTACTTTTCGCATGCATGACGTTTCTCCTCTGCGTGAGCGGGCTCATGTTTACGCAGAGTTTCCTCCCGCGTGTATGATGTACCGCAAGTTTTGCAAATGTAGGGTTTTGTGTGCTTGCGCTTATGGCTATATAGATGATTAGACTGCCGGAAGGATTTATCACACACTTGGCATTTATAGGGTTTCTCGTCTGTGTGCGTGCGCTTATGGTTATCTAGATGACCAGACACCCGGAACGATTTATTACATATTTGGCACTTGTAGGATCTCTCGTCTGTATGCGTGCGTTTATGTTGATCTAGATGATTAGACTGCCGGAAAGATTTATCACAGATGTTGCATTTGTAGGGTCGTTCGTCTGTGTGCGTGCGGTAATGTGTAACTAGGTAATCTGCCCGGCGGAACTGTTTACCACAGGTTTCGCATTTGTGTTTTTTGTCAGTACGGTTGCGGCAATGTTCTACAAAGTTAGGCTTCTTCACCGACGATTGATCACATGCTTTGCCAATGTGGGCTGCGTCATCCGTGGGTTCCTTGGCGTGCCCGTGTAAGGCGTCCGGTCTACTGCAAGCATTGCCACAGACACCGCACAACTTTCGCTGTTCCCTTCCTCCGGTTCCAGGAGCATTCCTGCAAGGACGCAGACAAAGGAGTTCAAAACGGCCGACTCTTGTTACGAAAGGAGAAAAACACATCTTGACAATTGTGAGGTTGACAAACAATCGTGCGTTAATGGTGAGGCGACTTTCTGAACCTTAGCGCTAAGTTGCTGCATTTAATCTTGGCGCTCTATTGGGGATCTAGTTTGGCGTAAATTGAACACTGCTGCCTTTGATGGTCTGTGTGGCTTAACTTTAAAATTGGAAAGACCCGTACCTATCTCACACAGGCTACACAAAGTAATAAGTAAAGCGTGGTTTTGGTATTTCTTGCTACACGTACGAAGATGAGATGCGTGGTAGTGGTGGTTAGATAAGGAATGTAGCCGATCTAAACATGATGATTTTTTCTCTCACTACACTAGAGCTGCTTTTTTGCGGGTATAAGCCATTGAAAATAGCCACTTGAGGCTCTCGCTTTACGAAATGGAAATGGCGCAAAGGCGAACTATTCGTTTCAATTCTAACAAGTGTAGGTGGAATAACTTCCTCGGACATCTTACGCATTAACTCAAGTCCTTCATATCGAATACAATGAAAAACTTCCGGGCTCTAGGTTTCCTGCAGTGTTTGTATGAAGACATTCAATACTTGACTCGCATTCGAACTGCACACCGTTCCTGCCGTAGGTATCGTGAGAAAAACACACATATTCATTTCCCCCACACGTAGCAAGCATAGATACGTCAAATTCTTCAGTGTTTACATGTGCAATGAATGACATATGCTACAGAAGAAGTTAGTATTCTTTTTTGTTTTTCTCGGTAAGGAATTGAACGCTGCAAGCGTTTAGTTAAGACATTGATGGTACGACATCTTCTCAACCGTTTAGTGAAGAAAAATACAACGGGCAGTAGAGCAGAGGCAGGGCCTATGGTGTATGTCATTTGTACAGCCTGTTGCTCGTTTGAAATGTCTACGCTAAGCACTAGATCATCATTGGTCGCTATTCTTGCGGTAGTGTGCTTTTTACTTGTATACCTTTATTCTTGTAGCGGTTGTGTACATGACTTATGCAAGGTTATGGTTTGGTTCAAGTATAGCGGTGTGTGGTGTTTGTGCGTCGTTTCTAATCATGCAAGCTTAGCCCGCTTCAAGGCCCGATTATGCAATGAAGAAATTAGAACTATCAAAATATCACATTTCTTTGATAAAGCCAGTTAAATCCCTGCAAATTATCCATCATAAGTTTTATTCAGGCTTGCAGGTGAGGAAAATTATGAAATCACTAAATTTAAAAAGAACAGAAGCTTAGAATTTACAAAGTTATCCACATGAAAAAAAATACATATCCCAGTTCGATTAGCTGCATCTCTAGGAGCATCCTAAGCGGACAACTTTCTCAATATTCATTTGCAATTTCCTCTAAATCGATACAATGTGCCCGAATAGTGCCGAATGATCTACCCATAAAACAAAACATTTTAGAGCGCTGTGCAATACATCAATTCTGAGCACTTTAAATGTGTTATTTGGTGCAGTTAATTGAATTGTGGCAGTGTTTTCATTGCTGAGTTATAAAGATGTAACTGTTACTTGAGTTTCTCAAAGTTTTCTTAAGTATTTGGGAACCTAAAAAACAACAGTTTCAGTTACTATATTGTCCCGGGTATAAAACTATTTACACTATGTATTTACACGATGCGTATATAAAGAGCAGCCGAGAATCCTGAGAGGCTGTTGCCACTTCGTCGTCTTCACCATTTACAATTTTGTCCTCTTTTTCCGCAGAAGCAATATTATCACATTTCTTTAAATGCCACAAGCTTGAATACACGTACAGTGTGTTGCCAAGCACGTTCATTTCTCTTTTCCAATGTAGTAGATCCTGAGCTAAGGTTTTTGTTTATGCTGACACCATAATGTCTTAACAGAAGCGCGATATTTTTCATTTAATTCATCGCAACATTTATCCCTCACGCAAGTGCGTCAGTGCCACCGCAATTGTTACAGGAATTTTACAGGAAAACAGGAAAACCCTATTTAGTTTGATGAGCCTCGGCTGCGATGAGCGTCTCTCCTTCACAATCTTTACATATTCCGTAATGGGGAGTGAGTAAGCAGGTTTCAAACCTGCAAATGTACCGAACATTGCGGCCTGGTAACAGGATGGAAAATCGGGCGAGCTTGTGCAGCTTCGTGGTTGCGGCATGGGGTGTGCACACTGCCGTGTTGTGTCCGGTAACGTTGTTGGAACCATTAAGTTTGGCAAGGCAGGCAGTGCCGGCGGAAAGCTCTAAACTGCCGATGCAATACCTGTTTCAGCCATCAGAGCTAGCCCTCCCAAGGAAAAATTACTGAGTAGACGCATCATTGTTATACCTGATAACCATCCCTCGCCTCTCTGGGTTGCTTTTTAATAGAACTTTTCCAAATGTGAACTTACGTGGCGGCGTCTTCAAAATTGGCTGATGCTTCCTCCATGCCAGCGCGAAGGGTGCTGCGCACTGCCTTATCAGTGCTCCTGATGGACCCCAGGTGCTGGCAACTTGAGCTGCCATTGTCAGTGATACCTGTATGGCATAAAGGTTTAGTAAAGGTGTTCATTCGGCGTAGTGCAAGGGCAATTCATGGGAAATGGATATTTCATGCTTATGGTACAAGGCAAGAAGCTTTTAGTGGTACGGAAACTTTATTGCTGTGCTTCCGTACGGGGTGATTTTTTTTCTGCGCCTATATGTTGAATGTATACAAGAATTTCCGGCGATGGGGAAGCCGACCACGATGAAGATTGTGCAGTGCTGCATTCTTCTGAATCTTATGTTTTATCTGAAACCTCGGGCAGAGTGCGACAGTGCTCGAAGTGAAGAACGACATGTCGGTTTCTTTTGCGTGGAACCCTATACCCAATATATTTGCTGGGTTATCCAGTAATAAGCAAGCTAGATGCCTCACGAAGTTCTTGCTTATTGTTCATCTATTACGAGCAGCAGATTTAGCCCGACGCAGTTAACGACAGTGAACAAGTGAGAGGACTCTTTTCTTGCGATGGATTTAGAATGTTTGACATATGCTCTCAATTTATTGACCTTCTATGACACAGGTGCTTCATCAAATTATGTACTCGCCTTTCGTAATGTGGTTATTCGAACTGCATTTGGCGACTCGTGTAGATCAAGATCATAAGCACCGGGTGTAAGCACTGCAGGTTTACCAGCTCATTACGAGCACTAAAAAGGCTGTCCTCGCCAATGTTCCTGTGTAGGCCATCAATAGACTATAGGACAAATTTCAAAAAGATTGCTCAATGCGCATATGTAAGAGTCGTATTGCAGAGAATACATTAGCTTGGAAAGAAATGCGGAAGTGTTAATTCACGGGGCAGTTTCACTAAACTATGCAATGGAAAGCCTCAAAGCACGTGAAAAGTGTGGATTGTATGGATAGCGCTGCAGTTATTGTGGCTTGGTGAACATCTTTCATATAACGGCGCAGTAATTGCGTGGAACTGAAAGGAAAATGCGAGAGACGTAAAAGGCGGAAAATATGGCAGAACCTTTCTCAGGATGATCATCGATGCTACTGCAATTAGCATTAAAACTGCAGGGAGACGCCGTATTTTTGGAGGCACCAATATTTACAATATGGAGGGGGGATTGGCGAAGAATGCTTACGGCACTACTACACCCACATGCGTTAGTGACTGTGCCTTTGTAGGCAACGGAAAACATTCAACACGGGTTCCCAACCAGAGGAATTAAAGATTTGAGTTTCAGCTTTGACTTCGAATGAACTACAGGTTGATAGCAAAGGCGTAACTTAAGGAACTTATTTTTTATTCTCTGGCATTCTCAGCATTATAAGTCACGTCGCTAATGTCACAACGTTCATCAGCCCTGCGAAAGAGGTTGCGCAGATACTGGCAGAACGCATAATCCTTGACGTATCGAAGCAAAGCTAATCACCAAACAGAAAAGAACGTTCAGTTGGGAAGTGCCGTGTCTCAGGATGGCGTAAATTTTCGTATTAACAAAGCTTTACAATTTTGAAGTAGTGGCAGACTCACTGGTAATCGTTGCGTGCTGTAATTGTTACTCTGTCAATATAAATAATGTTGATGTTTCAGAAGCGTATATTTGGGTTATTTGGTAAATATTTATGCCAACAGAGGCCAAACTACCCAACAATTTCGCGTGCTCCTTCTGTTATATTTTCATTAATTTTTGAAGGTTTATACTGCCACTGTGGCTTGGCGTGCTTGGTATGAAAGAACCACGAGCTCCAATATAAACGATTTTGGGGTGCCCCAAATAGTGCTCTGTAACTTGTGCATTCGGTAGGGGGACATGTCTGCTGCTCGTAAAATGCTCTTGGCGAGCAATTCTCACACACTGCCTAAATCGTAACAGCACCGTTAAGACAGCATGGCATCAGGTAAGGGTAGCAGCTCAAACCCACTGAGATTCTGCTGTGCAAATAAAATTGTCGACCAATGGTGGAGCGATGATTTCATTTACGCGTGAATTAATCACTGCATGGAATGTACAGTCTCGGCTTCTGCCCTTATCATCTAGGAGGCTACTTTACCAGACCACAGATACAAGAACAAATTCATTCAAAATCTTCGTCTCAATAGATTATGTATCGATTTGCATACATTCAGATACGCACAAATTTCTTAGTAAGGCCGTTATAAGCTGGTTCATGTGGAAATCGCCTTGGCCGCGCTGGGTAAATTGCATCTATATACGCAATAAATGTAACGCTACCACGGAAACCGAAGGGGCTATCTGCCATGTTTGTTGTAAAGGCGAGTGACAATCGCCTACGTACCGTCGACGTTGCAAATCTCGTCGGTCATCGGCATGTGCTGCGTGTACCCCTGGTAACGCAAGGCGTCGGCACGAATCCTACAAATAATAAAGTATTGGTCAGACAGTTACTAGCGGTCACAAGAAAAGGTGAAATTATGTAAGCAAAGTCATGGTTTGTAAACGCGCTGCTCGCAATGGTTCGCTCACTTTAAATACTAACTATGCTGGCATACATAGGACGGATGGCACACTCGGCACAGATGGCACACTCATCCACCACAGACGAAACGGCGCATTGGTTTGCATGAATCCTGTCAATTTGACTGTTAAAGTACTTACAACGTGTCCTATGTAGTTTGCTATATGAAATTCTTGCTCCGATTTCTACAGTGACGGAATCCTAAAAATAATTTCGGAATAAAATCTTTTTTGAAACATGTTTTTGCATAAATAATTCGGGTTGAATTATAACAATGACACTGTCTAGATGGTTTCTGCAATTATGATGCAAACCTGCGCTGATGTTAGAATAATTAGTATTTGTGCCTCCCTGATGCGATTCGGCAACGCCGTGGTGAACATGGCGTTTTCAGGCCAATTACAATCATGACTTTTAGATCCGGCAGCTATGAGGAATATATCGAATTTAAGGTAATACTTGAAATTACGGGCTTAATTGCCTCGCTCTGAGGAATACAAGCCGATTTCTGCCTCTTAGCCAAGTATTAATTTTAACACTTACGAACGAAATGACGAGTTCGCATGAAATAATTCTTACATCCCAAGGTGTACGGAACAGTGGAAGGTAGTCACTCTGCGTGCCAATTATTCTACACAAAAGATATCATACACACTACCAACACTTTTAAATTTGTTTCTGAAATCAAGTCTTGATATTCATATAACTGATGTACAAGTTTTGCGTGAACATTTTCGTCACGCAATCTTTCTTAAATAATTGTAGAGCGTTTTTCAGGTAATTTGTGTTTTTGCGTTTATTTTTTGTGCATATTTGATATGTAGTCAATTGCTCTGTGTATATATCTCCTGTTCAATCGGTGTTTGCCTTGTAAAGGAGGCTCGGGCAATAGTCAAGTCGGTTACCTCTAAAGCGACTTTTAACCGCAGTCTCCTCCATCATTGATGGAAATAAAGATATTATTTTTATTATTATTATTATTAACTTTATTTCCATCAATGATGTAGGAGACTGCGGTTAAAAGTCGCTTTATTATTATTATTAAATAACGATTAACTAGAATGCAGTTCTTAAATGTTTGTTATCAAGTGATGCTAAGTTTCTTCTATGTCACTCTCTCGAGCCTATATAAGAACTCTTCGAAGGATAATGATTGTGGTGAGAATGCATGAAAAATATCTTATAACTGATGCAATGCTTAGCGAGACAATAGCTGAAATGCGACTCGCAACTGATTCGTTAACAAATGATGAAGGGTACCGTAAAATACCATGACTTGCCACTTGTTTATCGCTGTGGTATTACCTCACCCCAGTTTGCTACTTGAAAAAAAAAACATTTAGAACTAAGTAATCTAAATTTAGGTTGTCAAGGAACATTAAAAGCAGAAACAAATACCTTCTTTAACCACACAATTCCAAGTGGCAAAAGTGTTTTCCTCTAATGCGCATTTGTTGCCGTTAAACAACACATGCAAACGGAAGCGCAATACATTTAAACCAAGTTTTGGCTTTTCATGCACGAGGCCTACTTTTTATTAAAGTAAAGCTTTAAGCGGGCAGTACCCACTTGGTCACATTTTTTTTTGTTACATTGGCAAATGACAGTATTGCTGCGCACTTTGACGAGTTGTCTACAAAACACATATGGTTCGGCCTACCAATTGCACACTGCGGTTAAAACTATTTCCGATGTTTTTTCTTGCAAGAGCCATGACCTGATAAAATGCATACCAAATTTTGGGGAACTGCGCATAAATTTTGACCATCGGGGCTTCTGTTACCAGCCCCTAAATGCAAGTAAACAAGAGCCTTTTTACAGTGCGCTTTCATCGAAATACGGTGGTGCCATCCGGAATTGTACCCGGGACTTCAAACTATAGCACCCCATCGCGTGTGTGCAATGCAAGAATTATACATCAATAAAAATATTTTCTTCTGCAAGTATACGTTAGCTTCATGTTCTGAAAAATATTATCCTGAGTGCTAAACAGCTCACTTTTCGCTGAACATGGCAATATTTTCGCAACACCCTAGCATCGACTCGTCGATCTAAGAAAGCCTCCGATTTGAAAGCTCAAGCTGGCTGTAAAATAGACCCGTTTTAGGCGGGAGCAAGTGTACATATGTTAAAGCCTAATATATGGGTCGTGTCTAAGGGTAACAGTATTCAACGAAAAAAATTGACAAGTCGTAAAGCTTACGTTGTGTAGGCGTTCAAAGTAAATGAAGCGTCCTGGGTACCGTAGCGGCTTGTACTTGGTGATGCTTTGTCCCTCATGCTTAAATCAAGGGGCGTGTATTCGTTGCGGCTTTCTTCAGCCATGCCTGATGTTTCGATGTCGTATAACTGGTGTCTACTGTCGACTGGGCGTTGTTGAATCACAGCGCTTGCGCACAGCAATGCCAAAAACAGAACAGAATCTAATAAAACTTTTGTCACTTCGCGGTTTCGTATAAAATGATACCGCATATCTGGAAAAAAAACTAGACGTTTGAGTCCGCCACTAGTTTGACACTAATGTAGTAATTTTCGAATGCCACCAGAGGCGCTCCGATTACCCTGCTATCTATCCGCCAAATTATCTAACTAAACTGAACCTCACTTACTACGCAAAAATTTACATTTATCGGAAGATATCGCTACTTTCATGCTCCTCTCAAAGTAAAGTGCACATCTTGCTGGGAAGAAATTCTTGCTCGTTTAAGTGTTCGTGGAAGCGCAGGACGTATACAAACTTCCTTTGCTTCATGAAAATGGTTGCGGTACAGATATTTCTGCCACTGCAAGCGCGAATGAATATTGAGAACAAATCGAGGAAAGTTAAGACGTCTATCGATTTTGATCTTGTTCTACATCATGGAAGCTTCAGTGTGCTATTTGTGTTTGCTGTAGCTGTGCCAGTTTGAAAATACATTAAACATCACATAAGAAGGCGATATTAACACGCTAACGGTTCAGACAATGTTAATTTAATGAAGTAAATTATGTCTGTTTTTATTCCATAAGCAAGAGCGAAAAGTCTCGCCAACAGGGTGATTGGAGCGCAAGAGCACATGCAGCCTCTCAGAAGGACAGCAATCTACATATGCAATTCACTCACGTCATATACATAGCCCAGAGGCGCTCATTAGGTGATACAAGCGCAGTGAAGTTATTGATTTTTTCAAGGAAACCGACAGGTGGGCATGTTGGTATGGCATAACTTCAGGCTAAGCGCAAAAGGGCACGTAGGACAACAGAAGTGAAGTGTTGTGTCTTTGTTCACTTTTGTTGTCCTACGTGCCTTTCTGCGCGTTGCCTCAAGTAATTTATTCCTTGCTGCTAACAGATACCGGTTATATATTTGGTCTTTCATATCATTTGGAAACAACACACGTGACAGAGTGTAGCCTTCGTAGATGAATATGGTCACCAAATGCTTAACGGAAGGGCATTAATTTCCCTGTTTAGTATATTCCATGATTTCTAATTAAAACTGTCAATAAACAATAATATCAAGTGCTAGCATAGCTGGACATTGTTCACGTAGGTACGTAATGTTTGTAGATAAATTTTTACCTCAATTTGCGCAACACTTTCTTCACTGCGTGACACTGTCTAGCAAATACTGCAATATTTAATAAATATGAAATATTTTGGTCGCAAAATGAATGATAACAGTGTTTCTGCCTGTTTGCCACAATGTTGATGCTTGCTAAGCATCGTAAGCACAGTTTCGGCAAACCTATGTGAACAAATTATTGGTTGTCAAGAAAAAACGCACCGCACCCAAAGTTGCTATTCGGATGACGTGCCCGAATCATCAAAATATATAATGCGATAAACATTCGCGTTCGAAACGTTCCCCAGCTTGCTCTTCAGCCTGCCACTGTGTCGGGTATTCTTTGACTTACTTTTCTGATTCGATAATGTTTTCCATGCTTGGGTAACGACGAAGTAAGCCCAGTGCTATGTTGTGCATCTTGCGCGTCTTGCTGCAATCCTCATTCCCCCAGGCCACAGGTCTTTTGCGTCTATTGTATGTTGTTCAAGGAACGATAAATCTTAACACGAAAGCGTTAAGGGCGTCGTGCGCGACAGAAAATCCGTTGTCGGCTTCGACGCGTCCGGCACTGGCGTCCCCGTGAGTGAAAATTCTCGTATGTTAAAGAACATCGCACGTGCAGTGCGAAGATGTGGGATCCTTCCCTACCTGCGGCAAGTCGTTTTTTTGTCCACTTCTAATTTCATTATTTATCATTTCTTTAATTGAATTAGTGAGCGAAAATTTCAGGGAAAGATTCTGGGTGTGCACGTATGTTTGCTAGCAACAGTTCCCATTCATTCCCTTCGCCCTTTTCTTCCTTGTCCCAATATGCTGAAATGTTCTGCTATCAGCACCGAATTTGGCGCTAACAGCGGAGTGCGTTTCCGAAGCAGAACACAAAAGTTTTATGTGCACCGTCTGCCAGTCATGAGCATTCAGAGGGGGACATGTCTGGTTCGACCTCACCGGTCAATGATGCTGGCGCTTCACTGCGACATTTTCTCCTCTATTTTGTTTTTTTTTTTAAATTTCAAAACGAAGAAACAAAAATCAAGGAGAGCAGATGCGAAAATATCGCAGTATAAGGCGAGCATCATCGCTCAGTGTAGCAAGACTAGCCGACGGCGCCCACATTTCTTCCAGTTATGATTCGGACACGGGCGCCGCAGTTCGCGTTTCGTTTCGCACAGACATTAAATCTGCAACTGAAGCAACGCGAGACCGCATAGATACGTTCCACCTGAATAAGAGGCTTCTCTTTTACTAACGAATAACGTTCCGCTAAGATGCGAGTTACGTTGAGGAACACATTCACTGCGTCGATCATCGGAAAACTCATCTGCGACTCAAGCGCGTTGGTTATGCATGAACGTTCAGTCGAATATTCCAGCGTAATCGCATGTGATCCAGGACCTTACAGAATGTGAAACACTATTCTCAGCACGCATTCACTCTGATAACGCAAGGTTCCGCTACAACATGGACAGCAGGTACAATCAGCGACGATGACCCCGAAGGGTCTGATAAATGCAAGTGTGTCATGATGCGAGCGATAACTTCGCATTTGTTAACCAGTGAAACGCATACACCGAAGAAAGATAAACGGTACGTGTGTAATTTCGACAATCTTAAAAGGTATCGTCCAATTACAGAGCACCACACGAGAGCGAAAAAGAAAATACGTAGAAAAGAAAACTAACGAAATTATGGAGTTCGTTAGCTTTGGGGGGCCTGAGCTTGACTTGTCTGGAGTTTTGGCCTGACTTAAGGGCCTGAGCGGCGCCGCTGTGATTACATGCCACCTGGCACTACATCGAAGTTACGTGCGCATATTCAGTGAATTTTCGTGTAGAGCCCGTAATAACATCGAATCAGCTTTTCACTCCGTCAATGTCGGCTTATCGGGATGCAAAGCCAAACGCGGTCGCCACGCTGCTATTCCCCAAAGCGTCGTCGAAGCTTGTAGCATCGGTTTTCGCGAATAACAAAAGCTCCAGGTCGATTAGTGAAAAAGGCAGGTGAGAGACATTTTCTGGAAGACAATCCACACGAGCTAAGTGCAGTGATCATGCTGTGACAAGCAAGAATTTCGCTCCCATAGCAGTTAAAGATTCAGCAATGGAAGCCTATGGATACGACGAAAATTTGTACTAAAGTTTCGAGACAGAAACGGTAGTTGTGATAAAACTACGGTGTCACTCGTAACAGGCACTGCAGCGTATGTAGTCCGGAGACAGCTTTCGATTGATGCCTATTTCATATCTTTACACATGGCATAACAATATTCCCAAAAAGTGATTTTTCAAACACAGTTGTGCAACTTCAAGTGGTATCGATAAAAACCTAAGCGTATTAGTGGCGTAAACGTTGGAAGCCGCGACCGTGTCGTTTAATGGCTCGCACCTGTCGTTCCGCGTCGTGCTGGCAGAGGTTCTATGCCATGCTGCGTGGCGCCTCTTTTTTTAACGCCGCGTAGGACTGAGTTCAACGGTCTCCCACCAGATGGCCGAAACAGAAACCTCAAGATTTGGTTTCAGTTTTGGTTCTTTTTACTTTTGCTTTTTACTTCGTAAAACGTAGCAATGATTTGCTTATTTGTTAAGTCGTCGCTTTTATTATAAAATTGTATTCCTTGGATAACATAACAACAAGCATGCGCAAGTCCTTGTGTTGCGCAAAAAAAAAAATTCAATCGTGCCTTATAGCATGAACATACTCAGGAATTCTGGACGTTGCACATTCACCATCCTGTGGAACTTCACGGCAACGCACATGCGTAACTAAATGGGAAGATTTTAAACAATTTTATTTCTATATCTTAGCCGAGTATCAAAGAAGCTTCAGCTGTCTGCGCCAAGAGGGCAATCCGAAGTAACAACATATGCATTTATGGCACGTAGTCGGAACATTGGTGGTGCGGTAAAGCAGCGTTTTCGTCAGGGATGGGCGGTTATCTTACACGACAGGAAAAAATGGTTTTGAACCCTTTCAGCTGAATACTCATTCACTTAAAGAAGCGCGAAATTTAAACCTTAATGCGATTTATTACAGCAGGGGTCCTGAACGGTAATTGCAGAGCGAGTGTCATTCAGACTGTTTGCATGCGCATGTTTTTGTCAGGCAACAGGAAAGGAGAGGGAGTGTATGTGCGTGTGCGCACCTTGAGCGTGCGTGCTTGTGTACTTGTATTTGCGTGAGCGTGCGTGTTTACGTCTCAGTATTTGATTATGCGTGCGCACGAGTGCGTGCATGCGTGTGCGAGCATTCGCGTGTCTATGTGTGCGTGCGTGTGTACATTTTTGCGTGTGTGTGGTCATGCGTGGGCGTGTTTAAATGTAAATGCGGGCGAGTATATGTCGTATCTCTCTGTGTGTGCGTGCATGCGTGCGTGCGTGCGGGTGCGTGCGTGTGCGTGTGCGTGCGCGTGCGCGTGCGTGTTCGTGTGCGTGTGCGTGTGTGTGTGTGTGTGTGTGTGTGTGTGTGTGTGTGTGTGTGTTTGTGTGTGTGTGTGTGTTTGTGTGTGTGTGTTTGTGTGTGTGTGTGTGTGTGTGTGTGTGTGTGTGTGTGTGTGTGTGTGTGTGTGTGTGTGTGTGTGTGTGTGTGTGTGTGTGTGTGTGTGTGTGTGTGTGTGTGTGTGTGTGTGTGTGTGTGTGTGTGTGTGTGTGTGTGTGTGTGTGTGTGTGTGTGTGTGTGTGAGCGAACGAGCTAGGGAGCATTTCCCCGCACATCTATTCTTGCGGTTGAATGGGATATAGAGTTTCTTTCGACCCATATATAAATTTACGAGACAAGAACAGACGACACTGCATTTATAGCATTATCTCTTTCTAAAAGCAAAATACATTCAGAAAAAAAAAGAAAATGCAGTTCCCTTCCACTCTGTGAATAAATATGATCAGCAAAGCTGTGCATGCGGGCCCCTTAATGGCGAACTGCACTTCTGCCGGGGGTCCTCCCGGCTTTCGACTACATATATCTTCGGGATCGGCCCACGTATAAGAAGCGCTTTACGCCTGCATCACTTTCACCGCGGGTCAGCCCGGCATTGCACTATCTTCGGGACCTTATTCAACAAGCGGACACGATAGTGGGGAAAGTAGCCCTTACCAGAAAGCTCTAGCTCGGGTTCGCCTATCTAAATGCATATAAACGCATATATATATATATATAAATACACTCGTTTTTCTCGGCAACCACAGCACCATATATGACGAGTTTTGTTGCACCTAAAAGAAAAACTTAAGATCTAGTGACTGTTGGTTTCGAATTTGTGATCTGGGTCGTCAATTTTTTTATTAAAATTGGCAAATTTAAAAAATTTCCAGAAAGCGAAACTATCAATCTATAACTCTGTAACTCAGCAAAAGAAAACCATATCCCAATTCCGTGAATTCCATCTAATAGTACATATAAAGCAGACAAAACTGGTATCTTATATATGAATCTAAAGAAATTAGTAATATGGAAATACAGCTTTTGCACTTAAACTTACAGCGCAAGCACCTAAGACGAACCACAAAAGAAAGACACGACACACACTGGCGCTGGTACGCTTAAGTTCAGAATTATGTACGAACTAGGCCCAAATGAAGTTTTACTGAAACAGCTTTTGCAGAACTCTTGTAAACAACGTAACAAGTTCACGTAAAATATAAATTTACATATCCAATTTGTCTGCTTTGAATGATCTAATAGATACTGTTGCCAAAACCGCGATATCTGTTTTTGATGCAGAACTTCTAGTTTTTTTCGTACTTTTAAATTTTGAAAATTCTGTTACCAAAATTCAGGCTCTAAATAGAAATTACACTTGGAACAGTCACTAGAATTTACTTTTCTCTCTGAAATGCAACACATTCCATCAGAATCGGTCCAGGGGTTATCTCAGAAAAGCGTTTCTGCGTTTTACATTTATTTGAATATGCCGTGCTCGAGTTGGGCTCGAGCGAAAGCTTCCTCTTAACAGCTTCGCTGTAGAAACACGCCTCAGCGGTCAATGGCGCCGCCCCATATTTTGCCACGATGGCACCGTCACCATTGGCACGGCTCCGTGAGCAGCTACGAAGCTGTTCTCTTTCGTTATCTTCCTTCCCTCGGCGCCAGCGCATTGTCTTGACCAGCGACGTGCTAAATCTGCATTATTATTGCGTCACGCACTGCTTCTGCGACCAAACAAGCTTTCGGCAGCCCACGTTCGCTGCTATATTGGAATTAAAACCTTAGGCTGTTTGCCTTCGAAAAAACAGCGTGAATAAAAATCGAAAGCAGACTGGCCCCAAAGAATATGCTTACGGGGCCATACTATTGATGACAGCCTCAAAAAGGCTAGGTGCGGTCAGGTTGCCTTTACAAGTTTGGAAGATTGGCTGACGGGCCAGTTGGTTCATTATCACAGAAAGAACAGCGCTTCAAGTTGTTAGCGCAGCGTGTGTCGGGTTCCTCCTTTGTTTCCCGTCTTGAAGCGCTGCTCTTTCTGCGACTTCACAAGCGTTATTTTTCAGCGTCAGTTACGCTTTCCAAGAGCGTTTACTTGGAAAATTTTTGCTCGCATAGCTCTTACAGAAGCATGTTTAATCAAAACGTCTTCACATGGTTAATCTCGAGGATGGGCTCCAAGCTGCTCATTTTTCATTAACCACCTAAGGTCAATTGCTGAACATTTAATTAACGTAGCTTTTTTAATTACGCACACAACTTCTCAACTTACTCCGCATCTAGGGGTTACCAATCTGAACACTCGAATGATGAAATTATGTCACCTATATTTGTATTGGTTTAATAGTTTGTTTACTGCAGTTAAACGCAGCCGGCATATTGATGGTGCTGTAGGTTTCTTATAAAGCAAGTGGAAAGCTTGGACACCTTATCTTGGCGCAAATAAATCAACTTCATGAGCTTAAGCACATGTACCCGACCGAACACTTCTGCCTTTATAACCTAGTTCTCCTACGTTATACAAGTAGCACCTTAGCGCTACTGTACATCACACAAGGTGTGCGAGAACATTGTGTGCGCTCCCGATTAGATTTCTGAGAATTGGTGGCATCCGGCTCGCTTTCCTGTCATCATCAGGATTAAGAACAGCTGCCTGGAGGAAAGCATGGAATACATTGTCAGTACTTTATAACATATGGATCAGCGCGGGTATGTACGTTAAAACGAAAAGTACTGAAATATTAAGATGGTGGTTCTGCTGCATATTATTTGGCTGTCTAATGTTAAGATGTAAAAAAAATACTGTGATTTTTTGACAGAAAATGCTGACATGAAATATGAGCTCCAACACAGTACCCGTGGTGGAACTGGCCTCTGGACTACAGGGTTACGACGAACCACGAAATTCCGGTTTGCTAAATACCAGTTTATCTATCCATTTTTGGTATGTTGGCACCACTCTGCAGGCTTGGGGGCCCTTTTTACCATGAGCACTATGTTTCAGCTAATATGCAAAGCAACTGTATACTATTCTGTTTTTTTTTTGGGGGGGGGCTGAAGTCTTTTTGGCGTCTATCCACTTTCCCAAAGTTATCCGTTAGCTCCAGGCGCGCCTGCATGTGTTTCCAATATACAGTATGTTGTCACAGATTCAATAGCGAAAGAGTATTATCAGATTGCGCGCGTGAAGCGAATTCTGACGTACATTCTCGATCACGCATGGACTACCGAGATTGGCTGCAATGTACGAGCATTCCAATCTGATCAAGCGATGCCTTGATCCCTAGATCAGATTTAGAGGAAACACTACTTTGCGCGCAGCCATCGTGGTATTTTGAGTGTTTTATTTCCAGCGCAAGCTCACTTTATAATGAGTTATATTCATGACTCTTTTGCAACTGCTTTGTTCTTCGCATCACTACAACTTCACAGTAAAGACATGCAACATCTTCATTGAGTGAATACTGGGAAATGTACTAGGACTTTTGTTGCCGTGTGCGTTTACACATTTGCCGCAACAATTCATTTTTCATAACTTACTTTTTTAATTTAGGAGTCTGTAAAAGACATCAACCTTATATTAACAGAAGGTCTTAATAATACAGCAAATTTATATGCTTATTAGTAGGCTTTCACCTCATGGTAAGGAATTTCAATAAAGATCTCCTTATTATAATTAAAAGCCTATCCGCTTGGCATCATCTGAGTTCCCCCTTTGCAAGCTGATACCAACGGGAAGGTGGTTCGTATCGTGAACCCTTGACTATGGCCAACCATCAAACAAAGACTTATTCCGAATGTTTAATTTCAGGAAGACGTGTTACCCTCCTGCCTTTCACTTCCGTTCACAAACACGCTTAAGACGAAAGTGCTGCGTGAAGAGCGTCGTTAGTCCAAATCCACGAGCTACTGTTACCCACCTCGCCGATATGTATTAATCGACGCATCACGATTATTTTATTAAATCGACGCATCACGAATCCGAATAGAGCTGCCCGCGATCAGTCCCGCCATAGAAGCAATGAAACGACGGATACCGACCAAAAGAAGTACTTTTTAGTACATCTTTTGGTCGGTGTCCATCGTTTCATTTCTTCATGCTTCATACCGACCAGACGGGCTTCCGTCGAACCTCGACTTCTGTCCAGCTATAGGTTTCTTTCATTTCGTACTTCGTCCGAGCGGCTAGTAGTAGCTCACGGAGCAGAGCACTAAGAGTGGAAGTGGCAGAGAAGGTGCTCTATACTGTCTGGTCACCCACCGAAAATTGCACACCCCGCTGCTTGCCATGCCTAGAAAATGTTATATGCGACGCCCTGCCATATGCAACACAGTAACATTGTTTTGCTATCGGAGAGTCCAGGTGAGAGACAGGGTGGGTATAGAGCTGAAGACACGCTATTTTCTTCAGCAATTTAGAAATGAATGAATGCCTTCATTTATTGAGAAAAAGTTGGAGCAAATATCGGTGGAAGCACGTCTCACCACATTGAGAAAGGAGCGGGGGACAAAGAGACGAAAAGCTGGAGTTCGGGTGGCAGGCGAAGCCGCAGGTTAGGGTCGAGAGAATATAGGCGAGAGTTACTGAAACCGGTTGAATTCCAGTGTAGATGTGTGATGTGGCAAGCAACAGATTAGAGTAACCGCCCAGCATCCGTCTTTTGCGCTAGTATAGCCACCCGCCGTTATTGGTAATAAACGTTTACTTAAAACCAATCTTGGCAATTAATTATTCATCGGCCATACCTTACCACGTATTCCTTAGTGGCAGCGTCTGTGGATTACAACTGCGCTGTCGCGACAAGTTACGATCATACCTTGATGCTTGCAGTTACAGTTGCCATACGCATGACTCTTGCTATTGCGGGAATAGTATGAACATAGAATACAAGATATTTGAAGAGCCCTTCTGAAAAAGCAACAATGAAATCAAATCTTGGGTTTTCTGGTTCGACCATCTGATGGGAGACTGTCGAGCTCAGTCCTGCGCGGCGTTAGAAAACAAAAAGATGTTACGCAGTACGGCATTGAACCGCTGTCAGCAAGACGGAACAAGAGGTGCGAGCTATCAAACGACTCTGCCACGGCTTCCAACGTTTCCGCCAGCGATACGCTCGTGTTTTTTATAGATACCACGTGAACTTGCACGAATGTGCAAGTTCACGTGGTATCTATAAAAAGTGAAATCGCTTTTGGGAACATTGTTATGCCACGTGTAGAGAGTCGAGATAGGCCTCAATCGAAAGCTGAGTCTCCGGACTACATACGCTGCAGTGACAATTACGAGTAACGCCGTAGTTTTATCACAACTACCGTTTTGTCTCGAATATCGAGTACAAATTTTCGTCGTTTCCTCGCTTCCATAGGCTTCCATTGCTGAAACTTTAACCGCTCTGGGAACAACATTCTTGCTTGCCACACCTTGATCACTGCACTTGGCTCCTGTCTCGGTGAGAGATGGCTCGGTGAGACATGTGTTCCAGAACATGTCTCTCACCAGCCTTTTTGAACAATCGACCTACAGCTTTTGTTATTCCCGAAAAACCCGCTTGTTCCATTGAAGACGCGCTAGCTTTGTGCAAGGCCGCTTCGGGTGCTAGTTAGCACGTGTCCAGAAACGCTGGATATGCCAACAGAACGCGTATCGAACAAAGATCTCCGATCGCGCCGCATATCTTGCTTTTGATTTTCACAATGGGGGCTGACACGCACGCCTAGCCCCATTACAAAAAATTGCAAGCTCCAGCTCCCTCGACTTCGGGAAGTGGCGTGCTTCAGCCAACCACCGGGCAATGGAGAGGCCTTCGCACGGGTCCGTGACCTCCGTGATCACCGCCAACCCAGGACCAGGTAAGTATGCGAAGGCCAGTGTAGGAAAACGGCGCATGTGTGAAACGATGGCATGTGATACAGGTAGACAAGTCAATTTAAAGTTAATCTGGGAAGACAGCAAAATCACAAACGATATTCCGTAAAGGCTACACTACAATAGACCATATTCACACTATCAATCAGGTGATAGAGAAATGTACGGAATGTACGAACTGTGGATAGAATTGAGCCTGCTCTCAGGAACGAAGGAAGCCTAAAAGCAGTGCAGAAGAAACTAGGAATGCCATGAATCAGATGTATGCGTTAAGAGACAAAGCCGGCAGTATCATTACTATTATGGATAAAATAGTTAAAATGGCTGAGGGGTTATATAAGGATTTATACAGTACCAGTGGCACCCACGACAATCATGGCAGAGGGAATAGTCTAGAGTAATTTGACATCCCACACGTAAGGCCGGAAGAAGCAAAGATAGGCCTGGGAGCTATGATAGGGGGACGGCAGCTGGAGGGGGTGGGAATCGGGTAACAGCAGATTTGTTGAAGGATGGTGGGCAGATTGTTCTAGAAAAACTGGCCATCCTGTATACGCAATGCCTCATGACCTCGAGCGTACCGGAATCTTCGAAGAACACCAACATAATCTGAATGCATAAGAAAGAGGACGCCAAAGACTTGAAAAATTATAGACCGATCAGCTTACTTTCCGTTGCCTAGAAAGTATTTACTAAGGTAATCACAAATAGAATTAGGAACACTTAGACTTTTGTCAACCAAAGGACTAGGCAGGATTTCGTAAAGGCGACTCAACAATAGACCATATTCACAATATCAATGAGGTGATAGAGAAATGTGCGGAATATAACCAACCCTTATATATAGCTTTCATTGATTACGAGAAAGCGTTTGATTCTGTCGAAACCTCAGCATTCATGGAGGCATTACGGAATCAGGGTGTAGACGAGCCGTATGTAAATATACTGAAAGATATCTATAGCGGCTCCACAGCCACCGTAGTCTTCCATAAAGAAAGCAACAAAATACCAATAAAGAAAGGCGTCAGGCAGGGAGATACGATCTCTCCAATGCTATTCACAGCGTGTTTACAGGAGGTATTCAGAGACTTAGATTGGGAAGAATTGGGGATAAAAGTTAATGGAGAATACCTTAGTTACTTGCGATTCGCTGATGATATTGCCTTGCTTAGTAACTCAGGGGACCAATTGCAATGCATGCTCACTGACCTGGCGAGGCAAAGTAAAAGAGTGAGTCTAAAAATTAATCTGCAGAAAACTAAAGTAATGTATAACAGTCTCAGAAGAGAACAGCAGTTTACGATCGGTAGCGAGGCACTGGAAGTGGTAAGGGAATACATCTACTTAGGGCTGGTAGTGACGGCGGATTTGGATCATGAGACGGAAATAATCAGAAGAATAAGAATGGGCTGGGGTGTTTGGCAGGCATTCTCAGATCATGAACAGCAGGTTGCCATTATCCCTCAAGAGAAAAGTGTATAATAGCCTTGTCTTACCAGTACTCACCTACGGGGCAGAAACCTGGAGGCTTACGAAAAGGGTTCTACTCAAATTGAGGACGACGCAACGAGCTATAGAAAGAAGAATGACGGGCGTAACGTTAAGGGATAAGAAAGGAGCAGATTGAGTGAGGGAACAAACGCGAGTTAATGACATCTTAGTTTAAATAAAAAAAAAGAAATGGGGGGGGCATGGGCAGGACATGTAATGAGGAGAGAAGATAACCGATGGTCATTAAGGGTTACGGACTGGATTCCAAGGGAAGGGAAGCGTAGCAGGGGGCGGCAGAAAGTTAGGTGGGCGGATGAGATTAAGAAGTTTGCAGGGACGTCATGCCCACAATTAGTACATGACCGGGGTTGTTGAGGTATGGGGAGGTCTTTGCCCTGCAGTGGGCGTAACCAAGCTGATGATGATGATGATGATGTTAGAGGTCATTACGTTACGTTTTGTGCGTGTGATTGGGCACCGCGTATCTGCTTAGTTAATACGCGAGTTGTTTAAATATACACTGCCTAAATACAACGAGCCTTAGTTTTGTTATTGTTCTAATATCATGCCATAGATATAATAGCTTCGCGCTTCCGCGAAGACTGCGTCTATATTGGCGCAAGACCTCTTTTATCCCGATATCATAGATCACAGTATATTGTTTCAGTGCAATGTACCTGTGTGCTTGAAGGATTTTGGGGGCAAACGTTTCCACAAGACAACTTGTCATGATGTGTTGTGTACCCTAGTTGAAATCTTGGCTTCAGCTACAATCTTTGTTCAAGCACTGTTGCCTCAGTGTTCATGTGAATATCTGTCTTGCATTGCAGAATTCCGGAGACAATCCATGTTGACTAATGGAACACGCAGTACCGCCTGGCTGATGGCACGTCCACGGACTGCCGTAGGTGTGGGAAGCTTTTCGGTCACTCGTTTACCATGCCTCGCAGTCAAGCTGGTTGAGGAAGCTAACGTTTGCTATCGGACACAATACATTAAAACAGCATCAATGAATGAATTCTGGGGTTTTAGGCGTCAAAACTATGATTTTATTATAAGGCACTTCGTAGTAGGGGACTCTGGATATATTTTGACCACCAGGGAACATTAACGCGCCCCCAATATTAAACACCATCGCTGCTGCCTCAGGTATGGTTGAGTAAATGTCGTTCATATACCTTTTCGTTATGCGGTTGATCCAGACCTTTCTTGCATCGGTTAAGTCATTTTATTGCTAAGCATTTTTTGCCTCATCTAATGTACTGTGACAACCTAAGAGGGGAGTGCAAGCTCCGCCTAAAAGTCCCGAGTCCGACTGCCCTTACACTTTGAAAACCAAGCCAGCACGAATACAGTCGTACCATCACGAGCTTGCTCTGCTAACGCAAATGCCCTTTGTCTCAGCGCTGATATGAGGATCATAGATAAAATTTGCCAAGATCTGCAGGTTTCATCATCAGGAATCGCAATTTTCTCTTTCGTGAACCATTCACAGCTTTTCAGGGTGAACTAATTTTTTTCATAAGCCCGATTATGCTCTAGCTATGTTAAAGGTAAAAGATGGAGAGTTTAGTCAACTTTATTTTTCAATAACAGCAGGAACCTAGTATGCAGCCGCCGTACAGGCATTTCCATGTCCCATTTTCTTGTATGAAATACAGCACCGATGTCTGGCGCTGAGTCGCTTATCACAGAGCACAAGCATTATCGAAGCGCGACAAGATGCGAGAGAACAAAACTCAGCCATTGCAAGGACAACCAAGCTCCGATCTAGGAAGAAAAGACGAAGGAATACAGCAATGGACACCTCTCGAAACACATGCGTGTCTTTTTCGTAACATCGCGTTGTGACTTCAGACTTTTGGTTTTTGAACTTATGAAATCACTTCTGGGGGTCGCAGTGCTGTCAGGGTCTCTTCTTGCTTCCTGCGCGTTCCTATCACGGAATGCTCCAGCCTCGTTTTCGCACAATGGTAAATCGGCACCTCTGCTTTCAGGGCATGCACACAGCATAGAAACCGGAAGCACTTGTTTCACACATCCGGTCTGCAGCAGCAGCCCAGTGGCCAGTACAAGCTACGCCCGCATGGAGGTACCATCGGACATTTTTGGAAACGACGTTTGGTGAGCCATACTATCGTATGAGTTACTTTCGAGGGAGCAGCTCACTGAAACGACACGGAACATTGCCTATGGCTCAATTATACTTGCACTGACGAACTTGTGCGACGGATGGAAGTGTTGTTCCTTGAAATGCCTAATGTCATCTGCAGTTCAAATAATATGGCGTTGGCGTTAACAGGATGCATTAGCTCAGGATTTAAGTGAACAATTACTAGAATAAATATAGGTAAACGAATAAATAGCATATTAGCGGCCATATTGCAGAAAATGTCCGTCCAGTGCATATAGGGCACTAATTTCGAAAAATAGACTGGAGAGAAACCATGAACTAGGCAACTGTGCATCTGTCCTATTCTGTCCACACTTTTCTTTTCATTTCTGCCCTAGACGGTAGGAACGACGACGCGCTAACAATGCCGAAACTCCACGCATGCAAACTTCATCAGATTAGCGAACAAAAATGTCGTGGCCGTGGAATCAAGAGAAAGAAACACAGGTGTTTTATCTTGGATTGACAAACATTGCAATGAGCGTTGTACTGTATATTTGTACAATAGGATCTTTAAAAGAACTTCAGCAGCAGATTTTATCTATTGTGCTTGAAAACACTGAAACATTTCACATTATTTGACATGTATTTCATATGTATGTATTGAGTTACGACATGTATCTGAGGATTCAGCCCCCCTCCCACCCCCTGTATTTGTTACAGATAACGTGAATAGTATAGTACGCATTTGAAGCATTTCCGATTATGTTACTCCTCCTCAGGTACGACGTGTCCTATAAAAAGCAAACCTGTTTTAGCTCAGGTAATATGGTCTGTTTCAGTGCCAAAGGTCTCACTTCCGTGGGTGCGTTTCTGGACCTTTGCTGCAACTTCGCGCTCAGATTGTGCAAATAGCCTTGCTATAAATGCGCGATTTAGCTTGTCGAACTTCAATTGGCAAAAATGTGTTTTTGTCGTGCCGTAACGAGAGTCACCCATATTGAGCTTCATTGTTAGTCTACTTGCAGGAACGCCACTGGAACCGGAGGAAGGGAAGAGCAAGAATTTTGCAATTTCTCTGGCAGTTGTTCGAGCAAACAGGATGCCTTACATGGGCATGCCAACGAGGTCACGGGCGATACAGCCAACATTTGCGTAGTACGTGATCTAACGTCTGCGAAGAATTCGAAGTTCGGGAAACACTGCCGGAATACAAATGGCAAAAGACATGTTTTTTGCTGCAATTAAACACTCACAAAAGAAAGACGCATAAAGACAACACGTCTTTCTTTGTGAGTGTTCAATTGCGGCAAAAAACATGTCTTTTAGCAAGCACCAACTAGGCCAACAAGCAGTTCTGTTGCTACAAAAGGCAAAGAACACAAGTGCGAAAGGTGTGGAAAAGTGTTCTGCAAGGCTCGTTATGCACGTTGCCGAACGCACACAGGCGAGAAACCTCACAAATGCGAAATATGTGAAAAATTATTTCGGCATTCTCATCACCGAGATATCCATAAACGTGCACATACAAACGAGAGACCCTACATTTGCAAAATATGTGAAAAATCATTGCGGCAGTCTGTCCACCTAAATAACCATATGCGCGTGCATACAGGTGAGAAACCCCACAAATGCCATATTGGTAGTAAATCGTTCAACCAGTCTAGTCATCTAAATAAATATAAGCGCATACAGACAGGCGAGAAACCCCACAAATGCGATATTTGTAATAGAGCGTTCAGTCGGTCTTGTCACCTAAGTGACCATAAGAAAATGCATACAAGCAAGAAACCAAACACTTGCGAAACATGTGGTAAATCATTCACGCGGAAGGCAAACCTCCATAGACACGAGTACACTCACACGGACGAGAGACGCAACGTCTGCCATAAATGTACATCATTTAAAACTAAACAAGAACTCGGGCAGCATCTCAACTTCTCTTGTAGCGACAGAGCTTTCGTTTGCAAATTATGTAATGAATCTTTTATGGACAACTCACGTCTCAGTCATCACCGCCAAATCACACACGGGGATAAAGCACTATCCGTGTCCTATCGTTTCGCAAAGGAAGAAAGCTCAGATGGACACATGTGCCAGAATAATACGTGTTACTTATGTGGAGATTCATTTGGAGACGAGGTTCAACTGCTGACACACCTTGTGACGCATAGGGATGCGCCGCCGTAATATGTGAAGGAATCGCACGCGGCCTTTTCATTGCGCGAGAGTGAAGCTGTGCTGAGAAACAACGTTGACATTCTGTCGCAGGAGCAAGCAACTAACTAAATGCATCGTGTGCAGAGACCGACTTCTTTTGACATTTACACCTGCCTAGTAAAATGCATGATGCGAACAATTCCATCGCGTTTCTCAAGATTACGAGACAAAATTTCGTCACCAGAAGTATTTGGGGTTTTTCGAGGTCGAAGTATATGGGAGGTCCTAGCCAGTGCTTACACCTTGCATAACTGCATGTGTTGTTTGCGAACACAGCTTTAGCACATTTATTTCAAGACAAACCCTTATAGGCTGCGAGTATGTGTTTTATGTAAGTAGAAGGTCTAGACGGGCCGCACAAGATCCTTGACTCCTCATTCCGGTAGATTTCTTTTTTTTTTGCAGGCGTTTTGACAGTAAACTCTGCTTGATGATTTTGCAATGCGGTTAGGAGGGAACATCTCTCATTGAAAAGCGTTTAAGAAGGAGGCACTGTTTTCTTGTCAACGAAAAAGTAAGCTCTGTCATTCATTAAGGTACTCAAGCCCTGCTGCCTTCCAGAAACAGCTTCTACGACAATATATAGACTACTCACGCGAACATTTATTTTCTTTCAAATCTGTTGAATGAATTGAGTGTATTGGTTCTGTCTGTACCTCTTGTATTCATACCGAAAATCTTCTTTGGAAACCATAAACTGTGCTGGTGACCGTAGTGAGATTGTATTAGATTGAAATAATTTGCAGCTTCACTATACCATGTGTTCTCCCACTAGGAAAATTTTAGTTGGTTTATTGTGGTGGCATAAAATTTTAGAGGGTAGTCTTTCATCCGCTTGGAAGCAGTCGGTTATGACTTGCACTGTTGCCTAGTTACAGCTGCAGAATATTTTTAGTGTGATGTGACAAACGCATCTGCTCGAGCAATGACAAGAAAAGTTAGATGCAGTTTTTAGGCATATTGACACGCGCACTTGCATATCTTCTTGTGAATGTGTTTCACCGGCTCACAATTTTTAAGTTACCCCTCAGTGCATGACGCGCCTGCAGGCATCGGAACATTCTTGAGGTTTCTCATCGATTATATTTTTTCTGCATTGTAGTCGCACCTTGTGTAATCAAATTGTACGCACAACGCGAATACAGTTGTGCATTCTGGAAGGCATGCAAGCATCTACGATTACCCTTGAATCTTCGATGAATCATGTAGGAATATGCGACGCTCGTTAGCCGTAAATCACTTATTGGATTATCGACGCATGTGCTCGGAAATATATTTCTGTCCGAGTGCAACTTGTTTTGTGGGTTCACGTTCAGCCAAACAAGAGTGTTTCGTGGCACACAGTTCTGTGTGTGTTGTTCACCGTCACTACAAGGCCACATCTCGTAGAGGAGGTTCGCTGTTTCCGGATACACCCTGCAATTCGTGAAGACAGTGTAAACGTCACCATGGGCTAGCGAGCTAGCCTCGGGCTACGATTACTGAAAGAGTACGAACGTGTGCGTGAGAAGACTAGAAAGATCAGGGCCCTGTGAGCAGCCGTATTTAAAGCCCCCATGTCGCCTACAAAGATTGTTATGCAAAAACCAAGGGATGCCACCAATCTTCCGCGCATCATCGTGTGAAGATCCGGAAAGCTGGCTGGAAACTTACGCAAGAACCGCTACGTGTAATAATTGAAACTGTGACGATGAGCTACGGCATGACTATGTCATTGGAGGACACCGCCGAATCGGAAGTCCAGCATAACACCGCAGGAGCGGTTTCGGAGCGTCTTCCTGCAAGCATTCACGAGCGTCGTGCGCAAGGAGTGGGACGAAGTTCTGCTTGAAACCCATGTGGAGCTATCGAATGAGAATATCGTGATCTTTAGGGAAGAGACAAACTGTCTTTTCAGCAACGTCGACCGGGACATATGCGAGAAAACTTGCTTCATCTTGCGTGGTTTGAAGCAAGAGCTTTACACGGTATTTAATTCGCAAGGCGGCCAGGAGTGTTCGAAGTTTCTCAAGGAAGCCATCGGACTGTATAAGATGCTGGAAATGGGAACATAGCCGCCTAGTGCTTTCTCCAAAGTCAAAAAAATTCCTGCGACTAGGCTCTGACGGGCTCCGAAAGACCATCAGAGCCCTTGCTTTCTGTGATATCTACTAGAAAGAGGCTGGTTTCGCTTCATACCGACGTTCCACTTCGACAGTACCCTGCAGCTTTCTGGAATCCCAGAACTCGACACAGTGCACAACGCTGCCGCCATCATGTGTGTCCCATATTAGCGTGCTCTCTCGTTCACGTCTGGGCACGTCAGTTTGCCGCGTGTTTTGTGCCTTTCATTTAGCTTTTCGTACTTCGTAGTTTCAATTTTCCCTCTGCATGCTATCTTCAAAAAGGCCTCCTTTTCTTCAGACTCCGACAGCCGTATGCCCAAAGCTGCAACGCGGCAGTCAGCACTTCGTAAAAGGTTTTTAAAATTTATTTTCTTTATACTTTCTGTTTGTACGCTTGTTTATAACCCCGCCTTTTAGGAAATACATTTATTATTGTTCGTCGTTGCTTTCTGTCTGTGTAGTGTCGTGGGCTCTAGACGATGCATGACGCAGAAGCCGCCGCTAATGGGCGTAGCGCTGCCGAACCGGCACGCAAGTGACGCTGGATATACTGATGTATATCTGGTTGCATGGTGCGCTCATGCGCCTCCTTGCTCTGGCGGCGCGGTTTGCCTTCTAGCTGTGGATTTGATGTGCTCACACCGCCCACCTACATGCCAACGGCGCAAGCAAGCGTATTTTGCTTTCGCTTCGAAGACGTCGCGGATGGCGCTTCAAAACGGCCATGAATGCATACATTTGAGATAGCTTAACATTCGCCTCATCCTACTTTCACGCTTCAAATCGAGAAAGGCTAGCTGATATCGGCGGGCCGAGATGCCTAAGTACGGGCCTCTCTCGCTGTTTGTCTAGCAGCCGCGCGCTGCTTTGAGTTCAACTATTCTCATATCGCAGTTCCCGTTCAAGCTACAGATTTTACACGCGTGGTCACTTGTCGTGAAACGTTTAGACTTTAGGTTATGCTGCTTAGCATTACTTTCCGTCGGAAAGAAGGTGTTGTAGCCAATGTTGGGGTCACCGGTGGCGGCGACGTATGATACGCACGCAAGGAAGAAACGTTCCTCCCCTTTTCATTCCACAAGATGGCGCGACGTGTTAAGTGTGCATGAAGGAGGAAAACGGCTAGTAGCTCCTTTCTCGCTCTCTTCTTTAGGAGTGTAATGAAGGAATATGAAGCGTAATAAACGAATTCTCAACAGCGTCTGGATCGAAAAGCACGATGACCAGACAAATCCATGTACAACCCATCCTTCCCATGGTGGCTCAAGAGTTACGTCTAGTGCGTTCTAGGAAACTCACTGGAATAAAAACAGCTTGTTTCACTGCGCGAACGACTTCACGCATGTGCATTTTTCAAAACTTCTTCCCTCTTCAACCACAGTCGAAGCTCGTGAATCAACATGAACTTCAGGACATCACGATGCAGCTTCTAGCGCTCGTCCTGTCTGCTTCTAGTCTCTGTGTGTCTCACTTCGCCCTACAATTCATGAATATGTTCTACTACAAAAGGCGGATCCGCATCTGTATTACTCTCGCATGATACGAACAGACTTTTGTAGACCCAGAAAGTTTAGTAAAAAAAGAAAATTCTCTTTCCTCGTGTTTTCCCAAACGGTCCACATGGGTGTAGTATGACAGAAGCTGCCACTTACGTTTACATCACTGTGCTAATGCATGCATCGACCTCTCTCGGGGCAAAAAAAATGATTGCTTTCTTCCTGTAACTGTAGTCTGACTGCACATCAGGACCCCGTTTTCAATTTACTTCTAGGAGCGTTGCAATAAGTAGGGAAGGCCAAGGGGACCAGTAATTGGTCTGCAACATCTGCAGTAGCGTCTGCATCCATTCGTCTGACTTGCAAATACATCGGGTCACGTGCTTCGCCAAGAGGACTTACGTATGCGCGCAATGCGTTGCAACGTTCGAGTCGCGTGCGACGACAATCATCGCACATGCCGCAACAACGAATAACGCTCGCAAATGATGCTCGAAAGCTCAACCCAGCAAGTGACTCAGAGGCTGTATCAGTGCCATGAAGCCGGCTCTTATTCGGGCTGGAAAGATAGCCTGTAGACGGACATTCCAGTTTAAAGCGTCGCAACTACTTTCACTGTGCTGTTCGATTTCTTGATAATCAAGCTCCGAGCGTGCATCTTTCTGAGCCCAAAATAGGCATTTAAGGTATGATCGATGCGTGCAGGAATTCGCTCGTCGACAATTACCGCAGCACTTACGGCAACGCAAAAAAACGAGTGAGGGATGCAATGGCGCACCTGTATTTTAATGCGAGCATTCTTGGTGAGTGTAAGGCAGTTCGTTCAGCCATCTGCCTAACTGTATTCGTGGGCAAAGCCACACCTACATGATATAACTGAAAGTCTGCTCGCTTTTCGCTCAAGAGGCCACCAGCGTGACTTTTCCTAGGGCGCCGGAAGTAGACTACGAGCGATATGTCGTGCCTGCGGTGTACTTTTTACTTTTCCTTACGCAATAAAAATAGACTTGATTGCCGATATGAAATATTCCTCAAATGAAAACCTTTATTTAGTGAGCTTTTCCGGCCCATGTACCGGATGTGTGTAAATAAGCATGGTCTGAGCCTTAAGCCTGTTCAAATCTCGTGTTGATGCTCCCTATAGTGTATCTTTAATGCAGCATCAGGTAGCTGCTGCCAATAGAAATGGCACGCCAAAGCCAGCGTGATGTACGACAAACGATCAACGGTCCCATCTTGCCTCGGCTTGCTCTGACAATTCATTCGTGTGTTATACGGCGGGAATTCTTTTAAACCGCCACCACTTTCATGATACTCTGAAAGTTCGAGTAAATGAAGCCTGTCCCACTTGTGGTTCAAGCGATGGCGAGATCAGTAGGTTTGAAAACACACACGGCCAGAGCACATCGAAAAGTGGCTGGACGACACACTAGGCTCGTTTGTTTGCGGCTCCGTCATCATGTGGCATCATATTTGCATAGTAATAAAGCGGTCTCCCTTGGTTCGTTGTATACCATAATTGATTACCTTCTTGCGACACATATCTATGAGATTCGAAGTGGACAGCAGCATAAGTAATTTAACGACTACTGCGCTCATCGTGGACGACATGAAACGCAATTTCCGACTGTGGCTCAATCAATGATCAGGACGCGAAACTGTCTCCAGTGCGCGAGGCCGGACTGTGCAACGGCTACGCGCGACCCACGAGCGTTCGTCACCGAAGAAGCGTGGGAACTTCAAAGCAACTGCAGTTCCGTGTTGCTAGGTGGTGGCGAGGCCAGCACTGAACTTTGTGGATAACCGAACAAATCAAGCGTCCCTCGTCCAGCGATATGAACTATCTCCTTCGTTTGAATAGAGCCTGATAATCAGCAGAATTATCGCATCTGGTATTCACCCACTGGTTATGGCTAATTTACCTTGTGTACCTCCTACACCTTCACCAGTCCTTACACGAGCAACAGCTCCCCTGCAAGCTGTGCCCTTCTTTGACAAAGAGCAATGATGTCGTCCCATGAACGCAATTTCTTTTTTCGGGAAGTGAGTGTTAGTTTGATTAGATGATTTACCGGAAAGATAGCACGGGTAATGGGGGTGCCTCTGCTATTATTCAACAATTTGTGCTTTAGCATCAACCTAGTGGCGCTCCCTACCATCTCGATTTTTCCATATAGGCCGTGTCAATTTATTCTAAATCCCCAAGTGCCAAAAGCTTTATTTGCTTCCGTTAGTTTTAGGCATTGAGTGCGCATGCGCGGAGCTTCAACATCGCGTATTCGTGAATACACGCCAGTTCGTCAGACATGGCTTACAGAAGAAGCAACTAATATACGCCTCCAGTGTTCAGCTTCACCGATGAAGCAACCCCGAGTACAAGCCATGACAACAAGGGTGCTTCTTCTTTGGACGCCTACCCAACGTGAGCTCTACCACTTGTCAATTTTTCATTGAATACTGTTACCGTTAGACATGGCCCAGGTAATAGGCTCTACATCTGTACATTTGTTCCCACCAATACGGGGTCTTTGTTGACGGCCAACTAGAGCTTTTCAATCGGGGACTTTCATATAGACGTATTGATTAACGGGCGGTGCGGAAATATTGTCATGTACAGCGCAAAGTCAGCTGTTTTGTGTTCGGGATAAAACTTATCACAACGCGAAACGAATTTATTTAACGAAAAAAATGGTTTTCGGCTATGTGTGATTATTGCACTTTACACTAGCCACTGGGTGCTCTAGCTCTAAGTCCCGGGTAGAATTCGGGATGTGCCCGCCGTATATTGATGAAACCGCACCGCAAGAAGAAATGAGACTGATCATCGCAGTCACCACCCGTAACCCAGCGGCAGGCACGGACCGCATCATGAACTCTATGATCAGAAACCTGAGCAACAAATGCATCTCCGCGCTCACGGGCTTTCTCAAGCAACGCTGCGAACAAGCTACAGTGCCGGTGATGTGGAAACATGACTGAATAATCATGATTCTAAAGCCGGGCAAGAAATTGGCAATTGAAAACCTCCGACCCATGTCGATCATGTCCTGCCTCGGCAAGGTGCACGCGAAAGTTATCAACACGAGACAAACCTAAGTCAATAAAGAAATCGTTTCATCAGCCTAGACCGGTTCTCTGAAAACGCTCCAGCCGCTGCTCTGGCCAGTTATTCCGTAATCATATAATTTATTATTAATTAATTAATTAATTAATTAATTTATCTTATAAATGTTCACAATGTAAAAATTTATTAAGTACGTAATCTGGTCTAGATACGGGCCAAGATGGCTAGATTAGAAAAAAAGCGTACAAAGTTACGGCACATGAGTTCAATCATACCATACCTTGTCATTAGATACGTGAACAATGACCAGAATAAATATAGGTAAACGAATAAATAGCATATTAACAGCAATATAGCAAACGATATTCATCCAGAGCATATAGGGCAGTAATTTCTCAAAACAACAGGCGAGTGATAACGTATACACTAGGGACTTGTGCATGTTTCCTATTCTGTCTGTATTTTTTTTTTTTGCATTTCTTCTCTAAACGGTAGGAACGAAGGCGTGCAAACAATCCCGAAATTCCATGCATGCTAACTTCATTAAATTAACGCACAAAAATCCCTCGCCTAGGAATCAAAAGAAAGAAATACAGGTGTCTTATGTTACATTGACGAACATTGCAATGAGCGTTGTACTGTATATTTGCACATTCGGATCTTTAAAAACTTCTTCCGCTGCAGATTTTATCGATTGTGCGTGAAAACTCGGAAATATTTCTTATTATTCGATATGGATTTGATATGTATGTATTCGGTTACGACATATGTGCCACCAGGAGTCAGTCCCCCTCCCCCCGCCCTGTATTTGCCAGAGATAATGTGAATAGTATAGCACACCTCTACAGCATTCCCGATTATATTACTCCTCCTCCCGTACAAGGGCTCCTATAAAAGCAAATTTATTTTAGCTCAGGCAATACGGTCTGTTTCAGCACCGAATGTCTGACTTCCGAGGGCACACTTCTGGACCTTCGCCTGAATACTCGTCAGCGTTTCCAACACGCATGAGTATTTTTACTCTTTAGAGCATGTAAGTTTAATACATACCCGTCGTTTTTATACAGTTCTACTAGCCTGCACAGGTTACATTTAGGCTCTACAGGATGTAATAACAAATCAAAAGCACCAGTGTTCAGTGTCTGCCAATCTAGCGGCGAAATCGAGTGTTAAATATCAAAACGTAGCACGTTCGCGCTTAGATTGTGCAAATCGCCTTACTATAAACGCGCTATTTAGATTGCCGAACTCTCAATTGGCCTATATGTGTTTTTGTGATTCCATAAAGAGAGTCGACTCATGACCTCGAGCGTACCGGAATCTTGGAAGAACGCTAACATAATCCTAATCTATAAGAAAGGGGGTGCCAAAGACTTTGAACAATTATAGACCGATCAGCTTACTGTCAGCTGCCTACAAACTATTTACTAAGGTAATCGCAAATAGAATCAGGAACACCTTGGACTCCTGTCAAGCAAAGTACCAGACAGGATTCCGTAAAGGCTACTCAACAATAGACCATATTCACACTATCAATCAAGTGATAGAGAAATGTGCGGAATATAACCAACCCTTATATATAGGTTTCATCGATCACGAGGAACCGTTTGATTCTGTCGAAACCTCAGCAGTCATGGAGGCATTACGGAATCGGGCTGTAGACGAGCCGTATGTAAAAATACTGAAAGATATCTATAGCGGCTCCACAGCCACCGTAGTCCTCCGTAAAGAAAGCAACAAAATCCCAGTAAAGAAAGGCGTCAGGCAGGGAGATACGATCTCTCCAATGGTATTCACAGCGTGTTTATTGGAGGTATTCAGAGACCTGGATTGGGAAGGATTGGGGATAAGAGTTAATGGAGCATACCTTAGTAACTTGAGATTCTCTGGTGATATTGCTTTGCTTAGTAACTCAAGGGCCAATTGCAATGCATGCTCACTGACCTGGAGAGGCAAAGCAGAAAAGTGGGTCTAAAAATTAATCTTTAGAAAACTAAAGTAATGTTTAACAGTCTCGGAAGAGAGCAGCAATTTACAATAGGTAACGAGGCACTGGAAGTGGTAAGGGAATACATCTACTTAGGGCAGGTAGAGACGGCGGACAGGAACATGAGACGGAAATTTTACGACCAAAATATTTCATATTTATTAAACATTGCAGTATTTGCTAGACAGTGTCACGCAGTGAAGAAAGTGTTGCGTAAATTGAGGTAAAAATTTATCTACAAACATTACGTACCTACGTGAAATGTGTCCAGCTATGCTAGCACTTGATATAATTGTTTATTGACACTTTTAATTAGAAATCATGGAATATACTAAACAGGGAAATTAATGCCTTTCCGTTAAGCATTTGGTGACCATATTCATCTACGAAGGCTACACACTGTCACATGTGTTGTTTCCAAATGATATGAAAAACCAAATATATAACCGGTATCTGTTAGTAGCAAGGAATAAATTACTTGAGGCAACGCGCAGAAAGGCACGTAGGACAACAAAAGTGAACAAAGACACAACACTTCACTTCTGTTGTCCTACGTGCCCTTTTGCGCTTAGGCGGAAGCGACAGGTGGGCATGCCATACCAACATGCCCACCTGTCGGTTTCCTTGAAAAAATCAATAACTTCACTACGCTTGTATCACCTAATGAGCGCCTCTGGGCTATGTATATGACGTGAGTGAATTGCATATGTAGATTGCTGTCCTTCTGAGAGGCTGCATGTGCTCTTGCGCTCCAATCACCCTGTTGGCGGGACTTTTCGCTCTTGCTTATGGAATAAAAACAGACATAATTTACTTCATTAAATTAACGTTGTCTGAACCGTTAGCGTGTTAATATCGCCTGGTTATGCGCAGTATAATGTATTTTCAAAGTGGCACAGCTACAGCAAATACAAATAGCACACTGAAGCTTCCATGATGTAGAACAAGATCGAAATCGATAGACGTCTTAACTTTCCTCGATTTGTTCTCAATATTCATTCGCGCTTGCAGTGGCAGAAATATCTGTACCGCAACCATTTTCATGAAGCAAAGGAAGTTTGTATACCTCCTGCGCTTCCACGAACACTTACACGAGCAAGAATTTCTTCCCAGCAAGATGTGCACTTTACTTTGAGAGGAGCATGAAAGAAGCGATATCTTCCGATAAATGTAAATTTTTTCGTAGTAAGTGAGGTTTAGTTTAGTTAGATAATTTGGCGGATAGATAGCAGGGTAATCGGAGCGCCTCTGGTGGCATTCGAAAATTTGTACATTAGTGTCAAACTAGTGGCGGACTCAAACGTCTAGTTTTTTTCCAGATATGCGGTATCATTTTATACGAAACCGCGAAGTGCCAAAAGTTTTATTAGATTCTGTTCTGTTTTTGGCATTGCTCTGCGCAAGCGCTGTGATTTGATTCAACAACGCCCAGTCGACAATAGACGCCAGTTATACGACAGCGAAACATCAGGCATGGCTGAAGAAAGCCGCAACGAATACACGCCCCTTGATTTAAGCATGAGGGACAAAGCATCACCAAGTACAAGCCGTGACGGTACCCAGGACGCTTCATTTACTTTGAACGCCTACACAACGTAAGCTTTACGACTTGTCAATTTTTTTCTTTGAATACTGTTACCCTTAGACACGACCCATATATTAGGCTTTAACATATGTACACTTGTTCCCGCCTAAAACGGGTTTATTTTACAGCCAGCTTGAGCTTTCAAATCGGAGGCTTTCTTAGATCGACGCGTCGATGCTAGGGTGTTGCGAAAATATTGCCATGTTCAGTGAAAGGTCAGCTGTTTAGCACTCAGGATAATATTTTTCAGAACATGAAGCTAACGTATACTTGCAGAAGAAAATATTTTTATTGATGTATAATTCTTGCATTGCACACACGCGATGGGGTGCTATAGTTTGAAGTCCAGGGTACAATTCCGGATGGTACCACCGTATTTCGATGAAAAGCGCACTGTAAAAAGGGTCTTGTTTACTTGCATTTAGGGGCTCGTTACAGTAGCCCCAATGGTCAAAATTTATGCACAGTTCCCCAAAACTTGGTATGCATTTTATCAGGTCATGGCTCTTGCAAGAAAAAACATCGGAATTAGTTTTAACCCCAGTGTACAATTGGTAGGCCGAACCATATGTGTTTTGTAGACAACTCGTCAAAGTGCGCAGCAATACTGTGATTTGCCAATGTAACAAAAAAAAAATGTGACCAAGTGAGTACTGCCCGCTTAAAGCTTTACTTTAATAAAACGTAGGCCTCATGCATGAAAAGCCAAAACTTGGTTTAATTGCATTGCGCTTCCGTTTGCATGTGTTGTTTAATGGCAACAAATGCGCATTAGAGGAAAACACTTTTGCCGCTTGGATTTGTGTGGTTAATGAAGGTATTTGTTTCTGCTTTTAATGTTCCTTGAAAACCTAAATCTAGATTACTTAGTTCTAAATGTTTTTTTTTTCAAGTAGCAAACTGGGGTGAGGTAATACCACAGCGATAAACAAGTGGCAAGTCATGGTATTTTACGGTACCCTTCATCATTTGTTAACGAATCAGTTGCGAGTCGCATTTCAGCTATTGTCTCGCTAACCATTGCATTAGTTATATTTTTCATGCGTTCTCACCACAATCATTATCCTTCGAAGAGTTCTTATATAGGCTCGAGAGAGTGACATAGAAGAAACTTAGCATCACTTGACAACAAACATTTAAGAACTGCATTCTAGTTAATCGTTATTTAATAATAATAATAATAATAATAATAATAATAATAATAATAATAATAATAATAATAATAATAATAATAATCGTAATAATAATAACTTCTTTATTTCCATCAATGATGGAGGAGAGTGCGGTCAAAAGTCGCTTTGGAGGTAAGCGACTTGACTATTGCCCGCAGCCTCCTTTACAAGGCAAACAGTGATTGAACAGGAGATATATATACAGAGCAATTGACTACATGTCAAATATGCACAAAAAATACACGCAAAAACACAAATTACCTGAAAAACGCTCTACAATTATTTAAGAAAGACTGAGTGACAAAAATGTTCACGTAAAACTCGTACATCAGTTATATGAATATCAAGACTTGATTTCAGAAACAAATTTAAAAGTGTTGGTAGTATGTATATCTTTTGTGTAGAATAATTGGCACGCGGAGTGACTACCTTCCACTGTTCCGTACACCTTGTGATGTAAGAATTATTTCATGCGAACTCGTCATTTCGTTCGTAAGTGTTAAAATTAATACTTGGTTAAGAGGCAGAAATCGGCTTGTATTCCTCAGAGCGAGGCAATTAAGCCCTTAATTTGAAGTATTACCTTAAATTCGATATATTCCTCATAGCTGCCGGATCTAAAAGTCATGATTGTAATTGGCCTGAAAACTCCATGTTCACCACGGCGTTGCCGAATCGCATCAGGGAGGCACAAATACTAATTATTCTAACATCAGCGCAGGTTTGCATCATAATTGCAGAAACCATCTAGACAGTGTCATTGTTATAATTCAAAGCGAATTATTTATGCAAAAACATGTTCCAAATAAGATTTTATTCCGAAATTATTTTTAGGATGCCGTCACTGTAGAAATCGGAGCAAGAATTTCATATAGCAAACTACATAGGACACGTTGTAAGTACTTTAACAGTCAAACTGACAGGATTCATGCAAGCCAATGCGCCGTTTCGTCTGCTGTGGATGAGTGTGCCATCCGTGCCGAGTGTGCCATCCGTCCTATGTATGCCAGCATAGTTAGTATTTAACGTGAGCGAACCATTGCGAGCAGCGCGTTTATAAACCACGACTTTGCTTACATAATTTCTCCTTTTCTTGTCACCGCTAGTAACTGTCTGACCAATACTTTATTATTTGTAGGATTCGTGCCTACGCCTTGCGTTACCAGGGGTACACGCAGCACATGCCGATGACCGACGAGATTTGCAACGTCGACGGTACGTAGGCGATTGTCACTCGCCTTTACAACAAACATGGCAGATAGCCCCTTCGGTTTCCGTGGTAGCGTTAGATTTATTGCGTATATAGATTCAATTTACCCAGCGCGGCCAAGGCGATTTCCGCATGAACCAGCTTATAACGGCCTTACTAAGAAATTTGTGCGTATCTGAATGTATGCAAATCTATACATAATCTATTGAGACGAAGTTTTTGAATGAATTTGTTCTTGTATCGGTGGTCTGGTAAAGCAGCCTCCTAGATGATAAGGGCAGAAGCCGAGGCTGTACATTCCATGCAGTGATTAATTCACGCGTAAATGGGATCATCGCTCCACCATTGGTCGACAATTTTATTTGCACAGCAGAATCTCAGTGGGTTTGAGCTGCTGCTATTACTTGATGCCATGCTGTCTTAACGGTGCTGTTACGATTTAGGCAGTGTGTGAGAATTGCTCACCAATAGCATTTTACGAGCAGCAGACATGTCCCCCTGGCGAATGCAGAAGTTACAGAGCACAATTTGTGGCACCCCAAAATCGTTTATATTGGAGCTCGTGGTTCTTTCATACCAAGCACGCCAAGCCACAGTGGCAGCACAAACCTTCAAAAATTAATGAAAATATAACAGAAGGAGCACACGAAATTGTTAGGTAGTTTGGCCTCTGTTGGCATAAATATTTACCAAATAACCCAAATATACGCTTCTGAAACATCAACATTATTTATATTGACAGAGTAACAATTACAGCACGCAACGATTACCAGTGAGTCTGCCACTACTTCAAAATTGTAAAGCTTTGTTAATACGAAAATTTACGCAATCCTGAGACACGGGACTTACCAACTGAACGTTCTTTTCTGTTAGATGATTAGCTTTGCTTCGATACGTCAAGGATTATGCGTTCTGCCAGTATCTGCGCAACCTCTTTCGCAGGGCTGATGAACGTTGTGACATTAGCGAAGTGACTTATAATGCTGAGAATGCCAGAGAATAAAAAATAAGTTCCTTAAGCTACGCCTTTGCTATCAACCTGTAGTTCATTAGAAGTCAAAGCTGAAACTCAAATCTTTAATTCCTCTGGTTGGGAACACGTGTTGAATGTTTTCCGTTGCCTACAAAGGCACAGTCACTAACGCATGTGGGTGTAGTAATGCCGTAAACGTTCTTCGCCAATCCCCCCCTTCATATTGTAAATAATGGTGCCTCCAAAAATACGGCGTCTGCCTGCAGTTTTATTGCTAATTGCAGTAGCATCGATGATCATCCTGAGAAGGGTTCGGCCGTATTTTCCGCCTTTTACGTCTCTCGCATTTTCCTTTCGAGTTCCACGCAATTACTGCGCCATTATATGAAAGATGTTCACCAAGCCACAATAACTGCAGCGCTATCCATACAATATATCCACACTTTTCACGTGCTTTGAGGCTTTCCGTTGCATAGTTTAGTGACACTGCCCCGTGAATTAACACTTCCGCATTTCTTTCCAAGCTAATGTACTCTCTGCAATACGACTCTTACATATGCGCATTGAGCAATCATTTTGAAAGTTGTCCGATAGACTATTGATGGCCTACACAGGAACATTGGCGAGGACAGCCTTTTAGTGCTCGTAATGAGCTGGTAAACCTGGAGTGCTTACACCCGGTGCTTATGATCTTGAGCTACACGAGTCGCCAAATGCAGTTCGGATAACCACATACCGAAAGGCGAGTGCATAATTTGATGAAGCACCTGTGTCATAGAAGATCAATAAATTGAGAGCATATGTCAAACATTCTAAATCCATCACTAGAAATGAGTCCTCTCACTTGTTCACTGTCGTTAACTGCGTCGGGCTAAATCTGCTGCTCGTAATAGATGAACAATAAGCAAGAACTTCGTGAGGCATCTAGCTTGCTTATTACTGGATAACCCAGCCAATATATTCGGTATGGGGTTCCACGCACAAGAAACCGACATGTCGTTCTTCACTTCGAGCACTGTCGTGCTCTGCCCGAGGTTTCAGATAAAACATCATAAGATTCAGGAGAATGCAACACTGCACAATCTTCATCGTGGTCGGCTTCCCCATCACCACGAAATTTTTGTATGCATTCAACACATAGGCGCAGAAAAAAAAATCACCCCGTACGGAAGCACAGCAATAAAGTTTCCGTACCACTAAAAGCTTCTTGCCTTGCACCATAAGCATGAAACATCCATTTCCCATGAATTGCCCTTGCACTACGTTGAATGAACACCTTTACTATAACTTTATGCCATACAGGTGTCACTGACAATGGCAGCTCAAGTTGCCAGCACCTGGGGTCCATCAGGAGTAGCGATAAGGCAGTGCCCAGCCCAATTCGCGCTGGCATGGAAGTAGCATCAGCCAATTTTGGAGGCGCCGCCACGTAAGTTCACATTCAGAAAAGTTCTATTTAACCGCAACTCAGGCGAGGGATGGTTATCCGTTATAAGAATGATGCCTCTACTCGGTAATTTCTCATTGGGAGGGCTGGCTCTGATGGCTGAAACAGATACTGCAACAGCAGTTTAGATCTTTGCGCCGGCACAGCCTGCCTTGCCAAACTTCATGGTTCCAACACTGCGGCCGGACACAACACGGCAGTGTGCACACTCCATGCCGCAACCACGAAGCTGCACAAGCTCGCCCGATTTTCCATCCTGTTACCAGGCCGCAATGTTCGGTACATTTGCAGGTTTGTAACCTGCTTACTCACTCCCCATTACGGAATATGTTAAGATTGTGAAGGAGAGACGCTCATCGGAGCCGAGGCTCATGAAACGAAATAGGGTTTTCCTGCTTTCCTGTAAGATTCCTGTAAGAATTGCGCTGGCACTGACACATTTGCGCGAGGGATAAATGTTACGATGACTTAAATGAAAAATATCGCGCTGCTGTTAAGACAGTATGGTGTCGGCGTAAACAAAAACCTTAGCTCAGGATCTACTATATTGGAAAAGAGAAATGAACGTGCTTGGCAACACACTCTACGTGTATTGAAGCTTGTGGCATTTAAAGAAATGTGATAATATTGCTTCGGCGGAAAAAGAGGACAAAATTGTAAATGGTGAAGACGACGAAGTGGCAACAGCCTCTCGGGATTCTCGGCTGCTCTTTATATACGCATCGTGTAAATACATAGTGTAAATAGTTTTATACCCGGGACAATATAGTAACTGAAACTGTTGTTTTTTAGATTCGCAAATACTTAAGAAAACTTTGAGAAACTCAAGTAACAAAGTTACATCTTTATAACTCAGCAATGAAAACACTGCCACACTTCAATTAACTGCACCAAATAACACATTTAAAGTGCGCAGAAGTGACGTATTACACAGCGCTCTAAGATGTTTTGTTTTATGGGTAGATCATTCGGCACTATTCGGGCACATTGTATCGATTTAGAGGAAATTGCAAATGAATATTAAGAAAGTTGTCCGCTTAGGATGCTCGAAGAGATGCAGCTAATCGAACTGGGATATGTATTTTTTTCATGTGGATAACTTTGTAAATTCTAAGCTTCTGTTCGTTTTAAATTTAGTGATTTCATAATTTTCTTCACTTGCAAGCCTGAATAAAAGTTATGATGGATAATTTGCAGGGATTTAACTGGCTTTATCAAAGAATTGTGATAGTTTGATAGTTCTAATTTCTTCATTACATAATCGGGTCTTGAAGCGGGCTAAGCTTGCATGATTAGAAACGACACACAAACACCACACACCGCTATACTTGAACCAAACCATAACCTTGCATAAGTCATGTGTACAACCGCTACAAGAATAAATAAAGGTATACAAGTAAAAAGCACACTACCGCAAGAACAGCGACCAATGATGATCTAGTGCTTAGCGTAGACATTTCAAACGAGCAACAGGCTGTACAAATGACATACACCATAGGCCCTGCCTCTGCTCTACTACCCGTTGTATTTTTCTTCACTAAACGGTTGAAAAGATGTCGCACCATCAATGTCTTAACTAAACGCTTGCAGTGTTCAATTCCTTACCGAGAAAAACAAAAGAGAATACTAACTTCTTCTGTAGCATATGTCATTGGACATGTAAACACTGAAGAATTTGACGTATCTATGCTTGCTACGTGTGGGGGAAATGAATATGTGTGTTTTTCTCACGATACCTTCGGCAGGAACGGTGTGCAGTTCGAATGCGAGTCAAATATTGAATGTCTTCATACAAACACTGCAGGAAACCTAGAGCCCGGAAGTTTTTCATTGTATTCGATATGAAGGACTTGAGTTAATACGTAAGATGTCTGAAGAAGTTATTCCACCTACACTTGTTAGAAATAAAACGAATAGTTCACTTTTGCGCCATTTGCATTTCGTAAAGCGAGAGCCTCACGTGGCTATCTTCAATGGCTTATATCCGCAAAAAAGCAGCTCTAGAGTAGTGAGAGAAAAAAAAATCATCATGTTTAGATCGGCTAAGTTCCTTATCTAACCACCACTACCACGCATCTCTTCTTCGTACGTGTAGCAAGAAATACCAAAACCACGCTTTACTTATTAATTTGTATAGCCTGTGTGAGATAGGTACGGGTCTTTCCAATTTTGAAGTTTAGCCACACAGACCATCAGAGGCAGCAGTGTTCTATTTACGCCAAACTAGATTCCCAATCGAGCGCCAAGATTAAATGCAGCAAGTTAGCGCTAAGGTTCAGAAAGTCGCCTTACCATTAACGCACGATTGTTTGTCAACCTCACAATTGTCAAGATGTGTTTTTCTCCTTTCGTAACAAGAGTCGGCCGTTTTGAACTCCTTTGTCTGCGTCCTTGCAGGAATGCTCCTGGAACCGGAGGAAGGGAACAGCGAAAGTTGTGCGGTGTCTGTGGCAATGCTTGCAGTAGACCGGACGCCTTACACGGGCACGCCAAGGAACCCACGGATGACGCAGCCCACATTTGCAAAGGATGGGATCAATCGTCGGTGAAGAAGCCTAACTTTGTAGAACATTGCTGCAACCGTACTGACAAAAGACACAAATGCGAAACCTGTGGTAAACAGTTCCACCGGGCAGATCACCTAGTTACACATTACCGCACGCATACAGACGAACGACCCTACAAATGCAAAATCTGTGATAAATCTTTCCGGCAGTCTAGTCATCTAGATCAACATAAACGCACGCATACAGGCGAGAGATCCTACAAGTGCCAAATATGTAATAAATCGTTCCGGCAGTCTAATCATCTATATAGGCATAAGCGCAAGCACACAGGTGAGAAACCCTACATTTGCAAAACTTGCGGTAAATCATACACGCGGGAGGAAGCTCTCCGTAAACATGAGCCCGCTCACGCAGAGGAGAAACGTCATGCATGCGAAAAGTACTCACTCATTCAAAAACAAATATAATCTCAAGAGACATGTATACTCGCCATGTGGAAACAGCACTAAAGTTTGCGAAATCTGTGATCGCTCCTTTCAGACCATTTTGAAATTTCCATCTTCACCACCAAACAAAGCACGTGGATTAAACACCGAGTACGCAGTGTGGATGTCGTTTTGCAGACAAAGAAACACGCGATAGGCATGTGTGTCAGAAGGAATGCAAGATGTGAACAATGCCGTCTGGTTTTTCGAAATTTCGCAAGCAGAATTCTTCGCCAGAAGTGTTTAGGGTGCTTCAATATCGAAAAATATTGCAGGCCCTGGCTTGCGGTCAGTGTTCTATGAACTGTTGTTCGTGAACGTTGCTTTATCAAGCTGACTTCAAAAGAAATCCTAACGGGCTGCAAGATTATGTTTTCTGTAATTAGAGTGCTGAAATGTTCACAAAAGACCCTTGACCCCATTTAATTAGAGAAACTTATTGTGCAGTTCTTTTGACAGTGTACCAGCAAACAAGCTTTAATGAACCATATTCCTGGTGATTTAGCATCTTAAACAGAATGGAAAATCTCTCAAAAGGAAACATTTGAGGAAGGATGTACTGTATTCTAGTCAACTAAAAAGTAATTTCGGCCATTATATGAGGTCGAAATGCCAAGTTGCCTTCGAGAGACAGCACTTGCAGATGCTTTTACAACAATTCATAACTACATTGTGCGCATTTGAAAATTGTTTGCTTGAAACGTTCAATGCATTCACTATTCTTTGGCGCGTGTATTCATACCGCAGATGTTTGTTCTATACCATCAGATAAGCTGATGACGGTAGGGAGACTGTATTAGTCAGATAATTTGGAGCTTCTCTATATAATATGGTCACACAAAAGGAAAATTTTAGTTATGTTTTATTGTGGCGGAACTTCTGAAGTTTTATGAATAGTTTTTATCCACTTGGAAGTCGTCTGTTTTCTGTCGGTCTGCTAAGTAGCTCCAGCGGTGAAATCTTTTTATCCTGATGTGACAAATGGTTCTGTGCAAAAATGACAATAAAGGCTTCACATGACAAGTAAGTTTTTATGTACGTTTACAAGCTTACTTGTGCATATTTTTCCTTTGAACACGTTTCACCGGCTAACGAATGTTAGGTTACCGCTCAGCGCATGACGCGCCTGCATGTATCAGAACCGCCTGGATCTTTCTCGCCAATTATATATTTTTTCTATGCTGTAGTCAAACCTTTCTTAATCAAACTGCATGGCCAGGAAGAATAGGAATGTACATTCTTGAAGGCTGTGAATATCCGACAACCGTTAGCCGTAAAACACCTATTCGACGACTGACATCTACGCTCGCAACAACCTTTATTCCCGAGTGTAACTCGTTTTATGCGTTCCCGTACCCCAATTAGAGTTCGTCGCGTGACTCCAGGTTCTTGATAGTGTATTCTTCGCCGTCACGACAACCTTGTATCTTGTAGAGATGCTTGTTGGGACCGGATATACCCAGCAAGCCATGCAACTGACGTAAACAATGTCGTCGGCTAGCGAGCTTGCCACAACCTACGACTAACGCCCGAGTACCCTCGCCTGGCCGAGAATGCTAGGGAGATCATGGCCCCCATCAGCAGTCCCAATGACAGTTCTTGCGTCGCCAGCAACGATCGCGCTGCAACAGCCAATGGAGTCACCGTTCTTCCACAGATCATCGTTTAAGATTCGGAAACCTGGCCGGAAAACGAAGAATAAATCGCCACATATAACAAATGAAAGTGCGACTAGCTGCGTCATGACTATTTTTCATTAAAGAACACCGCTAGGGCGTGGTTTAAAAAACGAGACTCCGGCATGATAGCGTGTGAGGTGTTTTGCAGGGGCTTCCTACAAACATTCACAAGCGCCGGGCGCAAGAAGCCGGTCAAAACTGTGATATAAACACGTGTGCAGCTACCGAATGAGCACATCGCGATCATCACGGAAGATATGATTGGTAGGCACGCCGACCCTGATATGTCAGAGAAGAACGCGCGTTTCCTCATTCGCGGTTTGAGGCAAGGGATTTACGCCGGACTAATTCGTAAGCCGGCGAAGACCGTCGCGAAATTTCTAACAGAAACCACATCGACAAGACGCTGGAAATGTGCACTCGGCAACATAGCCGCTTAGTGCTATCGCTGAAGTGAAGAACACGGGCACTAGGCTCCGACAAGCTCCCAAAGCCCCTCGGAGCCGTTGTACGCGAATAAGTGCGCAGGATGTTCCGTTCGACGCTGCCTATAGTAGCCTCAATTGCGGAACTCATCTGAGGGCCTATCCGCCAGTCATTATGAGTCCCTGGGTCTTCGAAGCACAAGCAGGAAGTGATGACGGTCATCGCTTTGATCCGCCGTCGGCGTCAACCTCCGCGCCCGCACCAGAGCGCTGGAATTCTTTAATTCCGTCGCCATTTGCCGCCACCTACCCGCCGTGGTTGCTCAGTGGCTATGGTGTTGGGCTGCTGAGCACGAGGTCGCGGGATCGAATCCCGGCCACGGCGGCCGCATTTCCATGGGGGCAAAATGCGAAAACACCCGTGTGCTTAGATTTAGGTGCACGTTAAAGAACCTCAGGTGGTCAAAATTTCCGGAGTCCTCCACTACGGCGTGCCTCATAATCAGAAAGTGGTTTTGGCACGTAAAACCCCAAATATTATATATTATTATATTTGCCGCCACCAACCCAGCCGCCCATCAGCTCACTCAACTCCCCGAGGAAGACACACGTATGGTGCGCACGCGACCACCGCCTGCTCTGCTGCAACAGCGGAAATGCAGGCCACGTCTACTGTCGATAACCATACCGTGAGGGGGGACTACCATGTTTCGCGCGCCAAATCTCCATGTCCATATCGAGGCGAGCAACCACGTTAAATTCCGAACTACTTGACTGCCACTCGGGAGAGAGGCCGGCGACTTTTGCGATCGCCCTGGCCGCGGCACTACCTCTCACTGCCGTGCCCACAGTACACTAGACCAATACGTGGCCAGTATCTTCATGAACCCATATTCGGCAGACTACGACTTAGCAACGACACGCTGCAATTTTGACTAACCTCTCAAGGAAAAACGCACCGCCTACAGAGGATGCGACGTTACTGCGAGGCAATGCGATCCAGGCTTCATTCGACGCCACGAAATAACTAACGTAGCAATAATAACTAGCAACCTTGACGTGTTCCTCGATGTTCACTCAGTCGCCGCATTAGCGGACACAGGAGCCAACTACTCCGTCATGAGTTAATCGTTCACCGTGCAGTCGGTGCAAGGTATGACTACTTGGTAAGGCTCTCGAATCCAGGCAGCTGGATGTGAGTTTATAACACCGACTGCAAAGCTACCACACGTCACCGAAGAAGAAAACCTCGACGTCGCCCCCTTACTGCAGCGTGCCGAAGAAGCACGACAACCTGCTTGCCTACCCATCGAGTACTAGCCTAGGACGGACAGCCGAAGCTACAGTCTTCGACGAAGATATGAGGAGCAGCAGCAGCCCAGCGATCGTGTTTGAGCTTGGACCCCAACACACGGACGTGGACTGAGTGAAAAGCTATGAAGCGCTGACATGTACCAGAACATTCTCGGTCATCCTCCCTGATTGTATTTGTCAACTACGTTGTAGTGGGGCCTTTTGCAGTTAGATTGCATGCGTGGGGCGAACAGTGTTGTACATTCTGGAAGGCACACGAGCACATGCGATTACGCTGGAATCTTCGACTAAGAATTCAGATGTAGCTGACGAGCTTGAGACGCAAATCGGCTTTCGACGATCGACATATGTGCTCGGTGTTTACAGATTCCATGAGTGCGACTTCTTTTGTCGACACATGTTCGCCCAATAAAGAACTGGTTCCCTGACTCACGCTTATTGCTACTGTGTTCCTCACCCTCCCTACAACGTGACAATATTGAGGAGAAACGATTATTATAGCGTAAATTTTATTTAGTTTATTCAGACTTTCTAGGGGCGGCGACTCTTTGCCCAACATATCAGATTGGCTCGTTCTTGGGGGTTGTGATTGGCATGCCCAACCCCTGCCATTTGCCTGTATTATTTAGCTCGTGCCGGGCGCCTGCCGACCACTTCGGGGTCGGTCGACTCACGCTCAGCCTGCCACCGCTTGCGTTGCTGCTCCTCCTTTCTCGCTTGGCGCTCGGCCTCTCGATCGACAGGCGAACAAATACATCCATAGCGCGCACGATGCCCGGAGCAACAGCCAGGGGATACGAAGCCAGCGCGCCTCCTTGTACGTCACCCCGCAGCAACGCGCTCTTCCTCTCTACCTCCAAGTACTCTCCTTTCCCTGCACTCGGTTCCCTCCCTAGCTCGGCAGCCTCCGACTTAACCTCGCTGATTTCACAAAGTGGACTTGTGCGCTTGCGGGTGAAAGCTTTTATCTAGCTGGAAGGCATCTACTTTCAGTCGCAGTGCTCCAATTGCACATGTACTACCGGCGTCAAATTAAACGTGAATGGCGGCGCGCGTGTCCACTTTAATTTGGAAGCGAGAAAGCAAACGTCACAGAAAACAGAAGCGACAATATTGCAGCATAGGGCGAGCGTCATCGCGCAGTGCGGTGGAAGTGTGTGTGCGCACTTGTCACAGGCGGTGACTGGCCGACGGCGCGCACTATGCCTACAGTTATGCTTCGAACGCGCTGTCCACTGTGCGCGTCTAAATTGACGCCCATGGCACAATATTTTAGCGCATTATTGCAAGGGAGAAAATGGGACACGGAATGAAAGGCAACGAGATGCGTAACTAGGCATTGTTCTGGTTGCGACACTACACATGGAGATGTGGAAAGCATGTTCAATAAATAGTATAGCAGGAAATGAAAACATTTCCTTGGATATTCGAGTTGTTATGTTGCTATTTATAAGCACTGATAAACATAAAAAGATATTTTCCGGCTACCATTGACGCCAAATTTCACCGTTAAAGGAGATTTTTCTGTACAACGGGTGGTTACCATGTCCGCGATTCTGTTATGGTCGCCAATCGTAAAGCGAAACGAATATGTCTACACATATGCCACCGGGCATAACGCAATATATCCTGAAACGTGCAATGGCACCAGCAGAGCTCGGAATTGTATGCGGACAGACAGACACTTTAGTTTCGGTGATTTATACGCATTCTACTCGTTGATTTAGTTGTCAATATAAAATATATACGACGTCATTGCAGCGGGTGCTAATCCAGGAGAATACATAACTCACCACTTCAAGATTGCCCCGAAAAGTTATGTGAATACGGAATAGGCCAGAGCACGGAAAGACGAATCGGAGAATTGCCGCGATGTGGGGCCATCGCTATGGGATTGAGGAATTTTTATCAGTTTTAAATTACAAGACTGTAACAGACGACGTACTTCTCGCGAAAAATATAAGGTCATGTCGCGTGTGAGGAAGAACTGTAGAGGTTGGAGACTCCAACCCAAGTTTTCAACAAAAATAAAAGCTGTTTTTGGATCCCTAACTACGCGACGCCCACTTGATCTTGTAGTACTGCCTGCGATCGTCGAAGTACATGTTTCTGCACAAATCAACGTACACAAAAGTAAATAGGGCAATAGTCAATGCTTGTCAATTGGGCCTCACTAGCTTGGTTATTAGAAAGGACCATAAAAAGATTGTTTAAAGAACAAATCCGTAAAGTGAATCAAGTCCTAAACTAAGAGGAAGCTTGTGCCCCCGGCATGTGCTTTCCAGTTGTGCGCAATATGATAGTAAGGTTAGTAGCAGACCATTACCTAGTGCCCAACACAAAAACTGTGACGATCCCGAATGTGCATGAAATACACATAAGTGAAAAAAGAATGAGTCACAACATGTGCAATTTCGTTCGTCGGCGAATAATGTACAGCGACCGCAAGTAGGAGCGTTGGCTGAGGACGTCTTGGAAAGCTGGAATTATGAAGAGCTGCGCCAACGGCCATGCAGCCATCGCATCTCCCAGGAAAAGTATCCCATTAATTCAGTGTTACGTTTAATGTCCTTTCCGTTGTGTGTACACGACGCTGTCGTTTTCACACAGTTGACGCCGCAAGTGCTGACGTGCCAGCAGGTGTTTGGTGTGCCGTGACACCAAAGACTCCTGGACATGGGGATTGCACCCTTCGATGCCTCATCATGCGAGGCTTAGTCGTGTGCACGAGAACGACGCTGAGGACAGTGGAGCCCGTGCTGAGTGCCAAGGCTTTTCAAGGACCGTCGGCGGAGGCATCATGCGCCTTTGTGTTGCGCCTCACGTATGCCCCGGACTGACCCATCTGTGAAAATTCATCGGTCGCCTTTCCTGGTGCTCCTCTCCAATAGCTGTTTTTTGTTCGTCTTTCCTTTTTCTCTTCTCATCTCCTCTCTTCCCAATTGTTATGTATTTCTCAGGCAGCTTTGTTCACCATTATGAAGTGTTCCCAGTCTTGGGTATAATTAATCGAGTTACAGCACCAATGTACGGCTCGCGTATGCCTTGTTACATGACAAGTCCTGCATTGTCCCTTAGTTGGACTCCGTGCTGGCAGGCTGCCATTGCTATTCGAACAACATACACGGGTATCAGAACCACATCTTTTCTATGACTACTTGATCGTGGCTTCCAAAAAAAGGAGACGCGCCGATGAAGGCTTACCAACTCCTTCACTCGACCGACAGACTTTCGACGGTTTCCATTTAGCACGCTGCGAGAAAATTGAAAACCAAGCTAGAGCGCTTTCTCCTTTTGTTAATCACAGTTCTCTGACTGACACTATAGGCGTGGGCGATAAGGTGATAAAAAATGGTCAGCGGAGAACTCCTGCTCGAGGTTCGTGACAAACAGCAATACGGAAAGCCAGCCAGGCTAGTTCAATTGCGAGATATCCCAATCACCGCCACACTCCACTCATCCTTGTATAGCGCGCTCAGAGCAATATCTGAGGGTAATCTTATCGATCTGACGGAAATTGTACTCAAAAAGGGCTGAAAAGAACATAAGGTGACCAATGCGCAGCGAATCAACATCCGGCGTACCAAAAAAATAAGAACTTTCCACGAAGCTTTTCATGCTGACCTTTGCATCTAGCTTTCTGCTACGTACCATAGAAGCGGGATGTATTGCATTCTAAACACGCTGCAATGCTTCCAATGTCAAATCAATGAGCATCACACACAGATTTGCCCTGGCTAGCTCACCGGTGCAAAGCGTGCTGTCCGAGGCCACCCCTTGGACCAGTGTGCTGGCACAACCCGTTGAAAGACGTGAACTGCGATAGTGGCTATGGTGCATGTTCACGGTCATGTGCAAACAAGACAAAAAATAGGAAAAAGAAGTCATCCCCATGAAAGTCATAGAGAATACCTCATTAAGAGGAAGCTTTAGCTCGGGCGCTCCTGTATAGATGTGTAAAAGGAGAATTAATTTTTCGCGGCAATCACTGCACCAAATTTCACCAGGTTTGTTGCATTTAGAAGCAAAACTTAGCATCTAGTGACTGCTTGTTTCGCATCTTTGATTTAGGTCGTTAATTTTTATAAAAATTTGTGAAAATCTAAATTTTCAGGAAACAAAACTATGAAGTTTAGAACTCTGTTACTCATCAACGAAAAACGGTAATACAATTCAGTCAATTGCATCTAATAGTACATCTAAATCGGTCAAAATTGATACGTTATACATCAATGTAAAAAAATTCGCTAATATGTAAATGCAGCTTTTGGGGAACCCGAGTGCGCAACGTAACAATTTCACGTAAGTTGTAAAATGACATATAGAATTTGTCCGCTCTCGACGATCTAATGGTTGCCGTTTACAGAACCACGATATCTGTTCTTGATGCAGAGCTATGAATTTGTAAACTTCGTGTATCTATATCATTGAAGCTTTCGACTTTTTGAAAACGTTTTTAACAAAATAGAGGACCTAAATCGATGTTCTGCTTGCAGCAGTGATTAGAATTTAACTTTCTCTCTCAAATGCAATAAATTTCATTAAAGTCGGCCCAGGGTTTACCTCAGAAAAATGTTTTTGCGATTTACATGTATTTGAATATATAGGCCGCGTCGGAGTTGGGCCCGAGCTAAAGCTTCCTCTTAAAAAAGCCCGTATAAGGAAGGTGTTCGGTATTGTTCACTTGACCGCGGCAAAAAAATAAAGAAAAGAATATTGATCATGGGAAAGCAATGTGAAAACAAAGTTCAATTTATCCCGGGTACATGGAACAATTTCCGTTTAATAGCACTTCTGTGGCGTTATAGATAATGTATTCAAATCAATAGAACTAAGTCGGAACCTTGCTGGACTTACCAAAACTATCTAAATACGAGCCTCAGGTGTTTTGAGTCCAGTAGAGGCATTTCAACCAAGAGGAATCAAAATTTCTCCGGTGATATTTCATCTTCTGAAAACGCCATGAAGATGGCGTTACCTCAATCGGTGGTGTGACACTCACTGTATAGGCAAGTCTGTCACTTCACATCTACAACGTAAAATGCCTCTCGAGGCAGTGTCTATGCGAGTAATTCTAATTGACAGATTCGTTACAATTTATCCTCTTCACATTAATTTCATTTTATTAAAAATTGAATTTTGTGGTTGGTGGGTTCAGTGCTGCGGAATATATAGGGGGATCTCGGTGCGGTGCGAAAGGTCGGCTCATGTAACACGTATTTGTAACTTCCGGTGCAGGCTTATTAGATAAGGAGGAGGCCACCTATTTCGATGTATCAAACAATTCATATTCTTCCATTGATTTAGCGATTGTCCAGCCACGCTTCTCCCATGCTTTGAGTGGAATGTTGTTACATTCCTTGAGAAATCACCCCTTTCCAGAGCATTTCTTCAATTTAACAACTCGCCTCTTTTCCCCATGTCGATATGTTAGATCTAGTTTCAGATGACCGGTCGCATTTTGATGCGGAAGCATCAAATGATGCTTTTCCACCCGAGAACTCTCGTTCTCGGGTGCCTGAGTTCTCCGAGGTCAGGCTCTCACCTGCGTCCTAACTTCGCCTCGGTAATCGCTGCAAAGGTGGTAATGTCAAAAAAAAAACAGAAATAAATTCGACAGAAAAGCGTTCGAGGTAATGAGTTTCGTAAGTACATCCCCAAGCTCCGAAGCCGACTGTCTTACACACTGGACTATACCATCGCCTCCTAGATAACAGGTCTTTGTATTCTCCATTATGGCATCAGGCTACTTGGACCTAAATTTTCATTGCCAAGCCATTGTCAGGTGTGACTATTGCAGGCACGTCAAAATTAGTGCTGCTTACTCGATGGGGTCCACTTTAGATTCTATGGCAGTCAGGCGAGGTAGCATGACTTCACCGAACGAAGCGCCTCGGTCTTGGGCTATCTGGGAGGCGTCGGCCAAGCGTCTTAACGCACTCGCCTTGCAGCGATGACTTCATAACTGGAAGGACCGCTCAACACAGCGTTCAACTGGAGATTAATGCTTTCGTATTCACAACTCACAAGAAGAGCTTAGGTGTCCTCGATCATTTAAAACTAACCATATCTAACGCGTTATTACATAAGCGAGCTTAGTATAAACTATGCAGACATATACTTTAGCGCTTTCTTGGTTGACTCAGCAAAAACTTGCTGGACGCTTAGGCCTCGCCTTTAAGAGTGGGACGCGATAGCATTCAAAGATCTCTGACTCGTTCTCATGCTTCCCGGCAACTGCGGCTTACGCAAGCACAATGATTTCGTAGAGAGGCTGGCGGCGAACGCTATTCCCGAAGGCGAGTTTTCTGGTAGGAACGCGGTCTCTTGCGTGGGATGATCCCGGAGGTTGTGCACCGTCGCGCCGACGAAATAACAAATAATGAGGTTTCTGGTATTGTTTGGAACTTTTAATATTTCAGTCTAAGAAGACTGAACATAAAAGACATGTATGTGCTGTCGGTATTTTCTTTCATGAGATTTGTTTCTGGGCTGGCATTCTTAAAATTCCGAGGGAATACCTCGTGATGAATGTAAGACAAGGTATGAGATACTTTGGGGAGAGAATTGTTATGCAATATAACCCGTACATACACCATGTCATAAGCAAGGTGTGGCATATACATATACAATAATGTAAGAGCGCGAAGTTTCGCTTTGGGGAATGCCTGCGCTGGACGCCGACACCGCATTTCCTGCGACACGAGACCCTTAACGCAATCGCATTAAAGACGTTCTTTCCGCATACAAATGGCAATACGTGCAGAAGACTGGTTGAATGAGGATTACGCAAAGACTCAAAAACTAAGGTCGGACTATGAACCGCCAACACTGACGTGCTTTTCTATGGTCACGTAGTCACCGCTTTATTGGACATGACGGAGCCGACCGCTCCATCATGAGTCAACCGTTAACCGCGCAGTTGGGGAATGTTATGACTACATGACAAGACCCCCAAATCCGAGCAGCTGGAGGTCACCTGACAAATGTGACTGGAATGTGCATCTAGGTCGAACTTAAGACCTGCGGTGTCACCCTTGCGTACGTAACCTGCGGTTAATCAAAGGAACGAAAGAATCAATTGAGATAACGGCGTTCAAGCTAGTTAAAGGAAAGGATCATAACTGCGGCTCTCAACGCGACGCTGCCACACTTCACCGCCGAAGAAACATTTGAATACGCCAGGTTTCTGGAGGAACGCAACCCACGCCCGGCGTTCCTCGAACGTGCCTCGCATGGGCTCCGCGATTTCTGCTCCTCGTTTTGGCATCTCGCCCGGGATATTCTCCCGTTTCTGCTATCGAGCACCCGGAGGTGTAAGGACCTTCCTGACATCTCATCTGCCCGGACCCGCCGACCAACATTTCACTAGGGCCTCATCTTTGACCAGCCACGGGGCCGCCGAGCTAAGCCCAACGCTCGGTGCAACGCCACCTCGCCCGCAGCGCGCAGCTGCACCTAGCATCGCACCAGCGTCCGCTGCACCGGCAGTCGCTCCCGTTGTCTCGAAGCCGCCGATATGAAAAGTATAGCCGACGGTACACTCATCTCCCAACATGAATTTGATGACGACCCTCGCTGGTCCCGAATGCTCCAAGCCCACCGTGCGGCCCATCCAAAGGAAGGCGTTTCAGCCACGAACGCCCACCTCAAGTCCGCCATGGCACCCCCGCCATCGCTGAAGACTCACCGCCTACGCCGCCACGTCCCGCTGCCTCGACTCCCAGCGGAAGACTGCAAGACCGTCTTCCACCCTGAAGGTGGCCTCGACCTCCGCATAACCACCAATGGGGCTCTCCTTGCCTCACTCTGTTCCAGCGCCAGCGTAGAGTACGGCGACGCCCGTGCCGAGGACCACGTACGCATAAACCCATACAACAACTCCTTCACCGTCAGTATGCCCTCGGAGCAACGCACCCGGCAGTATGTGCGAACCTCTGAGTTGCGTCTCGCCACCCAGCTGTACCCACTGTGCGCTTATGTGGCCGCACCTGACAACGCCCTCCGCGCCATAATCTAAAACGCCGTGGACAATCAAAACCAAGAGGAGGTATTTGAGGACCTGCAGGCTATGAATCCCAGCAGCACTTACGCCATCGCCGACGCAAGGCAGATGGGTCGCACCCGGTCCATCCTGATCACCTACCTCTACACGAAAGAACTTCCTCGCACCGTGGTGTTCAACTGCGGCCTGTTCATCTGTCACCCCTTCCGCCCCAAGGCTGAAGCTTGTTTGAATTGTTGGAGCCATGGTCACTGCTCCGACGTATGTACCAAGCCCAGGTCTGGACGCTGCCCACGCTGTGGAGCTGTGCATGCGGCTCGGGACGCCCCTGAAATACACTCCTAAATGCATCTTGTGCAGCGGCACACATGTCACGGGGTAAGCTCCGCTTCGAACGGGGGGGGGGGGTCCCTCCCCACTCGCATCCAGTCCCAAGTCAACGCCATCCAACTCAGCGCAGTCAACACCATCCGCCAAGGACACCCGCTCATCGCACCCCCGTCACGATCCAGCTCCAGATCAAGCCGGGACCGCAGCCCCCGCCACCGCTCCGTCTCATTTCCACCGCTATCAGGGCAAGACACCCCATCGACTGCTTCCCAGGTGAGCTGGCGATCGCAGCCTCCCATACCCGACCCCGAAAAAGAAAAGCTCAAAGCTCAAATCGCAACCCAGAGCAACGAGATTGCCCTACTGAAAGAACCGCTGCAGGCGCTGCTCGCGCGCCCCCACCTCCCCAACTCTTCCCCTCGCCAAACCTCACAACCCATCGCTCTCCAGACCAAACCGCTACCACCTCCCGCCCCTATGTCTGCCTCCTCTTCGGCCCCGTCTTCTCGTGCTGCCTCCCCCTCCCGCAGCCCTCCACATAAGAGGCGCTCCTCTACCGAACGTGCCCCCACCCCGGAGATGGAGGCTGTCATCCGCCACACGGCCTCGTTCCTCGAAGCACATGAACGATGCATCATGGCCGCCATTACAGCTCTGCGTACGGACACGCAGAGCTTAATGGCTCAAATTAACAACCGCGTGGCCAAAATTGAGGCCCGCCAGACTTCCCTCGAGGCCGATCTTGCCCAGATGACCATTAATGTCTCATCCCTCCTCCCCTCATCCTCATCGCCCAAACACCCTGCGCCAGCAGGGGCACCCCAGCCTCAAGATGGCCAGACACCCCCCGCGCCTTAATTTCTGGCAGTGGAACTGCCACGGCTTCCGCGCAAAGCGGAACACGCTGCAGCTCCACCTCCAGAACATCCCTCCCTTCGACCTCCCCGCTATCATCGCCCTTCAAGAAACCTTCTCCGCAGTAAAACTACGTGACTACACAGCTTTCCACCCTGTTCCCCTTCACCTACGAACGTTGCCACGCTAGTTCATCGCGCCTACATGGCAATCGAGCATCCGCTCGACGTTACGGTGTGCACTCACCTCTTCTTGGAACTACTTCCCCAGCGGCAGCAAGATGCCCGCCTCTTTGTCCTTTATGTATACAGCCCTCCCCGCACACCTGCAGCTCCCCTCCTCCTCCTTCTCCGCAACGCCATCTCACGCGCGAGCACGAACGCGCTCCTAATTCTTGGGGATTTGAACGCTCATCACGCAAGTTGGGGCTACCCCAAGAACTGCAGGAAGGGCCTGGCACTATAGACCTTCTTGCAGAACAAAGTGTTGGCCGTCCTCAACGATTTCTCAGAACCCATCGGCATTGGCTCCAGCGTACAACGGAACACTAATCCAGACCTTTCCATCAGCAAAAATATCCCGGACGTGGTGTGGACGAACACCTGGGTCTCTCTCGGTTGGGACAACTATATCCTGTCCGTCTCTTTCTCCTTTCCTACCCTATCTTCCTCCCGCAAGCGTCTGGTGTAGGTGGTGGACTGGGATCGCTCCCGCCAGTCGCGGCAACAAGCCTCCACCTCTATCTTAGACCTTTCTCAGTGGACCACTAACTTGCTTCAGGATGTTTCGTCTGCCACCTCCACCGTCCGCACCCCTCCTCACTTTTACACGGCTGATAGTCGCCTCCTGCACCTCTGGGAGGCGTATCACTCCCTGCACCGCCGCTGGCGTTCCTAGAAACACAACCGCTCGCTGCGCCTCCGCCTTGCTCGCCTGGCAACGGACATGGAGGAGCACTGCTTCACTTTCACCAGACAGCAGTGGGGCCTGACCTGCGAGCGCATGGCCGGCAACCTCGGGATGAGGGATACGTGGGTTATCCTACGTGTCCTCCTTGACCCATCGCATTCCAAGGCCACGAACCGCAGGGACATGACGTGCCTTCTTCACTGATCTGCACTCTCTGATTCCGACTTTCTTCTTGCTTTTCGTGATCGCTATCTCTGCACCAACCCCCTTGCTCTCCCTTCCTACACCGGCCACCCTAATTCTGCGCTCGACGCAGATATCACCCTGGGCGAGGTTCATGCCGCGCTGCATAAGCTCCTCACCACCTCCACACCGGGGGCCGACCAAATCTCTAACAAGGCCGTCCGTAATCTGGACACCCCATCCCTCACAAGGCCATCACTGACCTCTTTAACAAACATTGGCATGAAAGCACTCTGCCTTCCGAGTGGACCCACGCTAAGGTAACTTTCATCCCCAAACCTGGCAAACCAATAGACATCCAAAATCTCCGCCCTATTTCCCTCACCTCTTGTCTCGGTAAGCTCTAGGAGCACGTTGTTCTGGACCGCTTGCAGAACTTTCTAGAAGACAACCACCTTTTCCCCGATTCGATGTTTGGCTTTCGCCCTTCTCTTTCTACCCATGACGTCATGCTCCAGCTCTCCAAAGAAGTTCTTCACCCTCTTCACGCCAAGCGCACTCGTGCCGTCTTGGCACTAGACATGACGAAAGCATTTGACAACGTCTTTCATTCCGCCATCCTAGATGCTCTTTCCACCCTTAACGTGGGTCCTCGTACCCACTGTTATATCACGCCTTTCCTTGCCCGTCGCACCACTGAGATTTCATTCGGCCCTCTGACTTCTCCAAATTTCACTCTTGGAAATCAGGGCACCCCCCAGGGTTCCATGCTCTCCCCCTTCTCTACAACATCACTCTTTTCCCCATGGCACGCACTCTCGCTGCCATTCCCAACCTGTCCCATGCTTTCTGCGCCGATGATATCACCCTCTAGCTAACCACCGCAAATATTCGAGAGATGGAGGCCGTCCTCCAGGCGGGTGCGGACGTGGTTGCCGGTCATGCTCACGCACTCGGGCTGGCCTGCTCCCCGTCAAAGTTGGAGCTTCTGCTCCTCCCAGCTCGAGGCACGCCCCCCACCTCTTCCCCCACCCTTAGCATCATTACTGACGCCAACCCGTCCCTTCTGTCTCCTGTCTCCGCATTCCGAGTCTCCTTCTCCAATCCAACGGCAAACACACTGCCGTCCTTTCCCGCCTAAATACCACCGTTCACCAGACCGTCAGACTTATTCGACGTGTCGCTAACCGGCATCACGGCATGCGTGAGCCCGACCTCAGTCGTCTTGAACAGGCCTTCGTTCTCAGCCGCTTTGTCTAATCCCTCCCCTATCTCTTTCTCTCTCGCGCCGAGGAAGACAAGGTGAACTGTCTCATCTGCCAAACCTACAAGTAAGCCCTTGCACTCCCCACCTACACCCTCACTTCTCGTCTGCTGGCAATGGGCGTTCACAATACTCTTTCAGAGCTTGTGGAGGCCCATCGCACGGCACAACTCGACCGCCTTTCTCGCACCCCATCTGGTAGAGCCCTTCTCTCTTCCCTCCGCTTGACCCCTGTGTCCCCTGCCTGTGTAACCCACCCCTTACCCTCCTCTGTATCTTCCATGCTCACTGTCAACCCTCTTCCCAAGAACATGCACCCTGAGCATCACGCCGCACGCCGCTCTGCCCGTGCCTCTACCCTCTAGCGCTAGTACGGCACACAGTCTAACGCTGTGTATGTCTATGCGGCGCCATACAATTCCCACCCCGCCTACGTCCTTGCCACCATTTCCCATACACTTTCTCCCATGACCGTTGCCACTATACCTGCCCCCCCTCCACTTCCGCAGAGGAAGCAGCTATTGCGCTCGCCATTGCCACTACCCCAGCCCGTTTCATACTCAGCGACTCCAAAGCTGCAGTCCACAACTTTGCGAAGGGTCGCATCTCCTCCTCCTCGCTCAGCATCCTTGAGCACTCTCCTCCCCCTTCTCGTCATATCCAACTCCTCTGGGTTCCGGCTCACACGGGGCACCCTGGCAACGAGGCGGTAAATTCCATCGCTCGCGAGATGACAGACCGAGCTGGCCCCCTCCACTCCGGTATGGACACGCGTGACTCCCTCCTCAAATTCCGTGACATCACCCTTCATTACCGCAATTCTCGCTTATCCCTCCCTCCCCCTCACAAATCCTTGTCTAAGCTCCAACAGAGCCCGTGGTGCCATTTATAGGCCCACACTTTCCTCTCTCCTGCCCGACTTGCCCTTATTCACCCTGGTGCCTTCTCACATGGATGCACGCTCTGCAGACACCCACGAGCAGAATATGCTCATATTCTGTTTTCATGCCCTAAACACTCACCCTTGCCTCTTGGCATGTATCTAGTCCGCAGCTGTGGGAGGCTGCTTTGGCCAGCTCGGAGCCGGATGTCCAGCTACGGCTAACGATCTGGGCAGTGGAAGTCGCCGCGAGGCATGATCTGGTGGCCACGACCGGCAGCCTGAAGGCCACCCACGAAACGGCGGCATCTTAATTCCCTTTTCTTTTTGGCCTTCACTAAATAAAGTTTGTATCACCACCACCAACACCACCAGCTTTCTGCGGCACGCCAAAGAACCGCGACAACTGGCCCGTCTATAGGCATAAAGGACCAGCCAAAGACGGACACCCAACGTTACAATCTTAGACGCTTTGTGGAATAGCAGCGTGGCGACTGTGTTTTGGTTTCCACCCGTATAAGCCAACATGGACTGAGTGAAAAGCTACTTCGATGTTATTGCACACTCGCGAAAATTCACTGAATATGCGCACGTAGCTTCGATGTAGTGCCGGGCCGCACGATATCACAGCGGCACCGCTCAGGCCCTTAAATCAGGCCCATAGTCAAGTCGAGTCAAGCTCAGGCCCGTAGCTAACGAACTCTGTAGCTTCGCTATCTTTCTCTGTTTACTACGTCTTTTGTTTTTCGCTCTCGTGTAGCGCTCATAGTAATCAGACGATACGTTTTAATATGGACGCAATGACAGATGCACTGTTCTTCGGTGTACGCGTAACATCGGCTAACAAATGCTAAATTATCTCTCGGCACAGGCCACGCTTGCATTTATCAGAACATTCGGGCTCATCGTCGCCGATTTATTGTGCTGTCTATGTTATCAGATTGCATTCGTGACGAGAACTGTGTTTTGCATTCTGTAAGGCGCTTGAGCACATTCGATAACGCTGGAATCTTCGAGTAAACTTTTGTGCAAACCGACGCGCTTGAGTCAGTGGGGGGAAACTCCCCGGTTTCGGTGGCAGAGGTAATTGGCGCCATCTCTGTAATGGGCGAACGCAAAAATCTGTTTCCTTTGCATGGCATCGTAGATCGTCGCGCGCACGCGCGCCGATCCTGGTGGCCTAGCCCTTCCCCCTCCCCAACTCCTCTCCAATCGTCCTCCCTCGTTACTACCCTCGCAACTCCCTCACCTTCGACTGTCTCCGCGCGCACGCCGAACCGCCGCCGGCCCGGAGCCAGCTCAGCCCGCTGCATGACGTTTCATGTTTCGTTATCTGCTGTTATCGCGAAGCGTGCGCTGCTGTGCGTTGACCGGCGTGGCTAGTTTCGTCAGTTTCGTGGTCCTCGGTAGCTGTGTGCTTGTGCTCCCCGATGTTTCACCCGTTTCACGACTCATACAGCTCGTGCATCGTGCAGTGGTGCACAAATAGCTCAAAAACAAGCCCTGCAAGGTTGTTCCGGGTGCCTATAAAGACAACAGGTGAGCGCTAAGACCCAAGGTCATCAGAAGGCGCATGTACACGAACACAGCCCTGTCCATTTGTGTGCTCCATGAGGCTCCGGCTACACTTGCCTCTTCCCGGTAGAGAAGTAGAGAAAGCTGACAAGTAGATCTTCCTCCTCATTGTCACCTGGTCTGTGACTCGTGTTTTTCTGTGCCAAGTCTCATTCTGCAACTTCAGTAACTTGCCTAGCTTTCCATACCGCCCTAAGTGCTTTTTCTATGTATCACGTTCTACAAACGTACTAACAGCTGAAAAATTACTGTTAGTGTTTGTGTACTATCTCAGTAACCCCCGATGGGAAAACCGCGCGAACAACCTTCATGTGTAGGCATGATACGCTTTTTTTTTCTTCTGGAAAGCATGAGCATTGTAAGTGTCCTACATGCAGATTTTTGCAGTTCGTGTTTATTATACACAGGAGAGCCCAGTAGGTACGACTTAGTGCCTTAAGAGACGTAATTTTATTGCTAAGCATTGCATTCGGGTCGAAAGAAAAGTGGTGTTGTTGGCTTATTTTACCTGGTCTTTGATTGAGAAATAAGCTTTTCTGCGAATATTTTCTATGTGCTCCTGCAAAAGCCGACTACCTTCTGTACCCCTTGCCACCGTTACTCAAGTTGTGGCCAAGTGTAAAGTAATGTCATAATCTGTATTTCAGTTTTTAGTACATTATTTTTTTCTGCCATGTTTTTTCAATTTGTTCAGCAATAATCAACATGTCACGCATTTCTTATACTTTCGTGCAGGTTTATAAGTAAGCTCTTTCTTTTGGTATGGCTCTCAATCAAACAATGTTAGCATTTTATTCTATTTTTTAGGTATTTTGAGTGTCAATGTTTTTGCCATTACCAGTGAGTTTTCCCTTTTTATAGTTGTCATGACTATGTCATACATGTCGTCCACTTTTGTGCAATATCTTATTGCATATATCAGAAGCTCGTCTACATTTCGGTCTGGAGGACGTTATACAAAAATCTTGTTTGTTATGTGTTTGTACATGAAACGGCCTTCGCGTTTTCTAGCGCTTCCTTTTGTTATTTCACCGCCTGTGAACTTTTGTGATGATGATGATAGCAACTTTATTGTACCGCCGGATAAGGAGGCCCCTACTCCCCGTCCCCGGCACACAGGCCTTGGGGACGGGGGCCGGAACCTCCGCGATTAGAAGCAAGCAAAGAGGTCTTGACTCTTCGCGGCTTCTTCCGCCAGGCGGATGGCGTGTTGCTGTGGAGTAGGGTCCTCGCTCCGCAGCAGGGCTTCCCAGGCCTCTCTACAATTTATGTTTGCTTTAGCCCCTGGTGAGCTAGCGCATTCCCAGATTATGTGATCGAGGGTCCCTCTCGCCCCACAGTGTTTGCACTCATCGGTTTCTCTATCATGCATAACATGGTATGCCCAGACCCGGTTTACGAAGTTCCCAGCTTGCAGGCGCCGCCATGCGACTGCCTCTCTATTGTTTAGACTTTTATCCGGTGGTGGCACCAGTCTCCTGCGTAGCCGATAATTTTCGACAATCTCCGTATAATTTTGCAGACGCTCGTCCATGTTCCGGCAGTCGGGCGGTCCCACAGCCACCCGGAAGTAGAGAGCTCGGGCTAACTTGTGGGCCGCCTCGTTGCCAGGAACGGACGTGTGTGCAGGGGTCCAAATTAGGCTAATTTTTCTGTTCAGCCGTCTACTGGCCAGAACCCTTGCCGCTTCCGGCGAGATCCTGCCCTTTCGCCGGAAGCGGCAAGGGTTCTGGCCAGTAGACGGCTGAACTTTTGTGTTTAGTACTCTTGCATATGTCATGCACCTTTCACCTTTGCTCATTTTTTGAGCGTGAATCACACCACATAATAAGAAAAATCTGTTTTCGGAAAAGAAGTCAATAAGGCGAGACCAAAATATCTGTTGTGTTGGAAGTGGAATGTTTTTTTATGTCCCGGCACATGCTGGTATAATATAAGTATGGGCAAGACTGCGTGCCTGCCAACGCATAGCCCACGCCGCACCACGCGCCAGCTCTCAAGCAATGCCAATGCGCTGCGTAGCGCGCGCATTGCTTGCGAGCTGGCGCGTGGCGCGCCGTAACAAGCTCGCTATAAAAAAAAACGCGCCGCTTACGGGTAAAAACAAAAAAAAAGTGAGCGGCGCACGCGGCATGTGGGAAAGGAAAAAAAGGGAGTGGAGCGGGTCGGCGTAATAAAAACAAAAAGGAAATAAAAACGTTTGGGAGAGGAGGTGCGGCGCGGCTGCTGTTGCTGTTGCCATGACAACGTAAACAATCATGTGCGCCGCCATTTTGCTTCTGCGTCGCCCATTGGTTAGGGCCGTAACTGAAGAGGACCTTGGCGCTAGCGTCGAAAGAGCGTCTGCTCGAAAACGGCCAATGGGAGCCATACGGAGTGTCCCCCCCCCCCCTGCTTGAGTCGCAGATGAGTTTTCCGACGAAAGACGCATATGCTCGGTGCTATTATTCAACCCGAGTGAAGCTTATTTTCTGGGCACAGTTTTGCTCAATACCCGCCATGGTTGCTCAGTGGCTATGGTGTTGGGCTGTTGAGCACGAGATCACGGGATCGAATCCCGGCCACGGCGGCCTCATTTCGACGGGGGGAAATGCGAAAACACCCGTATACTTAGATTTAGGTGCACGTTAAAGAACCCTAGGCGGTCGAAGTTTTCAGAGTCCTCCACTACGGCGTGCCTCATAATCAGAATGTGGTTTTGGCACGTAAAACCCCACAATCTTTAAGTCTTCCTCAATAAAGAGTTGGTTTTGTAACTCCCGGTTCTTGCCACTGTGTTCTTCACCGTCACTGGAAGGTTAGCGGAAACGTAGTCTACACTAAAAGAAAACTCTTATCCAGGTTGAAGGCATCGGTATTGTCTCGCATCGCTTTAGTTGCAGATTTACTATCTGTGCCAAATGAAACGCGAACAGCGGAGCCCGTGTCCGAATCATAACTGAATGAAATGTGGGCGCCGTTGGCTGGTCTTAATGCACTGACGATGATGCTCGCATTATACTACGATATTTTCGCATCTGCTTTCTTTGATTTTCTGTTTTGTGAGTTTCAAATTGAAGTGAAACGAAATAGAGGCCAAAATGTTCCAGTGAAGGGCCAGCATCATCGTCCGGTGAGGTCATACCAGAAGTGTCCACCTCTCTAAGCTGATGACTGGTTGGCGGTGCACACTAAACTTTCGTGTTCCGCTCGGAAACGCACTCCGCTGTTCGCGTCTCATTCGGTGCCGATAGTAGAACATTTCAGCATATTGTGACAGGGAAGATAAGGGGCAAATGAATGAAAGGCAACTGTCCCTAGCAAACATACGCACACACCCAGAATCTTTCCCAGAAACTTCTGCTCACTAATTGAATGAAATAAATTACAAATATAATGAAATTGAAAGTGCATGAAAAAAACGACTTGCCGACGGGGGTGCCGGATCCCACGTCTTCGCAATACGCGTGCGATGCTCTATACCATACGAGAATTTTCGCAAACGGGGACACCGGCGCAAGACGCCGACGCGGACACCGGATTTTCTGTCATACTTACGGCCTCCTAACGCTTTTGTGATAAAATTTATCGTTCCATAAACGAAATGCAATAGACGCAAAAGACATGTGACCTGGGGGAATAAGGATTGCAGGAAGGCGCGAAAGAAACGCTACGAAGCACTGGGCATATTTGGTCGATACACAAGCACGAAAAATTTTATCTAATGAAAAACGTAAGTTTTTCATTAGATAAAATTCAGCCTGCCACCTGACATCTGAATTAGATAAATTTTTCAGCCTGCCACCTGACATGGTGGCAGGCTGAAGAGCAAGCCGGCGAAAGTTTCGAACGCGGAGGTTTATCGCGTTATATATTTTTGTTGATTCGCGGGCAGGTCATTCTAATGGCAACTTTGGGTGCGGTGCGTTTTTTATTGATAACCAATAAATTTTTCACCTGGGTTTGTATAAACTGTGTTTAACACGCTTCGCAAGCATCAACATCATGGCAAACATGTAGAAGCACGGTTATTAATCGTTTTTCAAGTAATATATTATATAAATAAAAGTGTTTGCCAGCCAGTGTCACGCAGACGTAAAAGTCTTGCGTAAACTGAGTTAAAAATTTACTTATGGGGAAATACGTAATTACGGGAACAATGTCCTGCTATGCTAGCACTTGATGTCATTGTTTTTTGACAGATGTAGTTAGAAAGCATTGAATATACTAAACACGGAAATTAATGCCCTTCCGTTAAGCATTGTGTGACCATATTCCTCTACGAAGGCTACACACTGTCACGTGTGTTGTTTCCAAATTATATGAAAAACCAAATATATAATCGGTATCTGTCAGTAGCAAGGAATAAATTACTTGAGGCAACGCGCAGAAAGGCACGTAGGACAACAAAAGTGAACAAAGACACAACGCTTTACTTCTGTTGTCCTACGTGCCCTTTTGCGCTTTTTTGCCTGCAGTTACACTGTACAAACTAGCCCACCTGTCTGTTTGCTTGATGAAATCAATTACTGCAGTGCGTATGTGTCACCTAATGAGTATTTGTGGGCTTACTATGTGACGTGAATTCATTGCGTATGTAGAGTGCTACCCTTCTGAGAGACTGATTTTGCTCTTGCGCTGAATCACCCTGTTGGCGAGACTATTCACTCTTGCAACAAAAACCCACATAATTTACCTCATTAAATTAACGTTGTCTGAGCCACTAGTGGGTTAACATCGCCTGGTGATGCTCATTATATAGTATTTTCAACTGGCGCAGCTACAGCAAATACAGATAGCACACTGAGGCCTGCGCGGTTTCGAACAAGCTGAAAAACATCAGCGTCATAACATTCCAGCGATTTGTTCTCAGCATTCAGTCGTATTTGCAGCGGCGGAACCTTTTGTACCGCAACCATTTTCACGAAGCAATGGAAGCTGGAGGTAATGGCAACTGTCTTTCTTGTAATTCAAACGATGGCGAAAACAGGAACGTGAATCCGCTCACGGGGAGAGCACAGGGAAAACTGACTCCACTTACTTGTTGTGGCTACATATTCGCAACTGTTATAAAAATTTTGAACTTGGTTCTTTTTCATCCATATTTGATTAAAGCCTGTAAAACACAAATCTATGAGGTGCGGAGTGGGCAGCAGCGTATTTTGTTTAACGCTAGCACCACTCGTCGTACTGGGTGTGAAGCGCAATATACGAGTGTGGAGCAATCACACAAAATTGTATCCAATGTCAGGCGTCTGACTGAGATATGAATATGCACGCCGCATGAGCGTTCGCAAGCGCGGTAAGTGCGAAGCACTTGCCCTTCTGTATTGCTAGTGGTTAGCGAAGAGAGCACTGGAATTTGTGGACAACAGAACAAAGCGAGCGCCACTCGTCAGGTGATAAGAACTACCTTCTTCATTTCAACTGAGCCAGAGAATGCCCCAGCTGTCAGAAGAATCGTAGCTTCTGTTAATAAAAAAAATTATGGGCTTTTACTTTCCAAGACCACTTTCTGATTATGAGGCACGCCGTAGTGGAGGACTCTGGAAATTTAGACCATGTGGGCGTCCTTAACGTGAGCCTAACTCTAAGTACACGGGTGTTTTCGCATGTCGCACCCATCCAAATGCGGCCGCCATGGCCCGAATTCGATGCCGGGACCTCATGCTCAGCAGCCCAACACCATAGATCTGGTAATCATACGCTAGTTAGGGCTAAATACCTCCTGCGCATCCACGAGCACTTACACGAGAAATAATTTTTTGCGAGCCAGATGTGCATGTCGCTTTGAGAGGAGCATGAAATAAAAGTAGCGATATCATCCGATAAGTGTACTTTTTTGTAGTAAGTGAGCTATAGAAAGATGACTTGGCGGATAGATAGCACGGGTATTAGGGGCGCCACTGCTTGCGTTCAAAAATTTGTGCATTAGCGTCAAGCTAGTGGCGGACTCAAACGTCTCGTTTTTGTTTTCAGATATGCGGTATCATTTTAATCAAAACACCGAACTGACAGAAGTTTTATTAGTTTCCATTCTTTTTTTTGGCATTGCTGTGCGCATGCGCGGTGATTCAACAACGCACAGTCGACAATACGCGCCAGGTATAGGACATCGAAACAGCAGGCATGCATGGCTGAAAAAAGTAGCATCGAATACATAACTCTTGACTTAAGCATGAAGGGCGAAGCAACACAAAGTACATACAAGCCGTGACGGCACACAGGGCGCTTCGTCTACTTTGGGCGCCTACACTACGTGAGTTTCACCACTTGTCAAAATTTTTATTGAATTCTGTCGCGCTTCGACAAGACCCACATATTAGACTAACATCTGTACGTTTTTTTCCACCTAAAACAGGTCTTTTTGACAGCCAGCTTGAGCTTCGAAATCGGAGGCCTTCATACATCGAGGCGTCGACGCAATGGCGGTGCGAAAATATTGCCATGTTCAGCGACAGTCGGCTGTTTAGCGCTCAGGATGAGATTTTTGAGAACATGAAGCGAACGTATACTTACAGAAGAAAATGTTTTTCATTGATGTATAATTCGTGCATTGCACACACGTGATGGGGTGCTACAGCTCGAAATCGCGGGTACAATTCCGGATGGAACCACCGTATTTCGATGAAAGCGCACTGTAACAAGGCTCTCGATTACTTACATTTAGGTGCTCGTTATAGAAGCCTCGATGGTCAGAATTTTCGCGCAGTCCCCCTAAATTTGCTATCCGTTTCATCAGGTCATGGCTCTTGCACGAAAAACCTCGCAATTTGTTTTAACTGCAGTGAACAACTGGTGTGCCGAACCATAAGTGTTTCCTAGACAACTAGTCAAAGTGCGCAACAATACTGTAATTTGCCAATTAAAAAAAATGTGACCAAGTGGGTACTTCCCGCTTAAAGCTTTATTCTAATATAAAAGGTAGGCCCCGTGCATGAAAAGCCAAAACTTGGTTTAAAGCCATGTTCTTCAGTTTCCATGTGTTGTTTAAGAGTAACCAATGCGCATTAGAAGAAAAACTTTTGCTGCTTGGAGTTCTATGGCAAAAGAAGGTATTTGTTTCTGTTTTTTATGTTTTTTGACCACTTAAATTTAGATTACTTTGTTGTAAACTGATTTTTTTTCTTTTCAAATAGCAAACTGGGGTGAGGTAATACCCCATTGATAAAGAAGTGGGAATTCATGGTATTCTACGGTGCCTTTTACCATTTGTGAACGAATGCAGTTGCACGTCCCATTTCTTGCTAAGTATTGTACCAACCTTAGGATATTTTTCATGCGTTCTCACAATAACCTTCATCTTTCGAAGAATTCTCATATAGGTTCCAATGAGTGGCATAAAAGCAAACTTAGCATCGCTTGCAAATAAACATTAAGCAAGTGCATTCTAGTTCATTATTATTGCCTTCGAACTCGTTATTTTGTTCTTAAGTATTGTGGGGATGCGCGACTCTCGTGCGTCCCCTGATATGTTTTTCCCGCATAGCGCCTCTCCTGTAATCTGGCTATGTGGCGTGGCCTGGCGCCCGCGGCGGTCGGAGTGGTTGAGGCGCAGTACGAGAGATGGCGCGAGTGTTGCGCTGGTAACGCCGCCGACAGGCGGGTTTACTTGGGCGCCGAAAGACAAGGCGCTTGTTCTCTTGGGGATTCGGGGCAGCGACCAGTGCGGACGTGCCGTGCCGCGCGTGCGCCGATCCATGCTTCTGCGAGACCACCTCGCGTTGCCTGCCTTCGAACGCGCCACCGTTCGCGTGACCGTACGCGCGAACGACCAGGCGTTGGGATCCAGCATGGGGCGAACATATTCGCTCGCTATCTGGTCGCGGTGAGTCGGACTTCTAGATTTGTCGCGCGCCCATCGGCATGTTTTGTGGATAGCAACTCGGCTAGCAGGATTGATCTATGAAAGGTGCAATAAATGCCCTTGTGATTGTTTGCACTACAGTGTTGGTCGTTCCTTTGTCCCAAGAGTAGGGGATGAAACCCACAGTATTCAAGTTAATACTTAGCTAAGAGGCACAAATCTGCTTGTGTTCCTCAGAGCAAGACATCTGAGCCTATAATTGCAAATATTACCTGACATTCGATATATTCCTTATAGCTGCCGGATCTCAGTCATGACTGTAATTGGCGTGAATACGCCACATTCACCACGGCGTTGCCGAATCGCATCAGGGAGACGCAAATTCTGATTATTCTAATATCAGCGCAGTTTGCATCATAATTGCAGAAGCCATTTGCACATGTGCCACTCTTATACTTCATCCTGTTTTATTGGTGCAAGAACATGTTCCATGTTCTAAAATACTTTATTCCTAAATTGCTGTTAGGATTCTACCACTGTAGCAAGTGGAGCAAGAATTTTAAATGGTAAACTGCATAGAACAAATTTGTAAGTACTTTAAGACTGAAACCGACAGTATTCATGTAAGTCAAGGCACCGTTTCGTCTAGGGGGGATGAGTGTTCTGCACCATGTATTGCTCCGAGTGTACCGTTCGTGCTGTGCCAGCCAGCATAGTCGGTATTTAATGAGAACGAACCATTGCGAGTAGCACGTTTACAAAACACGACTTTGCTTTTCCGCACTTTGCTTTCATGAAACATAATTTCAGCTTTTTTTGTCATTGCTAGAAACTGTCTGACCAATACTTTATTAATTGCAGGATTTCCGATGACGCCTTGCGCTACCAGGGGTACACGCAGCAAATGCCCATGACCGACGAGACTTGCAACATGGACGGTACGTAGGCGATTGTCACTCGCCTTTACAACAAATATGGCAGATGGCCCCTATGGTTACCGTGGTAGCGGTACATTTATTGCGTATAAAGATGCACTTTACCAGCAAGGCAAAGACGGTTTCCGCATGAGCCAGCTTATAACTGTCCTTACTAAGAAATTCACGCGCATCTGAATATATGCAAATTGATACATAATCTATGCAGACGAAGTTTATGAATAAATTTGCTCTTGTATCGGTGGGCTGGTAAAGCACGCTCCTAGATGATAAAGGCAGAAGCCGAGACTGTACGTTCCATGCAGTGATTATTTCACTCGTAAATGGAATCATCGCTCGACCATTGGTCGACAATTTTATTTGCACAGCAGAATCTCAGTTTCTCTCTCCGTTCTCTCTGTTAGCAGGGTTTGACCTGCTAACATCGTGATAATGTTTCCCTTAAACCGATCAAGCTGGTTGTCAAAGCGAGTGCTTTCATGCGAATGCCGTGTGCGATGTGTAATTAGTGCGGTGCTTCAGATGTCTATACCGGAGGGTCTTAACGGTGCTGTTGAGTTTTAGGCAGTGTGTTAGAATTCCTCACTAATAGCATGTTATGAGCAGTACACGTATCCCGTTGCAGCCAAATGCAGAAGTCACAGCGTACATTTTGAGGCACCCCGGAATAGTTTATATTGGAGCTCTTGGTCCTTTCATACCAAGCAATGCCAAGCCTCAGCGGCAGCATAAGGAATCCTGAACAGTTAATGAACATGCAACACCATGAGAAACTATGTTATTGGGTGGTCGTTGGCGCTCTGGTGCCATAAATGTTTACCAAATATATCAACTATGCGCTTCCAAAACGGAAACATTATTCGTATTGAATGAGTAACAATCACAGTACGCTACGATTTCCAATGAGTGTGCCATTACTTCAAAGTTGTAACGCTGTATTAACGAGAAAATATACGCCATGCTGAAACACCGGCCTTCCAAACTGAACGCTCTTTTTTGTAAGGTATTTAGATTTTCTTGGATACGTCAAGCATTACTCGTTCTGCCAGTATCTGCGCAACCTCTTTCGCAGGCCTGATGAACATTCTGACTTTGACGGTGCGAATTACAAACTTGAGAATGCCAGAGAGTAAACAAACAAGTTGCTTAAGTTACGCCTATGCTATCACACTGTAATTATTCGAAGTCGAAGATGAAACTCAAATCTTTCGTTACTGTGGTCGGGAATCCGTGTTGAATGTTTGCCGTAGCGTATGAAGGCACAGAAACTAAGGCATGTGGGTGTAGTAATGTCGTAAACATTCTAAGCCAACTCTCCCCCGCCCCTTCTTATTGAAAATAAAGGTGCTTCCAAAAATACGGCGCCTCCCTGTAGTTCAAATACTAATTGCAGAAGTGTTGATGGTCATCCTGAGGAGGGTTCTGCCGTAATTTCCGCCTTTCAAGTCTCCCGCGTTGTCCTTTCAGTTTCAGGCAACTTGTGTGCGCGCCGTTATAGGGAAGGTATGAACCTAGCTACAGTACTTGCAGGTTCACGCTATTCCTGCGCCGTTATAGGTAAGATGTGCACCTAGCTACAATACTTGCAGCGCTGTCCATACAATCCCCCCTATTAACGTGCTTTGAGGCTTTCAGTAGCATAGTTTAGCTACATTGCCCTGTGAATTAGCACTTCGGCATTTCTTTCCAAGCTAATTTACTGTCTGCAATACGGCTCTTACATATGTGCACTGAGCAACCTTTTTGAAAGTTGTCCTATAGTCTATTGAAGACCTACACAGGTAGATTGGCGAGGACAACCGTTTTAGTGCTCGTATTGAGCTCGTAAACCTGCAGTGCTTACAGACGGTGCTGATGAACTTGAGCTATACGAGTCACCAAATGGGGTTATGATAACGAGATTCCGAAAGGCGAGTACATATTTTGATGAAGCGCCTGTGCCATAGAAGGTCAATGAATTCAGGGCATATGTCAAACAAAGATGTTCAATCCGTCGGTAGAAATGCATCCTCTCTATTTTTCATTGTCATCGTCTGAGTCGAGCTATGTTTGAACCTCGTAAAGATGAACAATAAGTAAGAACTTCGTGAGGCATCGAATGTGCTTAATACTGGATGAAACAGCACATATATTGTGTCAAGGGTTTCACGCACAAGAGACCGACATGTCTTTTTTCACTTCGAGCACTGTCGTGCACATGTTCTGCCCGCGCTTTGAGACAAAACGTGATAATCTTTACAAGAAGCCAACACTGCACAATCTTGATTGTGCTCGGCTTCCCCATCGACACGAATTTCTTGCATGCATTCAAAACATAGATGCAGAAACAAAAAGCACCGCGTATGGAAGCATAGCAGTTTAGTTTCGCTACAACTAAATGCTTCTTGTCTTGCGCCATAAGCATGAAATATCCATTTTCCACGAATTGTTTTTACACTACGGCTAATAAACACCTCTTTTATACTTTTACGTCATACAGGTTTCATTGACAAGGGCAGCACATGTTGCCAGCCCCTGGAGTCCATCAGGAGCATCGATAAGGCAACGCCCAGCACAAGTCGTATTGCATGCCTGGAGGAAGCATCAGCCAATTTTGAAGACGGCACCACGTAAGTTCGCATTTAGAAAGTTCCATTAAAAAGCGACTCAGAGAGGCTGGGGATGGTTTGGCAAGGCAGGCTGCGGCAGACGCAGCATGCCTTGCCAAACTTCATGGTTCCAACAACGCGACCGGACAGCAGTGTCCGGTCCGCACCCACACTTCATGATGCAACGACGAAGCTAAACAAGCTCTCCCAATTTTCCATCCTGTTTACACGCCGCAATGTTCGGTAAACTTGCAGGTTTGTAGCTTGCTCACTCACTCCCCATTGTAGAATATGTTAACTTTGTGAAGGAGAGACGCTCATCAGAGCCAAGTCTCATGAAATGAAACAGGGTTGCCCTGTTTTCCTGTAAATTCCTGTAAGAATTACGTTGACACTGACGCACTTGCGCGAGCGATAACTGTTACGATGAATTAAATGAGAAATATCAACTGCTGTTCAGCTGTGTCGGCGTAAAAAAAGAAGCTTTAGCTGAGCATCTAATACCTAAATGCTTTGGAAAAGAGAAATGAATGTGCTTGACAGCACATTGTTCGAGTATTGAAGCTTGTGCGTTTAAGGAAATGTGATAATATCGTAACTGAAGCTGCTGCATTTTAGATTCGTCAAATACTTAAGAGAACTTTGAGAAACTCGAGTAACAAACATCTTTATAACTCAGCAATAAAAAACCACCACGATTCTATAAACTGTACCAAATAACACATGTCAAGTGTTCAACATTCATGTATTACAGTGTTCTAAAATTTTCTGTTTTATGGGTAGATCATTCGCCAGTCCTCTGATTAATTGTATCGATTTCAAACAAATTGCAAATAAGTATAAAGAAAGTTGTCGGCTTAGGATGCTCCAAGTAATGCGCCAAATATAACTGCGATAGATAACGTTTTTCATGTAATTATCTTTTGTAAATTCTAAGCTTCTATTCTTTTGAAGCTTAGTGATTTCATAATTTTTTCCAGTTGCAAGCCTAAATAAAAGTTATGACGGATGCAGTTGCCGGAATTTTTTTGATCTATAAAACGAAATTTGATTGTTTGTTTGCTCTAATTTCTTTATTAAATAATCCGTTCTCGATACCGGTCAAGCTGGCACGATTAGAAACGACGTACAAGGTAGCACCACACGACTCGAACCAAACCATAATATTCCATGAGCCATGTGAACAACCAGAACAAGAATAAATACAAGTATACAAGTACAAAGCAAATTATCGTAAACATAGCTACCAATCTTTAGTATTCAGCGCAGACATTTGAAACAAGCAACAGGCTGTAGAAAGGACATAAACTGTACGCGCTGTCTGTGGTCTACTGCCCCATTGTATTTTTCTACACTAAACTTTAGAAAACATGTGGTACCAGCAATGTCTTAACTAAACGCTTGCAGTGCACATAAACTTACTGAAAGAAAGAAAAGCAAATACTAACTTTTATCGGCAGCGTATTTCATCCAGTCTATATGTAAACGCTGAAGTATTTGTCGTATCTGTGCTTGTTCCGTATGGGGAAGTTGATTAGGTGTGGTGTCGTTTGCTCGATGCCTTCAGCAGGAACGGTGTGCCGCTCGATTGCGAGTCAAATAATAAATGATTTCATACAAACACTGCAGGAAAACTTGGACCCGGTAGTTTTTCTTCGTATTCGATATGCAGGGCTCGAATTAAAACGTATGATGTCCGACAGGAAGTCCGTCCACCTACACATGTGAGAAATAACTCGAATAGATCGCGTTTGTGCTATTTCCATTTCTTAAAGCGAGACCCTCAAGTGGCTAGTTGCAATGAGTTAAACCCGCAAAAAATCGGCTCCAGTGCAGTGCGTGAAAAATATCATCATCATGAATGGCTCACACCCCCATAGGCAACCATGGATATAATGACTGAATATGAACGAAGGAAAGAAACAAGCATCGAACGAACGAGCGACGGAAAAAGAGAGCGAATGAAAACAAGAACAAAATTGCCTTTATTGTGCATTAGGTTCTCGCATGTGACGTTGAAGAGGTCAACTTAAAGTGCAATACGTTTACTTCATACTGCGGGTCATTATGTCTGACGCCTCAGATCGTACAGCTTTAGACATTAGCGGTGTGCAGCAGGCTTTCATCTTCAGGCGTTAGTAAAGCGTCACATGCTGCCGAACTTTTTACCCTTCCTACCATACAATCCGTCCTAGAAAAATTCTCCGACCATTAGGATACCCATAATGCGAAATTTGAAAGCAGCTGTGTAAGTATTTTGATTCGGCGATATATGGATGCAATGATTTTAAGAAACGTAGCAGACGACAAGCGCCACGGCTTTTTTAAATGACTGATCGAGGGATCCGGTGTAACAGCTGGTGCTGCTTGGCTTCCATAAAATCCTACACAATTCGCGTCGCATATAAAATCCGATAAGAAAACAATCGCAAACAAAGAAAACCGAACCAAGCAATCCAAAAAGCAATCCAAGCAAACCCTAAAACAAGCATAGAAAACATATATTTATTACAAAAGAAATTTTTGCGCCTAATAGATAATGCACCATACCTTAGCCACACTGCCCCACTGTTTAGAAAACATCAACTGCTTACACTGTGGAATGTTATAAACAAAAAGATAGCGTTAGCTAGTTACCTACAAATGCATTCCGATCCTACGGCTTTTTTTCAACAATATCTAACGAAAGCACACACCTACAACACCCGGCACATATGTTACAATAAGGAAAAAATACGTACAAACTACGGCACCCAGAAACTTAGCTACAGGATTTCCAGTTTTTTAAACGATCACCATCCTGCTGTAAACATTATCCAAGAAAGTAAATCATTCAAAGCTTTAAAATATAGCATCACTATGTACCTATTGTCACTGCAGGCATAACCACTCCTTTCTTTTTTTTTTTCTGTTGTCTCTTACAGCAATTTTCCCAAATGTACATACATATTCTATATGAAATAACTCTCGTCTCAATGTTACCAACCACTCTGTATTTCGATCATGTTTAGTGTTGATTTTATGCGCTGAATGTCTTGTGCTCTCGAATGGGAGCAAGGGCACAGACTCCTTGTCAGGCAACCACTTGCCTTTTGGTCTGCGCCCTAGGCAACTGTACCACGTTGTCTGAATAAACTCTTTGAATCTTTGAATCTTTGAATCTTTGAAAACAAGCGAAAGCGAGAACCGACACGAGCTGACGATAGCATGAAAGGAACGCGCTGGCTGAGACTAGATGCTAGTACGAAACGAGCGGACGCGCGGGTCCGCATGAAACCAGTTTCCCTCGCTCATATCGCTGAAGGGGCAGCTAACACTGGGCTCCGCCTCTCGACCGTCGAAGGCTCGCGTCTTCTGCCTCTGCGCGTTTGCTCTTTCATCTTTCACTGTTTTGCACGTTCGCTCTGTTACGCCACCGACGCTCACCGCAAGAGTGGGTCATTATGAGCTGCGCCATAAAGCAGAGACGTATTTTACCCGAAGCAAAACAGTCTTTCTCAGTTCCAAATGTCTCACTTCCGAGGGCATGTTTCTGGATACTCCTTGTGAGCGTGGTAAAGACGGAGTTGTATTTTTAATACTTAGTCCGGCTAGTTTTTTAACTTATCATCACTGAGAGACCTTTCTACACTCCTGCACCTGTTTCCTGTAGAATATACATGATGTATTAGATAATGCAAGGCTTCTGTTATGCTTTCATCTCGAACGAGGAAAGTTCTTAATTTCCAGTTTAGCATCACAGGCTACCAAAAGCACCAATGTTCAGTTTCTGCTACTCTAGAGCCCAAATCCAGCGCTATATGCCAATGCACCAACTTAGCGCTCAAATTGAGCGAGTCGCCTTAATATTAAGGGGCAATTTAGTTTGCACAACTCTCAATGGGTCAAAATCTGTTTTTGTCATCCCATAAAAATGGTCGTCCATTTTCAGCTAATTTGTCAATATCCTTGCAGGAATGTTACTGCAACCCTAGGAAGAGAACATCAAGTGTCCTGCGGTATCAGTGGAAAGGTTTCCAGCAGACGGGATACCTCACACGGGCAACCCAACGAACACACGGGCGGTACAGCCCCCATGTTCAGAGCACATCATGGATTGTCTCTCAAGAAGTCGAACCACCAATGCGACACATGTGGTAAATTGTTTAGCAGGGCTCGTACTCTAACTGTACATTACCGCACGCGTACTCGCGAGAGACCCTACAAATGCGAAATATGTCATAAATCATTCGCGCACAGGAGGAGTCTCTATAGGCATCAACAGATTCACACAGGACTGAAACCCCATATTTGCCAAATATGTACAAAACCATTCAGAAACAAAGAGGACCTTAAGGATCATCTCAAATCACATAGTACCGACAGACTTTCATTTGCGACATATGTAATGTCTCCTTTGAGCACAACAAAAATTTCAAAAGACACTGCAAAAGAATTCACGAGGGTAAAATGTAGTATGAGTGCAAGCAGTGTGGATTTCGGTTCGCAAAAAAAGAAAACCTCGACGCACATCTGTGCCAGAATAGTTGGTGCCTATTATGGGGAGATTCGTTTACAGATGCATCTCAACTGATTGCCCATCTCGTGAAGAATACGGGTGGGCAGTCGTAACAGTATGACTAGTGCACTAGAGAAGTAAATCGCCCACGGGTTTTGCAAATGAACGTGACCATGAAGCCATGCAGGAAAATAACTGACATTCTCCTACAGGGGTGAGAAACTAACTGAACGCATCGTGTGGAGAGGCGGACTGCATTTAACGCTTAAAACTGCTGAGTGAAATGTGAGACGTAAATTATGTTGCTTGATTTTTTTTAAGTTACCAGACAAAACGTCGTCTCCAGAAAAATTTGAAATGCTTGAATGTGAAGTATACTGCATGTGCTGGCTAGAGCTCACTGTTTGCAGAACTATGTTGTGCGCTAAGGTAGGTTTAGCAAACTCATTACTAAACAAACCCTAATGGGCTGCAATTTTTTGTTTTGTGCCCCTAGAAGGTTGAAACGTTCGCACAAGATCCTTTACACCTCGTGTAGTTTTCTGCAAGCGTTTTCACAGTGTACTAGTAAACAAGCTTTACCTGACTGTCATTTTAATCATTCTGCTGTGCGAATAGAAGGGAGCACTTTTCATTAGAAACCATTTGAAAATTTATGTACTGTGTTATTTTGAACTATAAACTAATCTCTGCTAATAATTGAGGTCATTAGGCCTTGCTGCCTTTCAGAGACTGCTTTTACTATATAGAGACATAGGAATGGGAAATTTTTTTTGGTTTACAAATTCTTCAATGCACGAAATTTTTTGGTTCTCTCTTTGGCTCTTGCATTCATATCGAAGATTTTTGTTTATCATGCTGATGATAACAGTGAGACTGTATAGACTCAAATCATTTGGAGCTCAACTATATAAGTTCTTCCATTGCGAATATTGTCACGTGGTAGTGACTGTGAAGACAGCAATCAAACTGAGAAAGACGAAACTAGCGTTTTATTGGGCGAACTTCTGCCCTCAAAAACAGGCTACACTTAAAGAACGGTGACAGCGGCGAACACAGCCGGCGATTGTCGAAAATCTGATCAGCGGGTCAAGCGCGTCGGCTTTTATACAGCAGTCGTCGAATGTTCCAGACCAATCGTTGGGGCCCGCATGCCTCCTTCGAAGTTCTACACCATTCGCGTCAAGCGATGAAATCAGATAACACAAGGTTCGGGGACAACAGACAGCAGATAGAAGCATCGATAACTTTGCAGAAACTTCGGATACATGCAGGCGCCTCCCGCGCTGTGCGATAACATTTGTTAGGTGGTAAAACGTGTTGCCCGATAAAGACTAGTACACGTGTCAATATTTTAATGATTGTTGTATTGAAGTGGAACCTCTGTCAGTTTTAGAGTGCAGTTGCTTATTCACTCAGAAGTCGTCTCTTTTGACTTGCGCTCCACTCTAGATACAGCTGTGGAATTTTTTTTCATCCTGATAAGAAAAACGTATCCCTGCGAGCAATGAGAGGACGATTGAGATAGTTTTTAGTTATATTATTGACCCGCGTACTTCTATATATTTTTCCAATGAACGCGTTTCACCGAATAACTAATGGTAACTTACATCTCATGGCATGAGGCACCAGCATGTATGAGAACATTCTGAAATAGTCGAGCCTTTTGTAATCTAATTGCACGCGTAACTCGAATACAGTTGTGCATTCTAGAAGACACGCGAGTGCCAATGAGAATGCTGGAATATTCTACGAAAAAGTGAGAATAGCCGATACTGGATAATCGCAAATAATTTGTTCAACGATCGACTCATGTGCCCGGCACTGTCTTCCTGGCCGAATGTAACTTGTTTTGTTGGTTCCGGTTCACCCGCCGTGGTTGCTCAGTGGCTATGGTGTTGGGCTGCTGAGCACGAGGTCGCGGGATCGAATCCCGGCCACGGCGGCCGCATTTCGATGGGGGCGAAATGCGAAAACACCCGTGTGCTTAGATTTAGGTGCACGTTAAAGAACCCCAGGTGGTCAAAATTTCCGGAGTCCTCCACTACGGCGTGCCTCATAATCAGAAAGTGGTTTTGGCACGTAAAACCCCAAATATTATTATGGTTCCGGTTCGCACAATAAAGAGTCCTTCATGACTCATGGTTTTTATGACTTTGTTGTTCACCGTCACTACAACGTGACCTCTCGTAGAGGTGCTTTGTGGAGACCCAATAAACCATACCAGCAATGAAAATACCGTGAACGTCCTCATGAACGAGGGAGCTAGCCGCAGGCTACGACTACCGCCCGAGTACGGACCTATGCCCCAGAAGACTAGCAAGATCGTGGTCCAGACAACTGCCACAATGAGTGCCCGTGCCACCTGCAGCGTCGTGAGGTGCAAAAGCCAAGGGAGCCTCCGATCATTCGTGGATCCCTGTTTGGAAATCTGAAGAGCTGGCGGGAAACCTACTAAAGAACCGCTATCTTTAACAATTGAAACGGTGTCACGCTGTGGTTTCGCAGCTTACATTTTTTACACCATTTCAGCAAGAAAACATTACAATATTTCCACAAATATTCACGAGCGTCATGCTTAAGGAGCGGACTGAAGTTCAATGTGAACACCGTGATCTTGAGGCCAGAAATCAACTGTTCATTCAGCCACGTCGACCCGCACATGTCAGAGATGAAAGCGCTTTTCCTTATCTGCAGTTTTGAAGCAAGTGGTTAACACGGGATTTATACGTAAACCGGCCAAGATCATTACGAAATTCCTAACGGAAGCCCTGGGCATCGAAAAGACGTTGGAGAAGCGCACTCGGCGACATTGTCGCCTTGTTTTCTCGCCGAGGTGAAAAATTCAGGCAATAGGTTCCGACAAACTTCGAAAGACCACCAGAACAGTTGCACGTGAAGAACTACTTAAGATGTTCTCTTCAGCGCAGCCTCAAGTAGCCTTAATTGTTGACGTAGTCTGAGAGGAGTTCCAGCAAGCCATTCGCGGTTACTGAATTGTCGCAGCTGAAGCTTGGAGTGATGGCCTACGTCACTGACTTCATGCGTCTGCGTGCCCCTTCAGCCCGCACCTGACGACTGCTCGACCTGCTAAAATAGCGGAGAAGACGAGCACGTCAATAGCTTATGTCCATACCGAAAGACGCTACTAAAAATTTTGCAGTCAACTCTTTGGGTTCACAGCAAGACGAACGACATCGTGAAATTCCTTACTGTTTGGCTGCAATTGAATGGAGACCCCGACGAATTCCTCGATCGCCGTCGCCAAGGCAGTGCATTTCACCGCAGCGCCGAGGGTAGACTGAGGCAATACGTGGTCGATATGTGGTACGTTTCCTGTAAACTAAACACAGCAACCTAAGGAGGTGCGGTTGGTGCTGGTTGCAGTGGCGAAGGTCCTCCGCCGAAAACACAAGATCAGTCCACACGAAGAAGGAAGGACTTGCTGGCATTTCGACGCAGCTCCGAAGAAAAAAAACCACGCTTCCGAAAGGATACCTGACGAGGCCAAGAAACAGTGGGACAGCGCCATCAAGCCATGATCAGACACCTGGAAATAAGTAAGGTAACACCATGAACCACCAACATCAACGTTCTCACAACGCAGTCACCGCTTTAGTAGACACAACACCCGATCACTCCGTCATGAATGAATCCTTAACGCCGCAGTCGATGAGAGTTATGACTGCATGGCAAGCGCCCCACGTCCGGGCAGCTGGAGATCACCTGACAAGGACGACTGGAATGAGCACGTACGTCGAACACATGATGTGTTAAGACGCCCTTGCGCCGCAGAATCGCTCTTGCGTCGCAGGATCAGAACTCGCCCGCCTACGCATGAAGCACCAGAGAAATACGGCCAGTTAAAGCTAATCTTCGATCCCGCTTTGTCGAATACCAGGTCGGCGACCATGTTTGTGTTTGCACCCCTTTTATCTGATGTGGACTGAGTGAAAAGCTGCGCTATTTCGGCCTCTACATGGAAATTCACTAAATGGGCCCACGCTACTTTCATGTAGTGCCGGGTAGCACGCGATCACAGTGGTGCCGCTCATTCCCGTATGCTGTCCATGTTGTGCACCTTAAGCGGTTCTACCATAGCTAACCAACTCTGATTTCGTTGCTTTGTTAATGTTATTTACTACAGGTTCTTCTATCTTTACCTCTCACTTGACGCTCGTAGGCCTGGCATGATACTGCTTAAGTTGGGTGCATTGACATTGACACGTTTCGCCACCTAAAGTCTTAAGTTATCGCTTCCCGCATGACGCGCTTGCATGTATCAAAACCTTCTGGGTCATCCTCACTGATTTCGTCTGCTGTCTATGTTATAGTGGATCCTAGTATAGTCTGATTATATGCGTGACGAGAATAGTCTTTCTCATTCTGTAGGGCGCTTGAGCTCAAGCGATTGGTCTGTAATCTTCGACTGTACATTTAATAATTACTGACACCCTTGAATAGCAGATGAGTTTTCCGACGGTTGAGGCATGTGCTCGCTGCCATCATTCTGCTCTTATGAAACTTGTTTTGTGGGCGCAGTTTCGCTCAATAAAGTGTTGGTCTTGTTGCTCCCCGTCTTGCTAGTGTTTTTCACCGTCACTGCAACGTGAAAGTATCGACGATTAAACCGCGTCTTAGTGGAACTTTAGTGGACAGTAAAAGAAAATTGTGCGTGGCTCTGCTTTCGCAAACAGCAAAGACCAGAAGGGGCTAGGGGAAGTAAAGGCTGCAGAAAAATTCATGCCGTCTTCCTCTGTGAGAGGTTTCGGTTGGAATGGCGCCCCATTTCAGGCGCCCGCCTCAACAGATGCGATTTGTTGCGACGCCATATGCGTGGGTGTCATTTGCCGGACGCCGCACCGACGCGACGCGGCGGCAACCGCCGCGCCGTAGCTCTTCTGCATGCTAGCTTCCTTGCCGGGTACCTGGCAGCTTTTTGAAATTCGGTGAAGCGATATCAATATTGATCTAAAGAAAGGAAAGACGCTTGATTATGTAACTAGTGCGGAAGCACGGCGAAGCGTCGAACCCAACGAGCGCGCGATTTCTTTTAATTCGGGGAGCAATGCCGTCACACCACCTGTGTCCCCGCTGCGGCGCTCCTTCTCCCCCGCCAGGCTCCATCCACCGTCGCCGCGTCACTATGCTGAACGAAAGTATGTTTTATACTCTGCTTTCACACTCTCTCAACAATCTCTCCCCCAGCTTGGCGAAGCTGTGAACGTCAAGAGAAAACCAGCGTGGCGCTAACAGCTCCACTGTAAAAAAAAACCTTGTTCAAGTGAACTGTATCTGTGTTGCCTCACATTACTTGCAGATGTGCTATCTGTACCAACTGAAACACGAGCAGCGGGTCTTGTGACCGAAGCTTAACTGAAGGTAATGTGGGCGCCGTCGGATAGTCATCACCACTGACAGGCTTCCACATCCGGTTTTACTGTACTATGCAATGATGCTCGCCCTATACTGCGATATTTTCCCACCTGTTTTCTTTGATTTTTCTTTTATCCCTTTGAAGTTAAAGAGAAACGAAATAGAAGAGAAAATATCGCCGTATATGGCGGGAATCCTCGCCCGGTGAGGTCAAACCAGATGTATACGCCTCTCAATTCTGAGGACTGCCAGTTTGTACACACAACTTTGAGATACGGTTCGGAAGCGCACTGCACAGTTGACGTCTCATTTGGCACCGATAGCAGAATGCTTTAGCGCATTGTGACAAGAGAAAATATGGGGGGAGAGAGACAAGAAAGGAAAAGGCGGTAACATAGGCTTTCTACAGTTTTCTGTACTACACACGGAGATGTGGCAAGCATGTTCAGTCTCCTAGTAACGCATGAAACGTGGTTTTGCTTGGGTATGTGAATGGTCACGTTGGTCTTTAGACATGTTGATATGAAGAACTTTTTTTCTAATAAATGCATTCAACCATAACAAGTGAAATAACCATTGCTTGTCAATTGGGCCTCGCTGGGTAGATTACATGAAAGAACCACCAAAATATGCTATAGAGAACAGGCAAGTAAAGTTAATCGCGTCGTTACTTAAAAGGAAGTAGGTGCTCCCAGACATGTGCTTTCCACTTGTGCGATGTAAGATAGAGGCGAATAGCAGACAGTCCGTTCACAAAAACTAAAACCATGGCCATTGCGCATGTTCGCGAAATTCCTCTAAGCGTAAAATGAAAACCGCCATAAAATATGCATATTGGTTCATCGGCGAATCATGTAGATGGTCCGCGATGGGGAGCAATGCCTGAGGACGTCTTATACCCCTGTCAAGCGGGCAAGTTAAGTGCACTTGCGGGGAGTGCACTTCGGGACCTTGAGTGATACTTTAGCTATGGTTTATATACTTTAGGCTACGCGGTGCTAAACAGGAAAACAGAGTGCACTCACACTTTAAAAAAATGGCGACAGACTAAAACCATGTCTTTTGAATATGTAGATTAAAATTTAAAGAAACTTCCAAAGAACGATTGCTTTAGTTTTATTATAAATAAAAGCAATCGTAATCTATATTTACTCAACAAAAAACTAAAGTATTTGTATCATAAGAGTGTTGTAAGTCAAGGCTGGCCAAGACAATGCATAGCCAATCCAGAACAATATGGTGGCGCGCGACGAGGTGGCATTTGATCCTGCTAGAACAGAATATCAGCGAGTTATGCTCTGATTATATTGTTAAAAGCTAATCAACAGCTGGAATTGACTTCTGTGTTCTTTTTCTATGCATTACATTTTGTACCGTTGAAACCGCTGGCGGCGAGGCTACGTACTCGACCACCAAAGTGCGTTCCGTGAACGCACTCCGACCGGAGTGCACTCTTCTGCGAGTACACTCAGCTTGCGACGTTTAGATTTGGGAAAGTGCACTTAAAACCGAGCGCACTTTCCGTAAGAGCACTTAACTTGCCCGCTTGACAGGGGTATTAGAAAGCTGGAATAATGAAGAGCCAACGGCCTTGCAGTCGTCACATCTCGATAGTATTCAAGAACTAGAAAAATTATTCCATTGCATCAGCGTGAAGTTCTACATTCATTCCGCTGTGTTTACACGATACTGCAGTTTCCCTACAGTTGCCTTGACAGGTGCTCATTTGTCGGCAGGTATTTGGTTTGCCATGGCACCAGAGTCCAGCAGACGAGGGTCGGACCCTCCTTTCTCTCATCGTGCGCGGCTTAGCCGTGTCCGAAGGAAAGACGATTCTTTACGTTTCCTCGGCGGTCAGCGGAGACCACGTGCTCTTGTTTCGTGACAAACAAGAGTACCAGATGCTAACCAGTCTTATGAAACTTGAACGTATTCCGATCACCAGCATACATATATATAAAAAGGGCGCGCCGATAAATATTGCTGCAGTCGCCAGCTCACCTGTGCAAAATGTAGTGTCCAAAGCCTCCCCTCGGACCAGTGTGCTGACACACGCCATTGCGAGAACTGATCTGCGATGGTGACCACGCAGCATAACCAGGATCACTTGCACAATGAAAAAGAAGGAAAAGGTCATGACCGTCAATGTCAAAGAGAATAACTCACTTGAGTAAGCCCATAAAACGTGCTCAGTTTTTCACTACACAGCATTTGCTGATAGGAATCGTAAGCTGGAGGGGGGGGGAGTGCCGCACAGGCCAACTTCACTTGCCCGGCCTCTGCGGAGCTAGCCACCTGCGGCAATAGTTACATCCTCACTCACTACGAGAGAGCTGGGCGACTCCATGACCGTCGTACTACATCGCCTCCCGTCACCAGGCGACGCCAGAAACACACACGAACAGCCTGCAAGCGCGGGCACTCAGCGCCTGCCAGAAGAGAAGGGACACAACTTTCGAGCAGTTGTGCCGAAGAACGGGCACAATTCACTTGATCGCGGCAAAACCCGCCGTGGTTGCTCAGTGGCTATGGTGTTGGGCTGCTGAGCACGAGGTCGCGGGATCGAATCCCGGCCACGGGATTCGATTTCGATGGGGGCGAAATGCGAAAACACCCGTGTGCTTAGATTTAGGTGCACGTTAAAGAATCCCAGGTGGTCAAAATTTCCGGAGTCCTCCACTACGGCGTGCCTCATAATCAGAAAGTGGTTTTGGCACGTAAAACCGCAAATATTAAAATTGATCGCGGCAAAAACAAAAAAACAAAACAAAAGATCATCGTCCAAGAAAAAGGAAAGCGAACACAAACTTCAATTCTACCCTGGCACGTTGAACACCTTCCTTTTATTAGTACTACCGGAGTCCTTCAAGAGGACTCTTGTACTACGATGGCGTTGCGCATAATGTATTGCGATGCGAGACGGCTAATTAAAACCTTGATAACCTTGCAAAACTATTATTTGAACATAAGCATAAGGTATTTTTGAGTCCAGGAGAGGCATTTAAACTCTGACCAATCAAGCTTCCTCCGGCGATCGGCCATCTTGTGAATATACCATGACGACGGCATTGCCGCATTGGGTGGTGTGGCAATACTTGTATAGACAAGTCTGTCACTTATCATCTACAACTTAAAACGCCCCTCGAGACAATGTCTATTATGTAATTCAAACTGATAGATTGGTTAAATTGCTTCTGTTTACCTTCAATCTAATTGCTTATCAATAAAAACAAGCTTTTATGGCTGGTGAGTTTAATGCTCAACAATTTGGATGGAGACTCTAGATGCCAAAGGTAAGTGCATGGAACAAGTTCGTGTAACCTCCGGTGAGTGGTTAATAAAGAAGAGGCCATATATTGTAATGTATCACAAAATTGATATTGTTCTATAGATTCAGTGCTTGGTTCGTCCGGGCTTCTTCGCTACTTGAAAAGAAATGTTATAAAACCTTTTTCGCCAATGACCACTCCACAGTAGCGTCTACTTCAATGAAGAAACACGCCTCTCCTAGTCATGTTCCTATGCTGCAGCTAGCTTAAGCCAATTAGATATATTTTAAAGAATCAACATGTTTAATTCATTATTAAATATGCAAACTCAGCATAGACGACGCAGTAGCATACATTGGCACTTTTACTGCTGACGTCGTAAAGTACATGCAAGAGTGAGGAAATGAGGACTGAGAAGAGATGCGAGAAAAGCCAATCAAAGCATGGGGCACACTTCGTCGATACCCAAACACGTAAAATTTTATCGAATTGAAGAAGGTAAGCCAAAGGGCAGGCCGACGCAAGGGCAAGTTGGAGAATAAGCTGGGGCAGTTTCTCTTTGGCGTAAGGTCCTGCACACAAGAGATGCAAGTCTGGTATGGGCTAACACGCTTACAATTGCAGGAAACTTATCCGTAGACCCTGGTGAAAAACTCGGGCAGGAGCCTAGAAGTTCACGCATATACTCTTGGCGAACACTTCGAGCATGTGTGCAGCTCTATGCCGAAAATTCAACCATCGTTGCCTTTTCCTTAAGATCTATTACAGCTTCTCTACTCTTCGAAGAACACTTCTGTTGCTGTTAATAACATCTTAGTTGAAATCAAGAAAAAGAAATGGGGGCATGGGCAGGACATGTAATGAGGAGGGAAGATAACCGATGGTCATTAAGGGTTGCGGACTGGATTCCAAGGGAAGGGATGCGTAGCAGGGGGCGGCAGAAAGTTAGGTGGGCGGATTAGATGAAGAAGTTTGCACGGACGACATGGCCACAATTAGTACATGACCGGGGTTGTTGAAGAAGCATGGGAGAGGCCTTTGCCCTGCTGTGGCCGTAACCAGGCTGATGATGATGATTATTATTATTATTATTATGATGATGGCACGTTCATGTCGCCGCGTTTTCAACTGGCTTACTTGTGCATTAATCAACTAAGGCTTTTAAACAATCGTTCGTGCGCCCTGCAATTGAATCATGGTGATAGAGAGAGAGAAAACTTTATTCAAAGTCCGGGCTTGGGTCAAGGGAGATGGGAGGCCGGGATGTTAGCCGACCGCAGCCTCCCTTCCTCAGCTGGCGGCCGGACCTTGAGCCTTGGCGGCGTCGTCGGATAGCCGGACTAGCCGGATTTCATTCTTCGGGCATTCGGCGAGCAGCATGTGAGAGCTTGGTTAAGTATTCCATCATTTTACGTATCAGCTCACATCACTGGTGCTGAGTGTGAAACATGTTTTACGACTATGGCGTCATCACTCCCAAGGATAGCAAGCTGGCTTCAGTGTCCACGGTTTGGCACGTGTTCTTCATTCGTAGCGTAATACATGGATAAACACAGAAACATGACAAACGCGTCTCACATGTCCAAGAGCAGTAGCATATGTCCAAGCACAGGTCAAGTAGGCATTCACAAAGCCTATGCCACGTCGAAGGACAGTTCTGGGTGAACCGATGCAATTGTGGTGTTTTTGTTTTTAAACTGAAGATTTTTAGGTGAACCATCGCGGACTTTGTTGTTCACTGTGGCTGCTGCCGTGTTACCGAATCGGTGCGTGCTTCTCATCGCTTTGCATGCATGTGCAGTGCAGTTTCCATTGCACCACAAGCACAAGGATGAACCGAGAAAAAAAGAAGTCAACCTTACTCCTGTCATTGGAGTCTTATACTTCACCCTGTACACATCTGTCCTTACACAATGCCGACATATGCACTGTATGGGCATACTTTTCTTTTCATTTACTTATCCTTAACCGCGAGTAGGCCCAGCATTGTAGACTGCTTCCGATGAAGATTTGCTACCACCTAAAAACAAATTTTGAGCGAAGATAACTTTTATGGACATCGCCGCGTACGCGCGTGCACGGCGCAAAATACTTTCAACTTTTAAGTTACAGCTTGGGGAGGGATTATGCTTAAATTTTTAATATAGTAAATTTAGCGGCAGAACATGAATCTCAATAAAACCCGCCGTGGTTGCTGTTGCGTGCTCCAGGGTAGCGTACCGTACTGCTGCCGAGAAGTAGCGGCGCCTGCCTATCGAAGCTCGACCGACATTACTTATTGGGTAGCGTGGCGTTGTCGGCGGGCTGCAGGCATCCGGTAGATCATGGCGACCAAGCAGGGGCGAGACGATTTGCTAGTGCGAAACTTGCACTGTTTGTTCAAAGGCAGTTGAAAGAAAATAAGAAAAGCATGAAGTATGAAGTATCAAGTATGAAGTCTCTCAAAAGTACATTTCGGAGCCCCTTAAATAGGCTCTCTACAAGTGTGGGCGGGATCTTGCTTCCGTCGATGACACGTGACAGGCACCGAGAGAGGGCCCCTCGTTCTGCAATACAGCGCAGGGGTAGGAGAAGTCGATCCTCTTTTCGACGAATCCGGGGAGAAGGTCGGGTGAATGACCTCTCCGGCGCCGTGGGGTCCGGCCAAGAGAGGGTAAGGGGATGACGTAGCACCCACGGTGCCACGACCATGAGAGGGGAAGGGGATGACGTATCGCCCTTGGCGTCCGGCCATCCCTAACCTTGCTCTGTGGCTATGGTATTCGGCTGCTGAGCACGAGGTCGCGGGATCGAATCCCGGCCACGGGGGTCGCATTTCGATGGGGGCGAAATGCGAGAACACCCGTGTACTTAGATTTAGGTGCACGTCAAAGAACCCCAGGTGGTCGAAATTTCCGGAGTCCTCCACTACGGCGTGCCTCATAATCAGAAAGTCGTTTTGGCACGTAAAACCCCATAATTATTATGAATCTCAATAAAGCGCCCATATTTGAGGCACAGAACGTTGGAAAAAAAGAGAAGTTAATTTGAGTTCCAGTACTTCAGAGAACGCGTGCTTTGTCTGAAAGGTAAGCTCTTCGTGGAAAGACATATCATTCGACAAAGAGGTATAAGGCGCCATTGAGGTAGTAACAACGAAGTTTATTGGAAGGACAACGTTATCTAAAGGTGTATTTTGGTATTTTTGCTTTCTTGTCATGAGTCAACGCAAATATAGAGCACCTTGCTATACGACCCGTGTATGCTCGTGCTCTGAGCGAACTCCAAAAGCTGTCTCACCAAAGAGGGAATTTACTGAGGCAATCGTTCAGTTCTTACCGCAAAACGGCGTCATTAAACAATGCTCCCTAAATGTAACTGTGGATTCACTTCTTGAGGCCGCTGTACAGAATTCCCGCGTGTAGTCAACTTCAATGTTCTATCAGCTCTAGTTGCCGCAAGAAATTCGTTCTCTTGTCCGCTATAGGCATACACGTATTTTGAATTTTTCCTTCCTACGGCTGCTGCGTCTGTCAAGCATTGAAGTTATACCGCTACATAAGGTTCAGAAATGTGCTCCTGTCTGCACGGTTCATATATCAAGATTTTCCCTTTCCGTTCAAGATTGTTCCTCTGATCATATTGAGAGATTATGATTGTCTAGTAGAATAATCTGGGGACGCAAACAGATGAGAAGCGGCCATTCCATGCGCAGGACTTTTGCGATTCACGCAGCATTGCCTCGTGGTTGAGGATGCAAATTGATGGCAGGGCAGAAGGAAATTCGGGCAGCCATAACCCATATTACTTTCTGGAGCGAAAGCGGTGACCACTGTAACGGAGTGCCAACTGGTCACATGTGCAGCAGGAACTACACGGTGGTTTTTGTATATGAACTATTTTATTAAATTGGAGTAACGTCGCTTGTCAGTTCGGAGCAGCTATCGTTTACGTTCGGTAAATATTTTTCATTCCAGGGCGGCAAGAGGGGTCTGTGCTGTCTGAGCCGCATGACTGCAAGTGGCCTCGGTGCGCTTACGCTTATGTTCCTCGAACATGGTTGGGTGGAAAAAGACTTTTGGGATGAGAAATTTTCGCACGAAACCGTCTCGTTACGTGAAGGCTCTATGTACAACCCAAAACATACTGAAGCGAGCAGGAGCGATCCTGTGCTAACAGAGAGCACTGACGTCACTTGTACGTGCCTTGTATGTCTAAAGTCAATCGTCGCTCGAATACTTACATGCCCAGGGATAAAGCCAATGTTGACTTCACATATGTTGTCTTCACATTTACCGACGTAATTTGGCCTAAAATATAGGGAAAAAGAGTTTCTGATTCACCCTCCTAAAAACGTCGTATTGGCTTTGGCTCATTCTATGTATTCATTACTTGCGCCACGACTGCCAATATCTCCCGGGGAAGCCTTAGCACTTCTCCTCATAGAAATAAACATTAATAAACACACGTTAGTGCCTACAGTTTTTGGCTGGGCTAGGGCTTCAGTGAAATTTGCTTTGATCATTCGGTGTCAATTCAGCAAGGGTCACTGGGGCGCTTTTTTTAGTGTTCGAATATTAGCACTTTATCGTCGACGCATAGTGGCGCACTCTATCGTCCCTTTCTTCCAGATGGGTTTTACGATTTGATTCGAGTTGCCCAAATGCCCAACGTTTTACTGGTTCTTTCATCCTTGGCACAGACTGCGCATGCGTGATCATTCAGCAACGTTCTGTGTCAGAAAGACGCTAGTGCTCCGGAGCGTCCTCACCAGGCATGACTGAACACAGAAGCGGTGGACACACGCCTCCCGCGTTTGCCTTCATCGAAGAAGCAATCCCGGGTACAAACTGTGAAGGCGGCGAGAGAGCCTCAGGCACTTGCGACTATTACCCTGCGTGAGTATTCCCGCTTGTGAAAGTTTCGTTAGATATTGTCAGCCGCAGAAACAACGTGGAATACATTTATTTCCACATTGAAGTGGGCGTTTTCGAGGATGACTTAGGTTCAGGGTGGCTGCGGTTGTTTATGACTACAATAAAGAGAAGTGCCTCCTGTTTTTCGATCACAGTATACATATAGATATTGTTGCGCCCACTTGGGGTCTGTTCTGTTTGAGTTACGATAGGGGACCATATATTTCGAAGTGAATTTACTGTGCTTGCACGTACAACGCATGACATTATTTTAGGAATTGATTCCTTGCGTGAGTGGAGGGCAACTTTGGATTGTGGAAGTGGCTCGATTTCTCTTCGCCGCGACGTGCCAACTTCAATGACAGATAACACCAGTGATGCCGCCGACGTTCTCTCCGTGTCGCAAGATGTGTGTTTGCCCCCTCAGACGACAATGTTTGTACCTATCAATACTTCTCGCCCTCGTACAGGTTGTTGTTGTTTAGCCGAGCCCGATTATAACAATGCGGTGAAGAAAAATGTGATAGTCCCTCGCGCCCTCGTTGTCACCATTGATGGTTGTGATTGTTTGTGGACAGTAAATGTTTCAACCCATTCCATAACATTGCTGCTAGGACTTACACTGGCAAGTTTTGCCGAACAAGCCATTGTCAGCGTCAAACTGGTCGAAATGTAAACTGCCGAAAAGAAATCCCACTCCGATTCCAACCCTGATAATTCTGCTGACTTTAAGCCCATGATTAACAAGTCGCTGTCTTCTGGTGAGCAGTGTCTGCTTGAAGGAGCGCTCGCTCGCTACGCCAGTGTTTGATTTTGCTCAAGGCCAACGAGCGTCCCATACACCACCGGCGTCTCGTATGCAACACCGCTTTCATACAGAGTAAGCGACGCCAATTCGTCAGAAGCCCTGTCGCGTTACACCTTCAGAGAGAAAAGTCACTGCCGAGCAGGTCGAAGAAATGTTACAGAAAGGAGTAATCCAGGAATCGTGTAACCCTTGGGCTGCCCCTGTGATCCTAGTAAAGAAAAAAGACAACTCATGGATATTCTGTGCGGACTATCGCCGCCTAAACACCGTCACAAAAAAGACGTGTACCCCCTACCACGAATAGACGATGTCGACAGCCTCCACTCCGCGTCGTACATCTCTTCTGTTGATTTACGTTCAGGATATTGGCAAATTCCCATGCACCCCTCAAACAAGAAGACAGCCTTCGTGACACCTGACGGTCTCTGAGTTCAAGACTATGCCCTTTGGCTTATGCGAAGCTCCAGCGACATTCGAGCGATTTATTAATACCGTGCTCCGCGTACTCAAATGGGAAACTTGCATGTGCTATTTAGACGACGTCATTATCTACGGGCCGACATTTCACGAGAACAATCAGCGCCTGTGGGTCGTTCTTGACTGTAACCAGCAATCTGGCCTTATTTTAAACTCAAAGAAACGTCATTTTAGTGAGCCTCAAGCCGTCGCTCGTACTAGGCCTTCTGGTCGGCAAAGACTGCATACGACCAGACCCTGAAAAGATAGCAGCAGTTCGCGACTTCCAACAGCCACACACGGGGAAAGGTCCGCGAAGCTTTTTGGGCCTTTGCTCATATTTCCGGCGCTTTATGAAGAATTTCGCACAGCTTCCCTCTCCCCTCACGTACTCCTTCACAAAGACACCCCATACTTGTGGCGTACTGACTGCGAGTCGGCATTTGAACAGCTGAAATTTTTGTTGACTTCTGGACCGGTTCTGCGGCATTTTGATGTGGAGGTGTCAACTTAGCTGCATACTGACGCCAGCGGTGTGGGTGTTGGCGCGGTGCTTGTTCAGCTCTGCGGTGGCCGGGAGCATTTGATTGCCTACGCTAGTCAGGCACTTACAAAAGTGGAGACAAAGTACACCATTACTGAACTCGAGTGTGTAGCAGTCGTCTTAGCCATTCAGAAGTTCCGTCCGTATCTACATGGCCGCGCATTCACGATAGTGACTGATCATCATTGACTCTGTTGGCTCGTCGGACTGCGTGACCCGTCAAGCGGGTTGGCCCGCTGGGCTTTGCGCCTTCAAGAGTACAGCTTTACCGTTAACTAAAAGAGCGGACGCTGTCACACGGATGCTGACTGCCTATACCGTCTCCCTTTGCCGCACACTAAAGCTAAAGATGATGACTTCGATGACTACCTAGTTTCCATCTCTTCCGACTTTCCAGACCTGAGTACCTTCGAGAGCAAGCAATGTTGCGGCCCTACCTTGAGACTCCTACCGGTAGCTGCACATCAGCCAGCATGAACAACACTGTTTACTTTTCGTAATGGTTTGCTGCGCAAAAAAATTACTTGGCTAATGGTGCTCCATTGCTTCTAGTTGTGCCCGAAAAGCTGCGCCCTGCTGTCCTTCCTTCCATGCATGACGATATCACGTCCGGGGACCTTGGCTTTGCACGCACACTACACCGACTTCAACAGATTTTTCTGGCCCAATCTCTGGAAAACAACGAAACAGTATGTCGCCAGCTGTACCGTTTTCCAGCGCCACAAGCAAACGACGCCGGCTCCAGCAGGCTATGTGTAACCGGTTAGGCCACCGACGTTACTCTTTGAAAATTCGGCATCGACTTGTTTGGCCCGCTCTCAAAAACGTCATCTGGCTACCGCTGGATGAGAGTGTGCGTAGATTACCTTACTCGCTAGACGGAAACGGCGGCACTTCCATCTGCCACTGCAACAGATGTCTCTTCCTTTTTTGCTGCATCACGTCATACTCCGTCATGGCGCTCCCCGCGTTGTCATCAGTGACCGTGGAAGGCAATTTACCGCTGACGTCGTTGAATAACTTTTACGGCTTTGAGGTTCTGCATATCGTCATTCCACTCCTTACCACTCGCTAACAAATGGCCTCACAGAGCGGTCGAATTGAACCCTTACCAACGTGTTATCAGTGTATGTCGCTGCTGACCACAACTGGTACGCCGTCTTACCTTTTGTAACGTACGCGTACAATAGTGCCAAGCACGAAGTTACTGGATATGCGCCGTTCTTTTTGCTGTACGCACGCGATCCCCAGAGTTTTCTGGACACCATTCTACCTTTATAGTGCCAAGAAGATCCTTCCATCGCCGAAACTCTGTGTCGTGCTGAGGTAGCACGTCGACTGGCGCATCGTAGGACGTTGTCCTCACAAGGCAACATCAAGATTCGCCATGATGCGCGGCATATCCCCGTCTGCTTTACTCCCGGTGATTATGTTTGGTTGTGGACACCCGTTCGCAAAAAGTGATTGTACCGCAAGTTTCTCGCCACTTACACCGGCCCATTCGTTATACTCAGCCGCTTGAGTGATGTGAACTATATCGTCGCCAAAGTTACAGCAAGTTATCGTATGTTGTTCACGTGGCCAGACTCAAGCAGTACCATGACAGGTCCCTTTAACTCGCTCAGCGAGCTTCGTCCGCCCTCGGGCGAAATGTTGCAGCACTGCGCGACTAAAGCAGAGAAAGATGTAGGGTGCGCGCACGTGATCTCGGGGTACTCTGGGCTTCGCCTGTGGCTTCCTCCTGGACCTCGCTGCACCCTGTAAACATAATTCGTAACAATGTATATATATATATATATATATATATATATATATATATATAGTCATATCATAAGAAGCCAACAAACACTGACACCAAGGACAACATAGGGGAAATTACTTGTGCTAATAAATGAAGTAATGAAACGATAAAGTAATGTAAATTAAAGTGGATGAAAAAACAACTTGCCGCAGGTGGGAACCGAACCCACAACCTTCGCATTTCGCGTGCGTTGCTCTACCAATTGAGCTACCGCGGCGCTGTTTTTCCATCCACTTTCTTGGGTATTTATGTGTCCTAGTTGAACCCTGGGAGTGTTAGCCAGCGCCGCCACTCACAGACCTTGGCGGCGGACGTGGAACGTCCTTCATGCCACAGGCGTCACGAGAACGTGATCTTTTTGGGTGAAGGCAACTGGTCAATAAACCCACATATGCTACCTAAAGGCATCAATGTTGCCGGATCCGGGAACCTTGTAATCAACGAGAAGAAAGGGGGTTAACCAAGGGGCCCGATTTTTATTAGTCATATTACATAAGTAATTTATTAGTCACATTACATAACGAGGGTCCCGGATCCGGCAACATTGATGCCTTTAGGTAGCATATGTGGGTTTATTGACCAGTTGCCTTCACCCAAAAATATCACGTTCTCGTGACGCCTGCGGCATGAAGGACGTTACACGTCCGCCGCCAAGGTCTGTGAGTGGCGGCGCTGGCTAACACTCCCAGGGTTCTGATTCTACTAGGACACATAAATACCCAAGAAAGTGGATGGAAAAACAGCGCCGCGGTAGCTCAATTGGTAGAGCATCGCACGCGAAATGCGAAGGTTGTGGGTTCGGTTCCCACCTGCGGCAAGTTTTTTCATCCACTTTAATTTCCATTAATTTATCGTTTCTTCATTCCATTCATTAAGCACAACTAATTTCCCCTATGTTGTCCTTGGTATCAGTGTTTGTTGGCTTCTCATAATATGACTAATAAAAATCGGGCCCCTCGGTTAACGCCCGTTCTTCTCGTTTATATATATATATATATATATATATATATAGCTTGCGTTTGGTCACGGCATCGCACGCTTGTAGCAGAAGCCCATTGGCTGGAATGTTGAGCTGCTTTGCTCGACATCACGGGTAATATTCCAGGCGCAGTGACATTTCACCAGCCATTCTGAAACGCAAGAAGGCTCCATAACTTGAATTTACGTGCGCATTGCCGAAACCCAGGTGGTGAAATTAAATTCCGTGATCCGTCCAAGTGTTCGTCATAGCGAGATCAGGCTTTTGACGCGTGAAACACATAGGATACAAATAAATAAAACGGTACGTCAAACTTCTATTGGCGGTCGAGTCAGCACACTCCAGGAGCCTCACGAAATATCACACAAATAGTACCATTTGCTAAACACGCAAGAGATGCGTGACCAAGTGAGAACACTACTGAACTTTTTGCTGTTACTTGTTTTTCAGGAAATATAAAAGGTGTGCTTGAAGAAAAACGCCATGCGTCTTTGAAGTGAACGCGGTGTTCATTTTTATGGCATATTAGGGTAAATAGGAAAACACTGCCGGGACGCCGCGATGGCTACGTCATTTTGGCGCGACTGCGAACGGCCGCGTTGGCAGAGCGTGCGAACGTATTCGTGAAATGGCGAGAACAGTTGGCGACTGCAAATCTTAAGATGCGTGGTCGCAGTCTAGCAAAGCTACTCCGGACGTGGCTGGGCGACTGATTCGGCCGACTGGCTCGGCCGTTGTACGAGAGTTGATATAATGCAGCCAAACCTAACGTAACCTTGCGTTATCCAAAGCATAATTTTAAGCTCCCGTCCACCATTTCGGCACGCTATTTATGGTGCGGCCACCCTGTCACAATGTGTATGACTAGCGCTTTCCAGTTGACTCGCATGACGTCGTAGAGCTATACGCACGTAGTCTAAAATGGCCGCCTTGGAGGGGATGGCACTACATAATTATATCGTAATCTTGCAACTTAGCATCTTCCTAACTTGGTTCTAGCATCATTCGTTGTTTTCTTATATTTCATGCTTCATGTCATGATTTAAGAAATTACGCAATTTAAGAGTGCGCCGTTCCCCTATGCCAGCCAGCAAGTTATACTTTTGATAAAATGATACATTACAGGTTTTACCTTAATTAACAAAGAAGCACTTCCCTTGCTCCAAATTTTGTTTGGCAAAAACATTCAAGTATATTCTGCCGTAACTAGGAGCACCGAGCCAAAGCCAATGTGTATGTCTCATTTCAGGTATATTGACGAGTACATCAATGACGCGTTGAAGGCGTTGAACCGCCAGACCGATGCCACTGACGTCAATGGTACGTACGGCATGGCCTTTAACCATCGATACCACTCGCGGACATGCTTAATAAAGCCCAGAGGAGGCAGCATTTCGATCGATCATGACGGCGGTGCATTTATTGGTCATACCGACACCATACTAGCGTCACCATGTCGGTTGCCGCTTGTGCAGTCATCGTGATATTCATGCAGGTGAATTGAGTGCTAACAGAGACAGCACTACGCATGTTCCATGTGCGTCAAGTTTCGAATGAATTCATTTTCAACGCAATGAATTCATTCGTAAAGGCAATCAGCACGTCGCGATATGTCTTGAATGTCGTGTTGAAATGGGGTCAGAGTAACGAGCTTACCAATGCGTAGCAAGCCAACCGCATCTTTTATTGTTCACGCTAAATGCTTGCTAGAGGATCCTGTCATTGAAGGGCCTCTTACCGGGCGCGATTGCAAATTTAAATTATACGCTGGAAATTCCCAATGCGCCGTCAAGGGAGTGTTTCGGTAATGCAATTATTCAAGTGCATTCGTTATGTGAGAGGGTAGATGACATCGAGCTGTCGTGCTACTGTGCCGTCAGCAGGCTAGTGTTACTACTTCCAGACAGTCTCCCTCTCTGCCTCTAATGGCCTCCTAAAGCAGCGTTGTTTCCTTGCCTTCTCCGCAAAGGGCCTACGTCATGTTAAAGTGGCGAGCCCCTGCTCTGTTATTTATTCCGATACGTTCTGTCGTACGGCACATCTGTATGTGGGCATTCCGTCATAGGATGATGAACCCAATTCCCGTGCAGTAGTCGGTGTCGTTGCAAGCAGTTCGCATTGCACAGGTACATTTGTTAGCAGGATCTAGACCGGCTCTCTCAAAGCGCGGCTCCTTCAAGATGAAAAAATAAAGAATTATGAGGTTTTACGTGCCTAAACCACATTGATTATGAGGCACGCCGTAGTGGAGGACTCCGGAAATTTTGACCACCTGGGGTTCTTTAACGTGAACCTAAATCTCAGTACACGGGTGTTTTCGCATTTCGCCCCCATCGGAATGCGGCCGCCGTGGCCGACATTTGATCCCACGACCTCGTGCTCAGCACCTTCCAGATGAAGGGCGCGTGGCCTACTTTTGAAAATTGCAACTGTTTTCTGCCACGCAGCCGCTTATACGTTTCACACGCGGTAGCCACGACTTAATTTATGAGCCGTGCTTTTGTATTTACAACAGCTAAACCTGGTGAGAGGACCTTTAAGACAGCTGTCTACGTTACGAAAAACCAGCCACACCTTATTAGTATTCTGGAAAACACACGGTCATTATGTTTACCGGAGTGTGGCGAGATTGCTGCTGTTACTTTATCCAACGATACTGCCCTGTCAACTTGTAATTCTGCAAGGATTTCCCATCTTATCAGATGCCCGCAACACGACCCTCACATACGTGCATTGGGTGGCCTATTTTAATCAGTGTGAAAGGTCTCGAAGGCATGCAGTAGATCACAGCCATTTTTGTTTATAATTAGTTGCAAAACATGCCTGCTAACTGTAAATGCATTCCTAGGAACTTCAGCTACAGACGTAGGTAAATATATGCATAGGATAGCCAGGCTCTCGAAGAATAGTTCACTATCGGTTGAAGCTGGCATTTATATTAGCATGACATGATTTTCCTGGCTATTCAAGCTTGAATGTAGTTTTTACACTTGTTCCGTTACCTTTTCTTCCTCCACGACCCGATCAGGTTGTCTACTGCTAACAATGAATAGGTGATATGCAGAACCTGTAGGTGCACTTTTGCACACAACCCGTTGACATGTATAAGTTAGTGGATGTCGCGGTAGAATGGTAATGAAAGTGTCAACGTGAGGGTTGGTGACATCATTCGGCAGTCATCCTTTCGCTGCACCACCCATGCTTTCGAAACAATTTTCTTTTTAATAGGAATCCTTGGCTTGGGGGACATTTGAGATTTTCACGCTCAACATGGAAAATGCCAAAATTCTTTGAGGAACAGCTCTTAGACTGACATGAACGATGTTCGTTGCATTTGAAAATGTTCTAGTGACTGCAGTCGTACACCAAAATTTCCGGAAATTGGCAAGTTCCCCGAAACTTGGGACACAACCTATGCAATTTAGTAACTCTAATCCTAAAACAAGTATAGCAGTCCTGTGAACGGCAAGATATAGAATATCTAAAGCGGCCGAGTTTCATTTATGAATTTACAATTTACAGAATTGACAAATGTTTCCGGGCATTTTTCAAAAGTCCTAGCTATAACATTGCGGTAAAGTTCAGACCGCTGCATATCATTTTTCTCAATTTACGGGTATTAGTCAATGTACTTTCCAGAATTAATATATCGTTTCTATGGCTCAATTACGCAGTTGCAAGCTTGATGTTTTCTTTAGAAATTTTTGCGCATTCAATACTTTTCACAAAGACACTCACCATATCAACAATAGGTTAGTTTATGGCAGTTACAAGATTTCATCATTTTTTTTCACATTCGATAGCCTGCATCAAATCTTGTGCAAGCGTGACCGAGAAAAATAATATCCCTGCTCCAACGTACTTAGACAGGAGCCTCCGCGCTGAAGTTTCCTTTTGCGCGTTGCTAACTAAGCAGCTTTGCAATAACGAGAACGCGTCCTTTATGGTAAAGGCAAATTTGGCGTGTGAAAATCCCGCTTATTGAATTTAATATACGTTTTTTGCGACCTTAATGAAGCATGGAACACACCTCTCGCTTGAAATTGGAAACATCGGTCTGGCCTTCGTAGCGCACTAAACGAATACGACCTGTAGTCTATCGCTTAGCAAATGGTCGTGTTCTAATCTGCTGTATTGTTTGCAGCGTATTTATTTTTAGAAAAATCAACATTCCATTAATTTCAACGTGATTGTTTCTTACGTCAATGTTAATCTTTTTCGTGCACTGAGCTCCGAATTCCAGAATTCTGGAAAGAGAAAGCGCACTGCACACGCCAACACAGCAGCCAGCCTTCCTTATCGCTAAAGCCCAACTAAAACGTTTTGCATGCCACCATTTATTTTTCATGTTCTTTGAATGACCTCTTCGCAGCGACGAGTAAACACGTCTGCTGTTTTTTCGGGTGGTGCAGATACCACTGACAGCGGAAGCACCAACTACGCCCCTGTCGTCTCCACCGCTAGTGCCGATCACGCCTGGCCCAGAACGAGCCACGCTGGCATCGAGGAACTATGGTCCACTACGAAAGACGCCGCGAGGTGAGCCAACATTTCGAAATATTTCTTGACATAAAGCAACCCAGCCATTGGACGCACTGCGACGGCGAGCGGGTCTCTCACTCCCGATTTTATGCCACATAGAAAAAACAAAAATAATTACTGTAAAAGCAAAACAAAACCTCTACTTCAAAGACGCGTCAAGGGGTTTCAAAGACGCGTCAAGGGGTTTCAAAGACGCGTCAAGGGGTTTCAAAGACGCGTCAAGGGGTTTCAAAGACGCGTCAAGGGGTTTCAAAGACGCGTCAAGGGGTTTCAAAGACGCTTCAAGAGGTTTCAAAGACGCTTCAAGAGGTTTCAAAGACGCGTCAAGAGGTTTCAAAGACGCGTCAAGAGGTTTCAAAGACGCGTCAAGAGGTTTCAAAGACGCGTCAAGAGGTTTCAAAGACTCGTCAAGAGGTTTCAAAGACGCGTGAAAACATTTCAAAGACGCGTGAAAACATTTCAAAGACGCGTGAAGACATTTCAAAGACGCGTGAAGACATTTCAAAGACGCGTGAAGACATTTCAAAGACGCGTGAAGACATTTCAAAGACGCGTGAAGACATTTCAAAGACGCGTGAAGACATTTCAAAGACGCGTGAAGACATTTCAAAGACGCGTGAAGACATTTCAAAGACGCGTGAAGACATTTCAAAGACGCGTGAAGACATTTCAAAGACGCGTGAAGACATTTCAAAGACGCGTGAAGACATTTCAAAGACGCGTGAAGACATTTCAAAGACGCGTGAAGACATTTCAAAGACGCGTGAAGACATTTCAAAGACGCGTGAAGACATTTCAAAGACGCGTGAAGACATTTCAAAGACGCGTGAAGACATTTCAAAGACGCGTGAAGACATTTCAAAGACGCGTGAAGACATTTCAAAGACGCGGGAAGACATTTCAAAGACGCGGGAAGACATTTCAAAGACGCGTGAAGACATTTCAAAGACGCGTGAAGACATTTCAAAGACGCGTGAAGACATTTCAAAGACGCGTGAAGACATTTCAAAGACGCGTGAAAACACTTCAAAGACGCGTGAAAACACTTCAAAGACGCGTGAAAACACTTCAAAGACGCGTGAAAACACTTCAAAGACGCGTGAAAACACTTCAAAGACGCGTGAAAACACTTCAAAGACGCGTGAAAACACTTCAAAGACGCGTGAAAACATCTCAAAGACGCGTGAATACGCTTCAAGGACGCAAGAAGACGCGTCTCGTTTCTCCATTCCACAGGGTATGCTGATGCGGTGTATAAAGGGACAGTGCCGGCGCAGCCTTGCCCATGAAGAATGTGGCCAGTGTTGGGCAACTAGGCCCTTCGGCGGGTGCAGCCAGCGTTGCTCCGCCATCCAAGAAAACCTCATCAACTTCTAAGTTTGTGACATTTAAAGATTCTGTCACTCAAGGCGAAGCATTGCCAAACCACCGCTTCCAAGAAGGGCGCTGAACACGATTGCTAGTCTAACGGCTCCATCGTTTCACTTCGAGCCGTATAATCCCCAGTAAACCTGCGTCATATGAAACCAAAAGGACTCTGTAAACTAAGTTAGCTGTCTTATATTAGACACGCAGCACAAATGTATTCTGTAATATGTGCACACTAATATTGCAGAGGAATGTAAGGAGACTTCTACACAACTTAGATGATGTCAAACAACCTATTTAGAAACTTAGTGCAAAAGTGCTGCGAACTGCTGTGGTTGCTAAGAGGCTATGGTGTTCGGCTGCTAAGCACGAGATTGCGGGATTAAATTCCTGCCACGGCGGATGCATTTTGATGATGGTGAAATGAGAAAACACCCGTGTGCTCAGATTTAGGTGCACGTTAAGGAGCCCCTGGTAGACCGAATTATTCCCGAGTTCCCCACTATGGCGTGCCTCATAATCGAATCGCGTCTGTGGCACGCAAAGCCGCATAATTTATCAATCCTTAAAAGCTCTGTGTGTTCAGGAAACACGTAATATCTACACACACACTTTCCTAGGCAATGCCATTTTTAAGAGAGACCGCGAGTATGGTCTCACTTCGTCGGTTTGTGTGGCTATAATAGTAAATAAATTTCCTGCCATCAATTACAACTCCGAACGAACTTGGAAACTGTTGCTGTCCGAACACTGCTGCTCCACAGGCTGGTAAAAATCACTTCCATTTGCATACCTCCCAACCACCAAATTCCCGAAGCAGTTTCCGAGCCTTATAGATCAACTTCCCGAAACCCATATAGTATATTGAGATGAAAATGCACATAGCCCCCTATGGCGAGATTCTCGTTGTAATTTTTTGTCCTGTGGATGCCTCTTTATTGATAACGAGCCGAAATTCATAAGCTTGAGCTAAAGCATTCTCCTCGAAAGGCATCAACATAACATCATATACACTCATGCCCTACCTAGAGCGCAACGTCCTAAATAACTCGTGAGAAGTCTGCTCCTGGAACTGATCAGACTATGTACGCAATAATAAAACACATTCACGCTGATACGCAAATTGCTCTATCGCCAGTTTTGAACACGATGTGGACAAGAATATAAATTTCCATAGAACTGAAAAAGGTTGTCTCCATCTTGAAGCAGGGCTAGGATACGCCTTCTATGGTAAGTTATTGGCCTATGGCATCATAAAACTGCTCGTTTAATCTATTACAAAAGATGATTAATCGTGGGCTATTACTTTCTTTAACGAAACAAACTACTTGACGTTTATGAACGATGCTTTAAAGACAGCCGATCCACAACTGACCACCTCGTGCGGATTATGTCTTACATCCGTAAAGCTTTTGCTTAAAAACAGTTCTTTCGGTCATTGTTTCTTGATATCAAAAACGCTTGACGCCCCATCTGGCCCTACGGAAGTTTGCGACATCTCTCGGAAATAGGCATTTCGAGGCAACATGCTTAATGTAGTAGAAAGTTATTCATCGAACCTAACGTACCATATTAGTGCTGGCAATATTCCGTCCAGGTCATTCATCCAGAATACTGGGTTACCAGGGTGTAGGCGACTTATTTGTATCATTGTTGAGAAAAATGAATTTAGCACGTTCATTTATTCCACAACGTATGCTTTAATCCACTTATGTGGATGATTTGCCGATTGGATTTAACTCGTGTGACCTTGCATTCTACGAAAGACAAGTTGAAATTCTGGACCAAAGCGTCGACATCAGCACAGAATTGATTTAAGCCACATTTCTTGAGAAGCCCCTCCTTCCTCTCTTCAAAAAATAGAGGCGTCGTTCCAGTCTCCCGTATTGATTTGCATGAGCAGCACTTACCTGCGAATAAAGAGCACTAAATTTTAAGGCAGCATTTTAGGCCGAAGTTAACCTTTATTCTACGCCTGAGAAAGAGATCGGATAAATGATAGGTATGGAGGTTACCCAACAATGAGCCCCATTGGCTACCCTGCACTTGTGGAAGGGATAAGGGGGGGGGGGGCAAGATTAGGAGAAGAGAAAATCTACTGTGGATATCGCCGACGCCGCAACAGCTCTCTGCTTTATATCAAAGTTGGTCACTCACTCCTGACGTACCCTAAAGAGAAATGCCAAAAAAAAAACAATGAATATTCTTGAAATACTGTCGCAAACTGCGTGAGGTAGTGACAGGAAGTCGCCGAAACTTTTACAAATGTATAAATGGAACACACCTAGATTGTCGGGCCATAGCGTATCAATCGGCTACTTATAGTGCCTCGATGATGCGGAATATGTCCATCCCCTGGGCCTCCGGCTGACCCCCCGTAAGTGCTTTGAGACCGATACATTGGAAGTAGCGCGTTTACCGAAGAAAACTTTGGTTTCTCGGAACTTGCTTTTAATGAAATGTAATTTCAACATTTTGTCACAGATGAAACTATCTCATACAAATACTTTTAATTTGCAGCAGTTCTGACGACGCCTGGCGTTACCAGTTGAACACGGAGCGCAGGCCGATAGCCGACCACATTTACAACCTCGACGGTACGTAGGCGATGGTCATTCGCCTTTACAACATATATGGGAAAGATGCCCCACGTCGACGGTGGCAGTGGTTCATTTAAGGCGCATGAAGGCGCGCTTCACTGAAGCCGCCAAGTCTGTTTCCGCAGGAGCCGCCTTATTACTCTCCTCAGTAAGACATTTGTGCAGATGCGTGCAAATTCATACACAACCTATGTTTGAATGAATTTATTCTCACATCAGTGAAGTTCAAAGGCACGCTCCCAGGTGATCGAGGCAGAAGCCGAAACTGTACATACTACGCAGTCATCAATTCAGTAGCAATTGAAATCGGCGCTTCACAATCGATCTCTAACTTTATTTGTCAAGCAGAATCTGTGTGTTCTTCGTGCTGGCACCATAATTTTACTCTTAAACCCATTCAACTTTGTTGACCAAGATATTGCTTAGATACCAACCATGGTTGCTTAGTGGCATTGCCATTGGGCGACTAAGAACGGCGTCAAGGGGTAAAATAGTGGTTGCGGCGGCTGCATTTTGATCGCGGCTTAATGGTAACGCTCCTAAAGCCTTGCATAAGTAGCAATGTTTGTTTTTGGAGCTGTTTATTAAAGTACATAATCGCATGATGAGTTAAACTCGGCTGCGCACGTAGTTGTTACTTAAGACTTGACGAAAAAAAATCCTGCAAAATAGTCGTAATAATTGGATGGAATGTAGAAACGGCAGACGCGGGTGAAGACAACTGTGCATTATTGTATAACGCTATTAGTTATCCGCGATTCCATATGGCACAGTATTGGTTCCACTCGATAACGCCCATTGAGTACTTCTGCAGAACGCAATACCTCCCGTGTAGAAATTCGTGTCAAATCGTTGCAGCATTCATGCTGTTGCCACCATATGATTGCCTTCAACGTGGTAGTCTTGACGCTATCATCACACACTCAACTACTCAACTTACGCCAACATGTAAGGTTCCGCACAACCCTAAACACTACTGCGTGGCCAAGTCACGTGACTTCGCGCAGTGCGTGGTATTTCGACAATTTCTTCTGCAGATAAAAGATGAATTAAAAATCGGAGGCTACTCTGGATCCGTCCCCGACATGACCAGGTGTCCGAAGCTAAGCAGAACTTCTTGAAGAAAGAATTGTCCTGCACACGCGTATACCACAGATGTACGGGAAAACTATGCGGGTTTCCGAGAATGAAAGTTTTGCAGTTTATATTAAAAAATTGTTTTTTAACAGCATGTAGGATGAGGACAAATCTTCCTTAGCCTGGTGGATGACAATTTTCCCTTTCATGAATCTTTCCCTGCCTTTGGAGGTAAACACATATTATAAGGCGGATTCTTGTGCGAGTGATTAAGAAGGCAAAAGATGGAGAGCGTATGTTCGGGTATCCCTAAGCCACAGCCTTTGACCTTCCGAAAAACTTTCCCATTTAGGGAGATAAACTGAAAATAAGCGGCCAAACGAGGGCAATAAATTACTATAGAACCATGCGGCTTTCTCGTGTTTAAATTTTTCAATAACAGCAGAACGCTAGTATGTAGCCATTGGTCCTTACATGCATGTTCAATATTGTGTGACAAGCCAAAGCGATGGTTGACGCCTAGTAGCCTATCGAGGAGATAATGCTTTATCGAAACACCAGAAGCTAGCAAACAAAGATCAGGCTTTGTAAGGTTAACCATGCTCTAGACTTGGCGTCAAAGACCAAGGAATAAAACAATGAAGAACTCCCAATGCGCGTACTTGTCTTTTTCGTAGCGTCACGTTGTGCTTTCCGGCTTTTGTTGCTTGCTTGTAGAGAAGCATTCCAGACGGAAGCAGTGCTGTTAGGATTTATCAGCATCAAGACTCTATGAAAACTTCTTCCCCTCGCGTTCCTAGCATGGAACCTGACACAGTATGGATCCAGCACCTCTGATTTCAGGGTATACACGCAACAATGAAACCGGAAGCACCGGTTTGACACTCCCGGTCTGCAGCAGCAGTGGCGGCGGCAACGATGCAGTGGTCAGTACAAGCCACGCGGGCACGGAGGAAGCATCGCGCATTCCGGAAAACGATGCTAGGTGAGATAAACATCTGTAGAATTCCGTTCAATAGAACAACTCACTGAGACGACACCGAACGCCGTCTACGGCTGTTAAGTTTTTACTCACAAACATGTGTGACGGATTGAAGTTCTGATGCCTGAAGCTCCAAGTATCAGCTGTTTTCACAATACGGTGCTGGCTTTAACAGGAAGCTTTATCTGGGGATCTGCTACCTAGGGCGTAAATGCGAGAGAAGAAATCGCCTTGCTCTGCAACCACAGCAGCAACTTTGGTAAACATTGTGGCGTTTTAAAAATATCATAATAATGAAATTAAAAGAATTCCATTTTCAATTTAAGAAAAGTGAAACTCAAGCATAAAAATTACAACCTAATTGAGCTTCAAAAAGTCTCATGATAATCAAAACTGCACTAATATCACATCTAAAGTGCCCAAGGTTGATTTATTACACAGCACTCTAAAAGAAACTATTTTATGAGTAGATACTTTGGAAATGCTCGCTTCAATGACAACTATCTTACGTGTCTATTTTAGGATTGGCGATTTCAGAATTTTTTTCAAGTTGAAAACCAAACCCAATATTTTGATTCAGACAATTCTTGGAAATTACCTGTGTCAATCAAATGCAATATATTTCAACACAATTCACACGGAAGATAATAAATATTGCTCCTTTTCCTTCACGGGTTCTCATTAATTATTTTCCCACGAAGTTCTAACTTATTAAGGACACAAGCGAGTCTAGACGCCGGCCAAGCTAACATGATTTACAATGTAAACCAGAAGAGTTGAGCAGCACCATAAAATTCCATTAGCCATGTGAACAACAGCAATAAATATAGGTATACGAATAGCCCATTACCCGCACAATAGCGAACAATGTTCACCTAGAGCTTAGCGCAGATATTTCAAAAGAGCGAGAGACAGTAAAGCATACATGCACAGGGTGCGCGTGAATCTGCTCCGAGCAACACTCCTGTGCGCCTTAAGGATTCTACAAGCAAATTTCTCCCTTTGAAAGACCACTTATCCTAATGAGTTCCGCCCCCTTGTCGAAACGTTGGATTCAGCTACAACTTCACCTACATTTCTTTACCACCGCAGGCCGCAGTGTTCATGTGCATATTTTTCTTGCATTCTAGAATTACTGACGCCACCGGCGCTGAGCCATGGAGTACGCAGTACTACGAGGGTCGTGGCGCTACAGTCTACGGTAGGTGTGGGAAGATTTTCAGCCGCTGGTATACAACGCCTAACCTTGCACGAGACTCGGCAATCTGTTTGCACTCGTATACGACACATTTCTAGAGCATCGCCGCTGGCTCACAGGTGCCAGGCTCTGCACCTGTCAATCTGTGCTCCACATTCTGCATAGCTTCTTATACAAGAAATGGAACTGTTGCCTCGTGAACTTAGGCTCATGGTTGAGATAATCTGATGGGTGAATCGCTGTGGCGATAACGCTACTGGCGCCTGTGCAGTACTGTACTCCTGCTGAGGACAGTTCGCGGATTATCCGTGAGCAATTTCTGACGTACAATTAGGAGGGGTACGAAACCAATACGTACGCTCAGGTAGAGGATGGTGCAAGAGGAGGCACGATGCAACAAGCGCCAGGAGACATTTTCTGGCTATGGGAGGGGTGTTAGTCACAGCTGCGTAGCTGGGATTCCCAGTTTGCTATCGTGTCGACGTCGCTAAAAAACAGCAACAAGGCTCCTTAAGCTTTGCCATTAGAAGGAACGTTTTTTTTCTTAGGGCTGCTTATTGTTGATTGAGCTGTTTAACTGCATGATGACTTAAACTGTGCTGCGCTTCTTGTCCTTACCTAGTACTTCCCGACAGTGCTACAATATAGTCTCAAATATTACCGAAAGTGAACGTGCAGGAACCCGAAGCAAGAAGCAGGCTGGAGACAAGTCAGAGGGCGAATATGATATAGGTTCTAGGAATCACAGGGGTGACCTATTAGTAGAGTTTGCAGGACGGAATAATATGGGGATAACGAACACCTTCTTCCGCAAGCGGGATAACCGAAAGTGGACGTGGAGGTAGCCGAATGGCGAGACTAGAAATGAAATAGACTTCATAATATTCGCTAACCCTGGTATCATACAAAATCTGGACGTGCTCGGCAAGGTGAGCTGCAGTGACCATAGAATGGTAAGATTTCGAATTATTCTAGACTTGAGGAGGGAACGGAAGAAACTGGTACATAGGAAGCCAATCAATGAGTTAGCGGTAAGAGGAAAAATTGAGGAATTCTGGATCAAGCTACAGAACAGGTATTCGGCTTTAACTCAGGAAGAGGACTTTGGTGTTGAAGCATTGAACGACTGTCTTAGGGGCATCATTAAGCAGTGTGCAATAGAAGTGGGTGGTACCATTGTTAGACAGCATACCGGTAAGCTGTCGCAGGAGACGAAAGATCTTAAGAAACGACAATGTACGAAAGCCTCTAACCCTACAGTTAGAATAGAACTTGGTGAATTTTACAAGTTAATCAACAAGAGTAAGATGGCTGATTTAAGGAAGTATAATATGGATAGAATTGAGCATGCTCTCTGGAACGGAGGAAGCTTAAAAGCAGTGCAGAAGAAACTAAGAATGGCAAGAATCAGCTGTATGCGTTCAAAGACAAAGCCGGCAATATCAATACTAATATGGATAAGATAGTTCAAGTGGCTGAGGAGTTCTATAGATATTTATACAGTACCAATGGCACCCACGACGATAATGTAAGAGGGAAGAGTCTAGAGGCACAAGTAAGGCCGGAAGAAGCAAGATAGCCCTGGGAGCTATGCATAGGGGGACGGCTGCTGGAGGGGGTGGGAATCAGGTAACATATTTGTTGAAGGATGGTGGACACATTGTTCTAGGAAATCTGGCCACCCTGTATACGCAATGCCTCCTGACCTCGAGCGTACCGGAACCTTCGAAGAACGCCAACATAATCTTAATGTATAAGAAAGAGGACGCCAAAGACTTGAAAAATTACAGACGGATCAGCTTACTGTCCGTTGCCTACAAAGTATTTACTGAGGTAATCGCAAATAGTATCAGGAACACCTTAGACTTCTGTCAACCAAAGGACCAGGCAGGATTTTGTAAAGGCTACTAAACAATAAACTATATTCACCCTATGAATCAGGTGACAGAGAAATGTGTGGAATATAACCAACTCTTATCTGTATGAGCCGTCAAATAGATGCTGAAGAGGTGCAGGAACCTGGGTACAGGAGAAGGGGAGACTGAAGCTTGAATAATAGTAGACAAGGTGGAGGCGTGTGTGTGTGAAATGACTTTTAAAGAGAAGGGAAGAGATAAGCGGCAGTGCCGTAACTGTCTCTCACAGGAGGACACCTCAACAGCACTGCACGGGGAAAGGGGTGTCGGGAGAAAAAGATGTAGAGGAAAGGAGAAGGCGAAAAAAACAGCTAATGCGGGGCTCAGAGCCGCGCTCTTAGCTGCTTCACACTGCGAAAGTCAATTAGTGTCTCAAGCGCACACTTGACATTAGACAAGTGGGCTACAGGAAGAAGCAGCGCGTTGGTCGTGTCGCAAGGCAGTCCAAAACACCGATATGAGGAAAACAAGTCCGTGCACGCCACACTGAAAGCAGGACAGGGAAGTCGGAGGTGCCCGAGCTTCTCCACATCGGCCCAGTTGATGCACACGTGACTGCCTTTTCCCTGCAGCCTGTGTAGTCTGGCGGCCGTCATGTAGCATACTAAACGAAGGCGAAGAAGGAACGAGTGGTCCTCGCGGGAGAGTCCGGCGCGGGGAAGTAGGTGAGGGGGCGTACCTGCCGCAACGCGCGGGTCCCGGTGCTGCGCACGGAGGGTGCGCAGAATTGTCGTCCTGGCCACGTCGAAAGATGTGACCGAGGTGGCGATGGGGAAGCGATCGGAGTGAGCCTCCTTATCGAGGGCGTCGGCCGCCTCGTTGCCCGGTAAGTCGATGTGCACCGGAACCCACTGCAAGGCCAAATCGCAGCCCCGCCTGACGAGATGGCGAAGTTTAGAACCGGCCCGCTGCACAAGCGGAAGACCGACATAGTCCTTCGCAAACATGCACAGTGCCGCGCGCGAGTCAGATAAGATCGCAGCGGAAACGACACTGCTCTGTTGTAGAAATAGGTCAGCCGCGAGGTTGATCGCAGCGAGCTCGGCCACCGTCGACGACGCAGCAAACCGAAGGTGGCACTGCCTAATAGCAGAAATGTCCGGCACCGGGCACGCAGCAGCACCGGAGCCATCACTGGACACAGAGTCGTCCGCGTAAAAGAGCAGCCGGTCCCCTAGGCACTCGTAGAGAAGTGCAGCCGTCTACTCCTGCATGGCACATACAGCTGTTCGGCGCTTTGACCTGACACCTGGCACAGTGCTGGTGACGTCGAGTAGCGTAGAGTCGTGCGGCGAGAAAGGCAGAAGTTGCGGCAGCGACGCGATGAGTACGCTGAACTTCGTGGCACGCTGGCCCATGCCCAAGCCCTCGAGGGTGTGGAGGCAGCACACGAGGCGTTGGCCCTGTGGCGAACGCTGGAGGCACTCGATGTGGTGCAGCGCTTTCTGCCGTACGCGTAGTGAGGATGGCCATTTTCCCGCTTCCGGGAGAGTTGCTTCCACTTGCGAACTACGAGGAAACCCGTAGAGTTGGCGGATTATGGTACGGTGCTCCATATCGATGGCTTTCCAATTGCCGGCTCTAGCGTTGGTGATGGGAAGCGCATAGAGTGCTCGTGATGTTGCCACCGAGTTGTAAACTCTAAGTGCAAGTTGCAGTGTGCAACCACGACCACGGGCGAGCAGGGAGCGTGCGGTGCTAGCTACCTTCTTAGAATTCTTGCAGAGCTTGGAGACGGCGGCTTTAAAGTTGACCCGGCAGTCGATGTCGAGTCCGAGACAGCCCACTTTTCTCTGCCAGGGCAGAGGGCTTCCGCGCAGCGTGAGACAAGGCACATGGAAGCGCGCACGAGCACGGGGGTGTGCTAACAGCGCCTCAGTTTTTGACGCCGAGAGCTGGAGCGCTATGCTGGCGAGGTATTCATCGACGGCGTTGATCACCCACTGCAGCGATTCTCGCACTTGAAAGCCGAGGTCCGTGGGCCCGCACGCAAATAGTGCAGTGTCATCGGCGTAGATCACCACGCGAACTTCTTGGGCTGTCATCTTTGGGATGTAGTCAAGTAGTCTTGCCAGAGCCAAGTTAAAAAGGAATGGGCTGATCGCCCTGCCTTGGAGAACCCCGGAGGTCACGCTGCGAGGGCTACTGAGCGCATTGCCAACTCGCCCTCTGAGCGTGCAGTCGCTGAGGAAGGCCGCGACATAGTCAAAGAGGCGGTTGGTTACACGTAGCTCACGAAGGTCTTGAATGATAGTGGTGTGAGTGGGACCATCAAATGCGCGTTGCACATTGAGCAGCACGAGATATCCGGCTTCCTGGCGACTTGCTGCGCGCTCGAACGTAGCCACGACGTCCGTGAGCGAGTCAGCTGCTGAGCGCAGTCGCCGGAAACTACTCTGTTCAGCGGCGAAAGCACCAATGGCGGCAGCAATCCACTCAAGGCGTTGCAAAGCCATGGCTTCCAGAGTTTGCCGCTACCGAAGTAAATGACACTGGGCGATAGGAGCTGATGTTCGTGGCAGCTGTGCCACGCTTACGAATAGGGACGACGATCGCCTCATTCCAGTCAGCAGCAATTATGCCACTGCACCAGACGCCGTTGAAGGCCTCGAACATTGAAGGGGCTGAACTGCATCGACTTTCCTGAGGACCTGATGTGTTAGCCCGTCGGCACCAGGCGCTGAGCGTCCTTTACGCGTGCTCAAAACAATTCGCAACTCACTGAGGGTAAACTCTGCCGAGCACAGCACCTCAACGTGCTCCAAGATTGCACTCGTGGGAAACAGACATCGGACGGCTTTGTTTGACAGCGGTGCTTCTGTGTCTATACTGAACGCAAAGCTGGTAGATGCAAGTTATCTGCATAGTGGAAGGGTACTACAGCTGCAAGGTTATGATGGAAAAGTGACAATGCATAATCAGTGGGCCTCAGTAAAGAGTTCCAAGGTCATGAAATAGAGTGAAGTACTGGTGATAGAGGGGGTGACGTACGACCTTCTGCTATCCAGACCAGATATAAAGAAACTAAAAATCAACGTATGCTGGGACGACGCGGTTTTAGTGGAAGGACTACTAAGGGAAGAGCCACAGCAGGGTAGAAAAGATAACCTACGAGTTGTCAAGTGCGCGGAAGATATTCCAACGACCTACCCTGAACTGGTATGCATAGGAAGCTATCCACAAGCGATGAAGTCACACAAGGTGCCTTTCGAATTAGCTGACAAGACAGTCATCTGAAAATCACCTTATAAAATGTCAAGAGAGCGCAAGATATGGTTGAAGAAAGAATTGCAGGAGATGCTGGACGCCGATATAATTCGACCATCAGTGTCATCCTTTCGCTTCTCCCACTTCAATTGCTCGGAAAGAAAATGGAACTTTCAGACTGTGCACAGATTCCACGGTTTTCAATCCCCAAACAAAACTTATACCATTTCTCATGCCGAAGATAGACACGATTATAGATGACAGGTGGTTGCTGAAAATTGTCACGTATTGACTTGTGCAAAGGTCTCTGGCAATTCCTGCTAACCGAAGAAACAAAAATGTACACTGCTTTTATCACGCCCTTCAATCTGTACGAGTATAACCGGCTTCCTTTTCGCTGGAAAAACTCGCTAGCATGGTTCCAGAAGATTTCGAAGTTTTGAAGCCTTTCTTAGGTATCTTCTGTAACGTGTACACAGACGATATTATCGTCTTCTCCGAAACAGAGGCTGAGCATCTGGAACACCTGTCTCGGGTATTAAATGCCTTGAGCGTGACACACCAATTTTAATGAAGCCCAATACTGATAGCCCAATTTTAAGAAAAGCACATTCTTTCAGAAATAAATTGTTTTTTAGAAGTCTTTGATGGGACTACCAAAAACACGAAACAAGGCTCCGTCGAGAGGATATCCAAATTGGTAAAACCGTATGACGTCCACTCATTGCGTGTGTTTTTGGGATTAGCGGGACATTTCAGACCGTTCATAAAAGACGTTGCCACAAAAGCAAGAAGCCTCACGCGCCTAATGCAGAAAGAAGTTCCATTTCAGTGGTATGAGGAATGTGAGAGTCTACTGTGACCACGTAGCAATAGACTTCCTTCGTGACCATGACCTAGTGCACAGAATCTCTGCTGACCCTATTCTACGCATACCGGATTTCACTTTACCCTTTGAACTGAATACCGACGCCTCACACTATGGAACAGGTGCAGTCTTGTACCACAAATGCCCTGAAGCATTCGGCCGAGAAAAGCGACACTTAGTAGGTTACTACAGCTACGCCCACAAGCCATCTAAAGTCAACTACACCACTACTGAAAAGGATGCTCTTGCAGGCCTTAAATCAATTCAGTACTTCTCTACGTACCTAGAAGGTGCGAAGTTTACTTTGTTCCCGATCACCAGGCCCTCACTCATCTCTTCAATGTGACCCAACCTAAGGGACGTATCGCCAGGTGGATGAGCTACTTGCAGCAGTTCGATTTCACTCTCCCCCACAGACCTGGACCACTTTCGACTGATGCAGATGCATTGTCTGGCTGATGATACAGGCCAACAAAGAACAATCGGAAGAAATAAATCAAGCAAAATTGTGGGAAGGCACTGAACAATTGATTTTTATGGAAGATCGCTATCAAGAATCGCCAATGCTGGTTGCCAGGGTGCTTTATTTGTACCACGATAGCCCAGAATCTGGAGGAAACGACGGATTTTGGCGCACCTGCAACAAGCTAGTCAAGAGATTTACGTGGCCTCACTTGAAAGACTTCAATGAATACGTTCGTTCATACCACATGTGTCAAGCCAAAAAAGTGAAATGTAAGCACCTGTGGACGCCATAATACCTTTCCACTCGAAAGTGACTTTTGAAGTTATACACCTGGATTTTGCCGAGCTAAATAAGAAACGAGGAGTCCGAAAAACGCAAGGTTTTCTTCTGGCTGTAGATGAATGCGCTAGGATTGTCGTGGCATGGGCAGGAAAAGACGCGAATAGTCTCATCGCCCTCCTCGAACGGGATATGTTTAGGACAACCAGGACGATCGTATGTGACAACGGTCCAGCATTCAAGAGTGAACTCGCAAGGTGAGCTCGAGACCACAATATATCAATCAAATTATGTGCGCCATACCATCCCGCGGCGCATGGGCTTGCAGAGCGCGCTATACAAGATGTGAAACAATACATCAGGGTGTACGATAGTTTCCCTGTTGGATGGAAATGCTCTTTAGAAGCAGCTGTAAAACATCACAATCGGTTCTACACCAGTGGCTTGGGATGTAGCCGACAGTTCGCTTCTCTAGGAGAAGCACCCATTCTTCAGGCGGACCGTGAGCGTGGGCTGTTCGAAAATACCAGGATAGTCGAGGAGAGGAAACAAAAATCGCAGGACGAGAGGTATCGTAAACGAATGAAAAAGTATTTTTGACAAGACACATTGCTCAGATATCCCAGACATTCAGGTCACCGACCCCGTTCTATTTAGGAAAGGAGTAGAAGAATCCATTGTCAAATTTTATGGTCCTTATTCTGTGACAAAGACAGCCACTCAGAAAGGAATATTGAAGACTCTGTGGTACATTGGTGAAAGTGGCTCAGTTGAACGTGCTTCGATTGAAAACGTTTTCAAGTACTACCGGAGGAGGGATTAGCAAAAGAAACCTGGAAGGGTGAAGCGGTATGAGCCTTCGAATAGAAGATGAAGAGGCGCAGGCACATGGGTACAGGAGAAGGGGAGAATGAAGTTTGAATAAAGGTAGACAAGATGGACACCAATTCCACAGCAATTCGTTACATATATTGTGGCCTTTAACTAGGAAGGAAGGCTACATCTTATATATAGCTTTCATTGATTACGAGAAAGCATTTGATCCAGTCGTAACCTCAGCAGGCATCACGGAATCAGGGTTAAGACGAGCCGCATACAACAATACTGAGACATCTATAGCGACTCCAGTCTCCGTATTCCTCCATAAAGAAAGCAATAAAATCCCAATAAAGAAGGGAGTCAGGCAGGGAGATACGATCTCTCCAATGCTATTAACAGCATGTTTACAGGAGGTATTCAGATACCTGGATTGGGAAGAATTGGGGATAAGAGTAAATGGAGCATGCCGTAGTAACTTGCGAGTCTCTGATGACATTGCCTTGCTTAGTAACTCAGGGGACCAATTAGGACTTAAGAGGAAGCTTTAGCTCGGGCCCAACTCCGACGCGGCCTATTCAAATACATGTAAAATGCAAAAACGTTTTTATGAGATAACCGCTGGACCGATTTTGATGAAATTTGTTGCATATGAAAGAGAAAGTTAAATTCTAGTGACTGCTGGAAGCGGAATTTCGATTTAAGGCTTGAGTTTTCTTAAAACAATTTTCAAATATTTGACCGTTTGAAAAAAATAGAAGCACGAAGTTTACAAATTCATAGCTCTGCATCAAGAACTGATATCGCGGTTCTGTAAACGGCACCCATTAGATCATTCAAAGCGGACAAATTAACTATGTCATTTTACATCTTACGTGATATTGTTACGTTGGTTACAACGGTTTTGCAAAAGTTGTATTTCCCTATAATTAAATTTTTTATATTCATGTGTAACATATCAATTTTGTCCGCTTTAGATGTACTATTACATTCAATTCACAGAATTGTATTATTATTTTTCGTTGTTGAGTTACAGAGTTGTAAACTTGATAGTTTCGTTTTTTGAAAATTTTCGATTTTTGCCAATTTTTAATAAAAAATTGACAACCTAACTCAAAAATTCGAAACCAACAGTCACTAGATTTTAAGTTTGTCTTTTAAATGCAACAAACCTCGTCAAATTTGGTGCAGTCGTTGCCGAGAAAAACGAATTCTCCTTTTACATGTATTTAGATAGGAGCACTCGAGCTAAAGCTTCCTCTTAACTCAGGGGGCAATTAGGACTGAGCAATGCATGCTCACTTACCTGCACAGGCAAAGTCGAAGGGTGGGTCTAAAAATCTGCAGAAAACTAAAGTAATGTTTAACAATCTCGGAAAAGAACAGCCGTTCACGATAGGTAGGGAGGCACTGGAAATGGTAAGGGAATACATCTACTTAGGGTAGGTAGTGACCGCGGATTCGGAGCATGAGACTGAAATAATCAGAAGAAAAAAAATGGGGATGAGGTGCGTTTGGCAGACATTCTCAGATCATGAAGGGCAGGCTGCCATTATCCCTCAAGAGAAAAGTGTATAACAGCTGTGTCTTACCGGTACTCACTTACGGGGCCAAAAGCTGGAGGCTCACGAAACAGGTTCTACTTAAATTGAGGATGGCCTAACGAGCTATGGAAAGACAAATGATGTTTGGAAGGTTAAGGGGTAAGAAGAGAGCAGATAGGGTGAGGGAACCAACGCGAAGTAATGACATCTTCGTTGAAATTAAGAAAAAGAAATGTGCATGGGCAGGGCATGTAATGAAGAGGTAAGATAACCGATTGTCATTAAGGGTTTCGGACTAGATTCCAAGAGCAGAGAAGCTAAGCAGGGGGCCGAAGAAAGTTAGGTGGGCGGATCAGATTAGGGAGTTTGCAGGGACAACATGGCCACAATTAGCACATGACTGGGGTAGTTGGAGAAGTATTGGAGACGCCTTTTCTCTGCAGTACGCGTAGCCAGGCTGATGTTGACAATGATGATGATGAATATGATGTCACAGAAAATCCGCTGTCGGTGGAGTTGTCCGTGAGCCTAAATTCCCGTTTACATGTGGGTACCTTTGCGTTACAACAGAACTGCTTGTTGGCCTAATTGGTGCTTGCTAAAAGACATGTTTTGCCACAAGTTAAAACACATACGAAAGTAAGACACACAGATGCACATACACAAACACATGCCACCCGGGTTGTCTTCTATGTGTATTACTTTTGTGTGTGTTTTAACTTGCGGCAAAAAACATGTATTTTAACATGTGCGTAGCCATATGTGTGACGCCTTGAGATATTACATGTGGTATATACAGGTTATATTGCCGCCCCATCCTATCACTAAAGATGCTCAAACCTTGTCTTACATACTATACAAAGTTGTTCCCCGGAACTTTGAGAATTACAGCCCCCAAACAAATGCCACGAAAAAAACAACGAATATGCATACTTTTATTAAATCTTGTAAGACTGAACTAGTAAAATTGAGAAACATTAATGCAAACCTGATAATTAGGTTTCGTTCTTTTAGGCGCGGACCTTCGCAACCTCCGGGTTCGGCCCTCGCAATAGAAGTGTATGACGAACGACAAGATTGTATGAGTAACAACAAGAATGCATGAGGAACAGCAAGAGTGTACGACGAACATAAATTATTGGTCGTGACACGAATATCATGATACTTGTCCAATGTAGGTCATCAAACAGCTACCTATGTCTTGGTTCTCTCACCGTCGTTTCGTTAATTTGGTAGGTACCCAAATTGACATAGTACGACAAGAAAGCAATGCGAAAATTAATGACGGAGCATAATATGAATATCATAACATGTTTGTCATGTAGTTTATCAAACAGCCATCAACATCTAGGTGCTCTCATGATCGTTTAGTTAACTTGGTATCTACCCCAATTCGCATAGTGTGATAAGAATGTATGATGAACGTAAATGATAGGTCATGGTCATGTTACGCTTGTCATATAGGTCATTAAACAGACGCATACGCCCTGGTATGTAGCAAAATTGGCATGGTATGACAAGAGAGTACGACGAACATGAATGATAGGTCATAACTTGAATGTTATGACATACGTGCCATGTAGGTCATGAAACCGCCGCCTACGTCTTGGTGCTCTCACGGTCGTTTCATTAACTTCGTAGGCCATCAATTCCCACAGGATGTTGGATCTGCCGGCTTTTTAAAGCGAAAGCTTTACTGGCCGAGAACTTGCGATTTCGTCGTGGCCGTGCCCCGAGGGGGCAAAAGACGTCACACCGCGTTCCTTGTCGTTGCACTCGCCTCCCTCGCTTTGCCAGCTGCGTCGCATGCCTGATAACATGCCGGAGGGTTGAAAAGGCGAGCGCGCGTGCGCCGCAACCACAATTGAGGTGGCAGTATGGACGCCAACAATTCTGATAAGCAGGAGGAGGCCTGGAATCGACATCGGAATGAGATGAAGAGGAAACGAATCGCCCAGGGCACAGACGAGCAGCGCGCCGAACGACTGGCTAAACGCCGTAACATAGCAAGACAACCAGACTAACCTGGACTTGCAATCAAGATTAACCAAGGCTAACCATGATCTGCCTTAGCTTTCGCTACCTGACATAGCCGGGCTAAGCCACTGGCATTTTTTTATGTCTGATAGTCGATCGATGGCCTACACAGATGAAGGGGATGGCATCCATATGAAGCATGAAATACTTATCGCTCATGTTGTCGACAACCTTCAAGAGACCTTGAGCCTAACTACAGAGCCGTTATCCAAGAAATCAAGCGGAGAAAGGTACTTGAATGGGGCGACAACAAAATAGGCATCATTGCGAGAGAAAAGCGAGGTCCTCCGGGCAACCAGTCAAAACGCGAGGCAATGCAGTCTCCGGCCTCCAACTCTGTACAGGACCGCATTACATAGGCTGGTTACTGCCCAAAGAAGCTAAAAGAAATTTTGCGTCCAATTGTACCGGTAGCGAGTAGCAGGAGTCCCCGATGAAAGCGGTACACATGCCAGTCTTGAACCGAGGGGTATGATGGGAGATGGCCCTTGTAAGCAATGACCTCGCCAATCAACTGTGGGGCGTTGGGAAGAACCAGGAAGCCTTCCATGTCCAAGGACTCGAGGTCGTCACCTTGGTTGGGGTACTGTAGCTAGCTGGTGTGCTTATGGGCACAGGCCACCCAAATTATCTGCCATTTTGAACAGTTTTCGCACACTCACTCCGGTTTCTTACTTTTGATTGCTAACATCACTCAAGCTGTAATTTCTTGTACGCTGAAGATTAATTTGTCATTTCCAATAGGGACTTTCAAAAATCAAATGCAGTGCATCATACACTTGATTGTGAGTTTCGGCGCTGAGACCAACGTTTTTAGTTCTCTTTCAGTTTGCAAGCTCCCACCGAGCCGCGTACGAGAACACGGCCCCCTTCCGTTTCCACGCGCCATGAGGCGCTGCTGTCACTGTTGGCCCGGAGAGCTCGCGCTCGGCTGCCTTCTCCGCTGGATCTCATCAGCTATAACGTCGCGAACGAACGCGCAGAATTAAAATTTGTTGTCCTGTTTTTAGTTGTCACGTAGAAACCGAATTCAGTCTCATGGTTAAATAACTGTTTGGCCTGAGCTGTAAGGGTGAGATAAAGAGCAGGCTGAAGCAAGATCGCGAAAAACTGCGATCGTTTACTTGCTTCGCGCTTTATCGATCGCATCGTATTTGCGATGTTTATCCTGGGTAGTTTAGTGCCTGTTAGCGTAACGCTATCAATAGTTCTTGTGAATAGTTCACGAACCATAAAGGACGATTTAAAATAGCAATGTTCCGTTCTGTTTCTCAAACAGTCACGAAATTCCGCGCTTTGTTAGCGACGTACGCAGCACAGCACAGAAAGCAGGGTTTTTCACGTTCACTTTGAGCATTTATTTAAGTGCACACACACTGAATGAAGACACACCTAGTACGAAACACGGAAGGAATGCCTACAGAAGACGAGCTTCTTTATTTGCAATGGTGACTTTTTCTCTGTTTTCCAGCCGAGGATTCACATCTCTCGTGCAGAAGTGCATGCGCGTACCTATGACAAAATTCAGCACCTGGCATGTAACAGGCCATATGCTCTGCACATCCAAGCCGCCCAAGGTTTCTCAATTCCAACTCGTCTAACACTTCCCAAAACAGAACCGCGGAAAGTGGGCCTTCTTTCAATGGAATTGAAACTGCTCTGTTTACAATATTTGTAAACTCTAACATCTTTTTGGTAGGGTGCTTTAGGCAGCCTTGCTTGAAGCTCCTGTACACCGTGAGGTATGAGTGACTGCCAACAACTGGCACTGGAGAGCTGATATCCTCTATGCAGAAAGGGCACGTTGTACTCTTGCTGAATTTATGCACCACATAGCCCAAAAAGTAGTAGGAGATGCTTTCGTCTACTTCTCCCTTGGAGTAAATGTGGTCACTGCCACTCTGCTGGGGCAAGTCATTAGGTTCAGAGGTTAACTCAAGAATTCTGGATTCAATCAGGTCATGCAGGTATGCTTGCTTACAACGGTTTGCTTCTCTCAATTTCTTCAGTGTGTCTTGAACACCTACAAGCACAGCACTCGGTGCACCCTCCACACTTCCACGAAGACCGGTCTTTATATGTGTGTACAGACTAAGCAGTCGGAATATTTGTGTGAAATTCACGACGGTCGGATGTGACTCGTCGCCTCCAAATGAGCGCACCAATCCGAAGTGGCACTGAAAAATATAAAAGTGACTGATGAGTTCTAATGAGTGCCATATTGCCTTAAAATAAAGAAGCGAAACTGCACTGATGGCCTCACCTCCAAAGGGTCCTAATTGAGCTTGGCTGTCAAGACATAGTGGGCCCCTTGGCCTAACAGGTATTGAACAATGTCAAGTATTGACAAAAGTGTTACCCGCAGCGATTCAGTAGTCAGCTGTGATGCCAAAAGTTGCAATCCCCTTCTCGACAGCATTTCTTTCGGTGGTGTCAAGCAGCTCCAAAAACTGTTTGATGATCTAGAAGTGATCAGAGAAAACAAGGAGATTATCAAATGTTTTGGCAGGGACGGCAACTGAACTGAGGTGAATAGCAAAAAATTTCCTTCCAAACTAAATTTGGTGGTATATTACCTGTATATCTTTGGAGCCGTGCCGAATGCCCCGTGAAGGCAACTTGACATTCAACACATCAAAGAGATCGTTGAGGGCTTTAGTGAATGCCTCGGTGCCTTCAGAGTTTTCCATGCCAGGTACCTTCGCTTCCCTGTACGTTCGAATTCCAATTGAAGTTGATCTGCTGAACAACTGTTAAAAACACATCTGTTGAAATTTTCAACGAAACAAACATGATTCATTCACTGACAAATGAACCGTGCCTGGGTAGCGAGTTTCACGCTCATCTTACGAAGGTTAACAGGAGCCACATGTGCCCTGCTCAGCTTGGGCACAACTCGACGACGTTTCTTTCTCAGTCTCACAAAGTGTGACATAGTGATTAAAGTTAATTTTCTGATCACCTGCCTGAAAGGAAAAATGACATTCGGTTGAAATGTCATGTATGAACTTCTATAGGTGGCTCTTACCATTCCATAAGTATGCTTCTTTAGGTGGTTTCTTACGCACTTGATGATGTGGGGGACATCACAGATGAAATAAATCTGCTGCGAAGGCTCCATGGGGTGTTCAATACAGTGGCATGGGGAGTCCTACTTTCCAGAGATGCCAAGCTGACTCCACATGGAGCGGTTATTGCCAGCTCCATCACTGATGATGGCCAACACTGAAGCACCATTTTTATGAAGTTCAATAACAGCACTGATAACTAGCTCTGAGCGAACTTTTCCAGGTGCTGCACCTTTAGTAGCAAATGTCGCTATAGGGTGCACCCAGTTTTCAAAAAGTGGAACAAACATGAGTACAAGCCCATGATCAGCGAGCTGGTCTTCATTTGTGACGCAGACATCCCCGTAGTCAACAAATCCGCCCATTTTGTATGAAGCCTTGTTGAATGAAATGGCCTGCTTCAGTTTAATCTCATCGACAGGCAGCACAGCACATCTCTTTAAGTGACTCTTGTCATGGAAAAGATCCCTGATGCACTGCAGTGCTGCTTCATTGTACCCATATTTGCATGGGATCCCACTGATTTGGCGCAGTCGAGCTTTTGTGGGAAGTGGCAGCTGTTGGATGTCTGAAATCAAACTGTACGTCTTTGAACTTGAGATTTGTAGCAGGAGGCACGTCATCAGCCACTCCTCATCATAGCGCCTCCCAAGCTTCGACCTTTTCGCTGCCACTAAGGCAGTCTTGAATGCCAACTGCTGCTTTTGTGGAAGCATGTGAATAACTTCGTCAATTTTGGCGTCACTCAGTGAACGCAGTTGTTCTTTCAAGGCAAGGACCTCTTCCTTTACCTTTTCCCTTTTCAACGTGGCACGAATTACTTTCCTCCTCAGTGATTTCACTTGGATGCCCTTCGGCCTCGGTTTCTTGGCTTGCTTCTTCGCGCGCTGCAGAGAAAGCTTCCCAAGCCTCTTGCATTCAGGGCAAGTTGCGTTCAAGCTCAATGTTGTGCATGTTTTTCGTCGCCAGGCATCACCATTCTGAGTCGCCACCGACGATGACGATATATCCGGATACAACTTTGCAGGGCAGCCCTTGCACAATTTTAACTTTTCCATGTAGTGAAGAAAAGACTTCACGTCTTCAAGTGAGTGTATGTCCCTGATTTCACTGCTGGCGTACGCTGTCAATGGCACAGGTCGACCATAGGCACTGACTGAAAAATTAAGGCAGCGTGTCACTACAACGGCCTTTTCTACTCCTGGAACAGCATCTTCGATTTTCAGCTTGTAGAGGACAACAAAAGAGTGAAGAGCGTCAATGGACCAACCGTCAATCCTTTGGCCTGCTTTTGCCATGTCCAGCAGTTCGTTGTACAGCGACGAAGTGGTCTCGGCAGGAGGGGGACTGCAATTCTCGTCGTGAAGGCCCATCGGTGCGGTTCTATGGTCGCCGTCAACTTTTTTACGCCGCTTCACCTGAGGGGCAGTACGCGAAGCCGGTTCCTTGGGTTTCCGCGTGTTTTTGAGAGGTATTTTCAGCTGTTGGGGAACAAACGTGGCACGGCGTCATCTTTCATGGCCCATTTGTCGCGTGGAATGACCGACAGTGTCGCCATTATTAATGTGTACGAAATGTTTTAACACGTCCTCATCTTGGAAGTGGACATCGCACATAACACAGGAGCTCGTAAGCTGTCTGTCGAGTCGGGGAATCGCGCGCTACCATTCTAGAACACGTGCAGCATCACTGGGTGGCCGGAAGAAATGTCTTTTCTCAGGCGGTGGCGTCTTCGAGTCGTAACCGTTTTTACAGCCGGGCACGAAGCAACGCGGCATGTTCACTATTCACTGTACCGACACAACACAGCGGCAATATTCATGGCACCACACAGCATAATCACGCACACGTGAAAAAAACCACCGCTCGCTACTTTGACAAGGCGGCGGCAGCGGCGGCGACGATAGGGATGGACAGGGCCTGTCGGGCAAACAGTGTGGCGAGCGCCACCGCGCAGCGGGAAAGAGAAAGGCGACACTCCGCGCGCCGGAGCTTTCAAACTGAAAGAACTGTAAAAACGCTGGCTGAGACAGAGTTGCCTGTGCCCTTTTCAAGGCCAGCGGTCCGAGAGTTAGGCGGCGTGGATTTTGTGCCAAAGAAAATGGCGCAATACTGCGTGACCAGGCCGGCGGCGTCGGACGAGCCGCGGATGTTTGTGAGTGTAAACGTCAGTTACTTCAGCCATGCTTCTTTTCTGGTAGCCATTTCTTACTTGCATCTACTGTAGATTCCAGGAGAATCAGCATTTTTTTTTCTTTTCGTGACGAGCTCCTAAACATGCATTGCTTGCAGTCGGTTGTTTTAAGAACTTCATGTACAGGAGTCCTCAAATGGATTCGGATAACCAGTTTCTCAAATGCGAATGCGTCTTTGGCTGCCGCTTGTACAGGGTCCATTATGAAAGTAATGCGCATTGTCTGTGGAAAATAGATTTATTGACCCCACCAGCACAAATGGTTAAAATTCTTTAAAATACTCTCCGCCTGTATCAATACACTTGCGGAGACTTGTCTGCCACGCCTGAAAGGGACACTGAAAGTCCTCGACAGAAATGTCTCTCAGGAACGCTGTAACATGCTTTTGAATGTTTTCCACGGTCTCCCAATGCTTTCCTTTCAGCGCTCTCTTCAGGAGGGGAAAAAAAGAAGTCGCACGGAGCCAAGTCGCCACTTTAAGGGGGATGGGTAACTCAAGGTAACACGCTGGGTTTACAGTTCCTCCCTTCGGTACAAACTCAAAATAGACGATTCCTAGGACGTCAAAGAAGACGATGAGCATTGTTTTGATGAGAAACTTGCTCATTCGCGCTTTTTGGTGTGGGGGATGATTTTGTGCGCCACTCGCTGCTCGTACTTTTCATTTCTGGGTCGTACTCGGGCATTCAGGATGCGTCTCCGGCTAAGACAGTTAAAGTCCGGCTCCTTTTGCATCTAATCCAAGAATTCTCGACCGCGCAAAACTCAAAGTTCTTTCTGATCTTCAATAAACCGTTTCCGCACAATCTTCGTGCAGACCTTCCGCCTTTGCAGATCTTCGGTGTATATCCCATGTGTCACAAATGTGGACATGTTTAGGGTAGAACCCTTGCCTCATTTCTGGACCGGTTTTACCGCGCTGCCATGAATAGTAGCGTCATATTAATATCGTGCGCACTACTTTCATAATGGACCCTACATGTGCCATAGCAGGTCAACGATTTCTGGGAATGCTTCGAAGAATTTATAGTACCTCGTCTGAAACATGTCCCGTAACCTTTTCTGTGTCCGTCTACGCGGGCTGTCTCCTGCTCGTAATAGATGAACAAAAAGCAAGAACTTTATGAAGGATCTAATGCGCCTATTACTGCATGATGCAGCAAATATGTTGGGTCAAGGCTTGCACGCTCAAGAAAGCGACACGTTCATTTTAGCTTCGAAAATTATCGTGTTCTCTCCGCGGTAAAAGATGGAGCGTAATAATTTTCCGAAGAAGCCAACATTCAACAATCCTGATAGTGCTCAGCTTCCTCATTGCTACGAAGTTCTTGTATGCATTCAAGACCGAGTTTTAGAAAAAAAATCGCACCGCGTGCACAAACACTCTTCCACTCCTCTACCACTAACATCTTCTAGCCTCGACCATAAAAAAGGAAATGTTTTTTTTTCGTATGGGTTGGTCTTTAACAGTTACGAATAAACGCCTTTTATGTGCTTTCATGCAATACAGGTGTCTCGTACAGTCATAGCACTTTTTACCAACACCTGGGCTCCTGCGGCAGCATCGATCATGCGCAGCCCAGCACAAGCCGCACTGGCTTGGTGGAAGCATCAGCCATTTTAGATTATGGCGCAAGGTAAGCCAACTTTAAGAAACGTTTCATTGCAAAACAACTCGAAGACTACAGGAAATGCTTACCGTGGTGTAACTGTGCCTGCACCCTCTAAATGTTCAAGGGGATAGGTAGATGTGATGTCTGAAACAGGAACTGCGTCAGCAGTTTTGAGCATTCGGGAGGAGGAGCTGGCCTTAACATACTTTCTGCTTGAAAGAGAGTGACTCGACACGGACAGACCAGCAAGTATAGGGTTTCCTACAATATACTTCAGAGGTCTCGGGCGCTGCAATCGTTGAGCCACCATCGGAATGATGGGAAGTACATATATTTGTTTGACTATTCAGACGTTGTTGTGGATCCGTTAAGCTTTGTCTGCCTCCATTGTCGTAAATTTTAGAGCAATCTATACACTTCGGAAGTGCGGAATACACTCCAAACACATACAATCGCTACTAATGGAAACGACTGAGCTTGTCGAGGTGGCCAAATCGAAACGCGCCGAGCGTCTCAAGGCACTTGCTTCCCCGCGATAAATATATAAAGGTGCTTCACATCGCTTGTCGATGCATGAGTCCTTGGCGTAATAGTTTCAATATCGGACCTCTGTGCTGACATAACGAAGTATACTGTGGATAGAATTGAGCCTGCTCTCAGGAACGAAGGAAGCCTAAAAGCAGTGCAGAAGAAACTAGGAATGCCATGAATCAGATGTATGCGTTAAGAGACAAAGCCGGCAGTATCATTACTATTATGGATAAAATAGTTAAAATGGCTGAGGGGTTATATAAGGATTTATACAGTACCAGTGGCACCCACGACAATCATGGCAGAGGGAATAGTCTAGAGTAATTTGACATCCCACACGTAAGGCCGGAAGAAGCAAAGATAGGCCTGGGAGCTATGATAGGGGGACGGCAGCTGGAGGGGGTGGGAATCAGGTAACAGCAGATTTGTTGAAGGATGGTGGGCAGATTGTTCTAGAAAAACTGGCCATCCTGTATACGCAATGCCTCATGACCTCGAGCGTACCGGAATCTTCGAAGAACACCAACATAATCTGAATGCATAAGAAAGAGGACGCCAAAGACTTGAAAAATTATAGACCGATCAGCTTACTTTCCGTTGCCTAGAAAGTATTTACTAAGGTAATCACAAATAGAATTAGGAACACTTAGACTTTTGTCAACCAAAGGACTAGGCAGGATTTCGTAAAGGCGACTCAACAATAGACCATATTCACAATATCAATGAGGTGATAGAGAAATGTGCGGAATATAACCCACCCTTATATATAGCTTTCATTGATTACGAGAAAGCGTTTGATTCAGTCGAAACCTCAGCAGTCATGCAGGCACTTCGGAAGCATGGTGTAGACGAGCCGTGTGTACAAATACTGAAAGATATCTATAGCGGCTCCACAGCCACTGTAGTCCTTGATAAAGAAAGCAAGAAAATCCCAATAAAGAAGGGCATGAGGCAGGTAGATACAATTTCTCAAATGCTATTCTGAGCCTGTTTACAGGAGGTATTCAGAGACCTGGATTGGGAAGAATTTTGGTTAAGAGTTAATGGAGAATACCTTAGTAACTTGTGATTCGCTGATGATATTGCCTTGCTTAGTAACTCAGGGGACCAATTTCAATGCACGCTCACTGACCTGGACAGGCAAATAAGAAGGGTGGGTCTGAAGATTAATCTGCAGAAAACTAAAGTAATGTTTAACAGTCTCGGAAGAGAACAGCAGTTTACGGTAGGTAGCGAGGCACTAGAAGTGGTAAGCGAATACGTCTGCTTAGGCCAGGTAGTGACCGTGGATCCGGATCGTGAGACTGAAATAAACAGATGAATATGAATGGGCTGGGGTGCGTTTCGCAGACATTCTCAGATCATGAAGAGCAGGTTGCCACTATTCCTCAAGAGGAAAGTGTGTAAGTGTGTAAGAGCTATGTCTTACCAGTACTCACCTACGGGGCAGAAACCTGGAGGCTTACGAAAAGGGTTCCCCTTAATTTGACGATGACGCAATGAGCTATGAAAAAAGTGATGCGTGTAACGTTAAGGGATAAGAAGAGAGCAGATTGGGTGAGGGAACAAACGCGAGTTAATGACATCGTAGTTGAAATCAAGAGAAACAAATGGGGGGGGGCATGGGCAGGGCATGTAATAAGGGGGGAAGATAACTGATGGTCATTAAGGGTTACGGACTATATTCCGAGAGAAGGGAAGCGTAGCAGGGGGTGGCAGAAAGTTAGATGGACGGATGAGAATAGGATGTTTGCAGGGACAACATGGCTACAATTAGCACACGACCGTGGTAGTTAGAGAAGTATCGAAGAGTCATATGCGTTGCAGTGGGCGTAGCCACGCGGATGATGATAATGATTCAATTATCTATTACGCGGAACAATGTTGAAAATAACTAGTTCATTAAGTCACGAAGCCGTTCCAAAGCGTTTGGTGCCGTTGTCACCGTTCATGGATCCCATCACAACCAACACCTCTTTATACTTGTCATTTGGCAAGATTAAAATCAAGTCATGTGATATTTTGCGAGCACTTTGCTATCTCACTTTCTTTCTCCCCGTATTTAGGGAGAAATAAATGTGGTCTAAGTTGATAGCACAGGAAGGCGTATGCATCTAATTATTTTATTTCACCGGAACAGAAAGAAGATACACTTTTAGATGCAAAAAAAGGTTTTAAATTATCAAAGGACAATTTAGCACGAATGACCAAGTGCAGCAATGTACGCGAGTTTCCCTGCTCGAAACTACCGCTAATATTTTGAGGAAATCTCCCAATTTTTGAGAAAAGTCTGAAATTATCTAATGACCTTTGCCACTTGAAGTAGCGCAGGTAATATTCGGCTCGAATCTACGTTTTCTATGTGCTTCAGTTCGTCCCCACTATTATCCAATGCGTGGCAAGCCGTCATTATTTTAAAGGTGCCATGCAGTCTCCAGTACATCCACTTCACAGTATCGTACAGCAATGAAAACGCAATCTTTTTGACAAGAATCATTACTTGGAGTCACTACAATTTTCCGGTTTACATATGCCATCGTGTTCCACTTCAGTATCGTGTACCGTCGTTACATGTAAATTTGTGTGTGAATTCCAGGCAGAGTCGGAGAAAGTTCGTCCATATGGCACCGAAATACTGCGGCTTTCGCGGCATACGAGCTTGGTTGACAGAGCAGGTTTCCTATTCCGAATGTAGAGGATAATGTGTCGTTGAGGAATTAACTATCGTGCGTGTTTCCATGATTCGTTTTATTGAAACATTTGTTGTTTCTGGCAATTACATGTTGCTAAGCATTCTTGGCCTAATTACATAGTCCGTCACAACGAGAGAATAATTTAATCCTGACTAAGAAAAGCGCAGTGGGTCTGCAGATGACCTCTGAAACAGAACCAAGCTACCTGGATAGCGCTCACAGGTTAATTATTCTGCTCTGCTAACGAAAATGTAAAGTTAATGGAAGAACAAAAACTTGCTGCTACGAGTTAAACTATTACCTTTGGCTAAGCGCTGATATCAGGATCACTCATCAAATTTAACAGAACAACAAGGATTCATTGTCCCAACAATGGCACCGATACCTATGTACGAAGAGTTGTTTTAAGCTTTCAGCGCCGTTTCACGTCACGGAAAGAAGCGAACCTAATTGGATGGCGATTCCATTGAATTTTGTATGAGTTGGACAGCGTACATATAACCTTTTACTCTGGTTGTGGCCGACTATAAGCAAATTGTTGTAGTTAGGTATGTGGGTAGGTAAGCATATCATGTCCGTTCTTGTCCGGCGTCCTTTTCATAATCACGCCTCCACCGTCGAGCACAGCAGCCTGGTGCTCTAGTCATTAGACCACTCTTTCTCCCGCTAAAAAATCAACCGCCATCGCAAGGCTACTTTTATCACTGGAGACACCCAGCTCTTTGAAACATTCGGTGCATGCGTCACGTGCCAGTTTCGCGACTTCTTGGTTCTTGAAAGCGTGTTTCGTCATTGCAATTCACGCTTTGTACAAACTGTGACGTTGTGCCGAGTTCATTATCGGCACAGGTTGAAAATAGTTTAACGTTTTATTGCTCGATTACAAATGACTTCATTGTTTTCCATAAACCTCATAATAGAAACATAACTACACACTTCATATGATTGTATAACTTAGCGCACATTACGTTTTAATACCCGTTTCTCTCTAACTCCCGGTGAGTACCTCTACACTACCCATTAACCTTGTGCATAAATTCTGCTCTAGCGGATCAGAAAATCTGAACCTCCTGATGTTCTTCAACGTGCACCTAAATCTAAGCACACGGGTGATTTTGCATTTCACCCGCCGTGGTTGCTCAGTGGCTATGGTGTTGGGCTGCTGAGCACGAGGTCGCGAGATCGAATCCCGGCCACGGCGGCCGCATTTCGATGTGGGCGAAATGCGAAAACACCCGTGTGCTTAGATTTAGGTGCACGTTAAAGAACCCCAGGTGGTCAAAATTTGCGGAGTCCTCCACTACGGCGTGCCTCATAATCAGAAAGTGGTTTTGGCACGTAAAACCCCAAATATTATTATTATTATTTTGCATTTCGCCCCCGTCGAAATGCGGCCGCCGTGGCCAAGATTCGATTCGGCGAACTCAGAAAGGTCTGTCATAAAAAACTGTTCTTTTTAGAGCAATCCGCATAAGCACACATTTTTCGTACCGTAAGCATTTCTAAGCTCACCCATCAAGAAAAACCGTCGGTCTGTCCCAAATTGCCTTTCATTCTGTGTATCGTTTCAGCGCTAATGAAGCGATCGGACCACAGCGGTCATGGAGCTCTCGGCGCACGCCGCACTCAGCAACGTTCGCAGATCACTTTCAAGGTATGGACCAGTGTGTCTCTTAAACGATCAGTAAGCGGCAAGAACACAGCGCGCGAAGCTATCAGCATTCGGTACTCTTTGTCGGTGTGCATGGCGGTGCTCCGGCCGTGTACGTTTCGTCACTGTTCATAAAGGTTGGACGCAGATGGCTAAGGCGATAAAGAGCGATAACAATTTTTAATGATTGTAACGTCATCAGTGCACCTGTTGCCACCACCGCGTAATTGATGCTCTTTGCAGCACCGTCTGAACCATTTCCTGCCGCAGCATAACTGTCGTTTCTACTCGCCCTACCAAGTTGCATAAATATGTTAATGACACCAGGCCGCGCGTATATGAGCAATTGGCAAAATGCTTACGCATACTTAGTTAACTCCCGCAGGAGTTCCTTCCTGACTTTTTTCTTGTACAGGTGCATAGCATCTTCCTCTTTCGTGAACGTTTCACCGCTTCTCGGGGTTAACTCATGTTTTTAAACAGACCATTATTCCAGCGGTTTGAAAGCTTAACGATCGATAGCTTGCTCTGATTTCACCTATGCCTTAGAGAAAATGATATTTCGAAAAGCTTCCGCATTAGGTGAGAAGATCTTTGAGAATGACTTGCCAATACGAGTACAATTTAATAGGACATTACCTTGTGGGCTCACCATCATGAACATTTTAATAGCAGCAAACTAGTATGTAGTGGTTGGTCTGTGCATGCATGTCATATCTGGTTGTATGTTATGCAGCATCGACGTCTCACGCAGAGTGGCTTATCACAGAGCCATTCCATTATCAGTGCGCGGAAAGAAGCGAGCAAATAAAAACCAAGCATTGCAAGATCAACCAAGCTCCCGTTTAGGCAGAAAGCACCCAGAAATCAACAATTAATAACTTTAAAAACACGTTTGTCCTCTTCGTTCACACTACGTTGTTTTTTTCAGGATTTTGTTGCTTAACCTTTGAGGATCACTTCTCAGGAGTGCAGTCCTGTCAAGGTTAATTCTTTGTTCCTGCGCATTCATATCACGGCATGCTACAGCCTCGTGACTTCTCGCACCAGTGGGGAATTGGCACCTCTGCTTTCAGGGCATGCAGACAATACTGGAAACGGAAGCGCCGCATTCACACTGCCGGTCTACAGCAGCAGCAGCAGCAGCAGCAGCGGTGGTGGCAGCGCTGACGCAGTGGCCAGCACAAGCCGCGCGGGCATGCAGGAAGCATCGGGCATACTGGGAAACGAAGCTACGTGAGTCCAACATTTGCAAGAACTCCTTTCGATTGAACAACTCGATGACTGAGACGGCAGGCGATTCCGTCTATAGCTCAATTATGCTTGCAATGACGAACTTTTGCGAGGGATTGAAGTTCTGAACATTCAAACGCCAAATATCGACTGCTGTTCAGACAGTATGGCACAGGAGTAAACAGGAATCTTTAGCTCAGGATCTACTACCCAGGTACATAGGAAAGAAGAAATCAGTTTTCTCGGAAACGCACTGCACGAACATTGGGGAAGTTTGTGGCATATAAAAATAATGTTCTATTACTATAGTTGGAGAAATTGCGTTTTTGTTTGTCATATATACTCACGAATAAAGTGAGAAACTCAAGCATCAGAATCACAACTTTATAACACTAAAATAAAAGCAATGTAATGGTTCTATCAAATGCACCAAATACATCGTGTAAACGGCACAAAATATGTCTTTAACACAGCACTCTCAAATATGCTTTTTTATGAGTAGATACGTTGGAAATCGTTGCACAAGGTTTAACAATTTCAGGCATCTACAAAGGGTTGTAAAAAAAAAGTTGCCCCTCAGGATTCTCTAAGATATGCAGCTAATGCAACATCGATGAAGTTAAATACCACTTTCTGGAAGTTAAATTCGTAAATTTTATGCTTCTGTTCTTTTTTCATTTAGCGATTTCAGAATTTTTACCTTATAAAAACACATCTGAAAATCTTGATCTATACAGTTGCTGTAATTTAACTATTTCAATTAAATGAAACTCTTTTATTAGGATGTGTGCGGAAAATAATCAAGAATTCTTTATTAAGGCCTACACGTGTTCTCTGAAAACGATACTGCCTCTGTCATGGGCTGTTAATCACCTTCTCTATTATTTATTTATTTATTACTTACTTTCTTACATAGCTCTAATTTGTTCATTAAATAATCCGGTCTGAATACCAGCCAAGCTGGCATGATATGAAAAGATCTAAAAGTTAACACGACAGGAGTTGAACCACGCCGTAAACTTGCATAACTCACATGAATAACAGTAACAAGAATAGGTATAGGTAAACAAGTAAACAACACATCAGTACAATAGCGAACAATGTTCATATTGTGCTTGGTGCAGGCATTTCAAAAATGCAACCGACAAGACTGAAGGGAAACCCATGGCGCGGGCATCTATCTCTGCTCTACAGCGAATATTTTTTTCCTCCCCTAAACGGTACAAAAGATATCGTACCAACAATGACTTAACGCTTGCAAACTACGTTAACTCACCGAGAAAAATCCGGCCGACCATGGACAGAAGACAGACATACAGGTTACTTAATTTCCATCAACGTGGACTGCGCTGAACGCTGTAATGCATATTTTCACAAGGAGATGAAGAAGCAGAAAACAAACTTCCTAGGCAGTATATTGCATCGACTGTGCGTGAAAACACTGAACGATATGAGGCATTTGTGCTCGCTGCGTATGGGGAATAGACTATCGGCACATCGGCTTCTCAATGCGTTCAGCACGACTGATCTAATGGTCGAATACAAGTCGAATGTTAAATTACCTGATACAATGACATCAGAATAATTTGAACCTGGAATTTTGTTCTTCGTGTTCGACAGGCAAAGATTCAGTTATGGCATAAAATGTGCGTTGGGGAGTCAGTCCACCTACATACTTGTCAGGAATAATGTGCATAGCGCGCCTTTGCGCCATTTTCAATTACTAAGGCGAAAGCCTTAAGTAGCTCTATGTAATGGTTCCTACCCGGAAAAAGCGCCTCTAGTGCACAGACAAAAGATATCATCTTTAGGGATGGCTCATACCCCGTAAACAAGCAATGAAGTAATGGCTGATAATGAATGAACAAATGAAAGAAAGGACGAAGCAAGGAAAGAGAGAAAGAGCGAAGGAAAGAAAGAACGAAAGGACCTTTAGGTATTGCATTAGGTTAATTCAAGCATGTGTGGTTCAGGCGGCCGACCTACTGCGTCATACGTTTATTTCACAGTGCGGCTCGCTACGTTTTCAAACAAGTCTCACTCCTCCGATCACATAACTTAATGCGCTACCACGTGGGCAGCAAGCTTTCGCCTTGAAGTGTTACAGAAGTCTAACATGCTGCCGAACTTTTTTACTCTTCCTAATATACAAGGAGTCCTAAAAACGTAGAAGCATTTTAACTGATGCAGAATAGGCTTTTTCAATGTCGAATGTCTCGCTTCCGAGAAACATTTTAGGACTTTTTGTCTGAAAGCTCTTTGTGTGCGTGTTAAATATGCACATGTATTTTAAATATATAAACCGGTTATGTTTCTTCATTGAAACTCGCTGCAATATATCTCTGCTTACCAGCACTTCTTTTAGATAGGCTATACATGATGTATTAGGGCAAGCTTATTTCGTATTGCTTGCAGCTCTCACGAAGATGTTTTTTTTTTCAAATTTAGAAACAATGACCATAAAAAGCAGCAACGTTCATTTTATGCCAAACTAGAGTCCAACTCAAGCGCCAAGAATAAACGCAGCAAGTTAGCGCTCGGGTTCAGGTAGTCGCCTTAGCAATGAAGCGCGAGTTATTTTGTCAACCTCTCATATGGCAAATTGTGTTTTTGATCTCCCGTAACAAGAGCCGGCGATTTTGAGCTCCTTTGTCCATCTACTTGCAGGAATGCTACTGTAACCGGAGGAAAGGGACAGCAAGAGTTGTGCGGTGCCTGTGGCAATATAAAGAGCAAGCAGGATTCCTTACCCGGGCACGACAACCAACACACGGACGACACAGCTCACATTTGCAAAGAATGGGATCAATCGTCTGTGAAGATGTCTAAGTTTGTAGAACGCTGCCACACCCGCACTGTCGAAAACCACAAATGCGAAGACTGCGGTAAACTGTTCCACCTCACTGATCGCCTAGATGTCCATAAGCGCACACATACAGACGAAAGACCGTACAAATGCCAACTATGTGAGAAATCGATCCGGTATCCTAGTTCTGTAGATATCCACATTCGCGCGCATACTGGCAAGAAACCGTACACTTGCGAAACGTGTGGTAAATCGTTTCGGCGTTCTGATAACCTAGGTGTCCATAAACGCTTGCATACAGACGAGAGACGCTACAAATGCAAAATATGTGGCAAATCTTTCCGGCATAAAAGTAGTCTACACATCCATGTGTGCGCGCACACTGGCGAGAAACCCCACTCTTGCGAAACATGTCGTAAATCATTCGCGCGGAAGACAGATCTGCATAGACACCAGCTCACTCACACGGACGAGAGAGCCCATGTCTGCCATAAATGTAGTAGAGCATACAAAACGAAAAGCGATCTCAAGCGTCATCTCAAATCGTGTTGTAGCGAAGGAGCTTTCGTTTGCGAAATATGTGATGAATCCTTTATAGACACTTCACGTCTCAGTCATCACCACCGAGGGTGCACGGGGATAAAACACTGTCGGAGTGATTTCGTTTCGCAGTGAAAGGATCCCTTGTCGGGCACCTGTGCCAGATTTTTACGTGCTACTTATGTGTAGATTCATTTGAAAACGCTGTTCAACCGAATACGCACCTCGTGACGCCTAGGGGTATGAATCCATAATGTTCTGACTAGTGCGCAAGATAGATAGATCGCCCGCGGCATTTGCATAACAACGTGAGAGTGAAACCGTGCAGGAAAACTACATTGACACTCTTTGACAGGAGCAAGCAACCAACTAAAGGCATCGTATGCAGAGACCGGCTTCTCTTCGTATTTAAAGCCGCTGATTAAAATGCTGGTTTCTTGAATTCAGTAGAGGAGACATTGTCGCCACAAGTATTTATCGCGCTTCAATGTCGAAGTACAGTGCAGCTCCTGGACAGCGCTTTCTGTCTGCATAACTGTTTCTCGCGAACGTACAGCTTTAGCAAACTCATTTCATGACAAAACCTTATGGGCTGCAAGTGTGTCTTTTGCGTAAGCTGAAGGTTTAAATGTTCACACAAGATCCTTGACACCTTTATTTTAGTTAGAGAGGTGCATTCGGCAACCGTTTTGGATTAACCATCCTTTTGAGATTCCGTTGTGTGAATAGAAGAAAACACCTCTCATTAGGAAGGATTTAAAAACTAAGGACTTTTTTTCGTCAACTCAAAAGTATAATCTCTGCCATTATTTGATGTTCTTGAGCCCTGTTTCCTTGGACCGACAGTACTTGTACGAGCTTTTACGAAAGCATAGGAAAATGTATTTCCTTATTTTTCTCAATGCCATCAATATTTTAGTTTTCTCTTTGGCTCTTATATTCTTACCGAAGTTATTTGTTCTATGCCATAAACTGAGCTGACGACAGTAGTGAGATCATAAAATTCAAATAATTTGGAGCTTCACTATGCGATAAGTTCTCCTTCTTTAACATGTTTAGTTATTCTTGTTTTATTGTGGCAGAACCTCTGACAGTTTTAAATGGCAGATTTTATCCCCCAGGAAGTCGAATATTTTGACCAGGCGTGCTACCTACTTATAACTGTAACATCTTCTTAGTCTGATATGACAAAAGCATCCGTGCGAGCAATGAGATGACAAGTACGATTCAGGCTTTATGCATATTGGCACGCGTACTTGTATATCTCTTCACTTTGAACACGTTTGAACTGTTGGCAAATGTTGAGTTACTGCTCAGCGCATGACACGCCTGCATGTATCAGAACATTCTCGATTTTTCTCGGCGGTTGTCTTTTTGTGTACGTTGTAGTCGAACGTTTTGTGATCAAGTTGTACGTGCGACGCGAATAGAGATGCGCATTCTTAAAGGCGTGCAAGCTGCAGCGATGACGGTTGAATCTTCGTCGAATCACGTGGGAATAGCCGACGCTCATTAAACACAAACCACGTCGTGGATGATCTACCCTGTACCATCTTTCTGCCCTAGTATAAGTTTATTTGTCGGTTCAGTTTCGTCCAATAAAGGGTATTTCATTGCTCCACATTCTTGCTACTCTGTTGTCCATACAATAATGACTTGACTGCCTATAGAAAGCCTAGGGACATTCTTGTATACGACCCTGCCGTTCTATATATTTGGTCTTTTGTTGATACCTCTACAAACTGTCTATAGACGAAAATCGACAAGGTTTCTGTTTCTTTTTGTCTACTGGCATTCTACCCCATCCATTGCCCCAGACTCGATCTGTGTCGCCACCGTAACATCTGCAAGTTTACCCGATGCACTGCTGCTACCCCACTCAAGTCATTCGTTCAACACGCTTCTTTTTGTTGCTTGTGCACTGACAAGCTCACCATATGACCAGCTTTTCGAACACTACAAACGCATGCCGCCTACGACACCCATAGCTCATGTTCTGTTCTCTGAAGGTTTCCTCACCTGTACGTCCCCCAACATCCTCCTACGTCAATTCTTTTTTTTTTCTTTTCCTTTCTTTCCGCTGCCTTCCCAGTCTTCTACTTTCGTCCCGTCCTTTATAAATCAAGCCACAGCGCTCATCTTTTCAGTCTCTCCCTTTACAACCAACTACAACCTATAATGACTACCCTGACATCACCCAACTAACCTGTTAAAAGCAGAGTTCAAAACAATGAGAAAACCGCATTTGACGAAGATAAGTCCTCCTATCGAAACGTTGGCCAGCCTTTCTGATGCATCTTATCCCTGTGTACTTTTACACCACACTCTGCATTTGTGAAATAACTTTTAGAAGCGTACTCTTCACAGTAGCCATGCCTGCTAACACTGCGTCTTGAATTGGAAATGTTGCTTTCGTTTAAAAAAAAAGGAAGGACAACTTACCCTGAACCACTTGCTCGATAATTTAACATCGGGTTGCAGCACGTCAGCATTAAAGCAACTTTTTCTCAAGTATTCATATTAGTTTCGTGTGGTCCTTGGTTGTTCATATCGTGCTAGGAATTCGCTTTCGAAGACACACAACGCCAATACATTGTCACTTAATGCCTGGTAAGCTCTACATAAGTAACGAATAAGCAATAGTTTCATACAAAACTACCATAGGGAACTTTAGTGCTAGCGTCTACGGAAGCTGCAGTGGGGGCCGTTCAACCAGCATGGGAATTATGAGAAGTGCTTGGATTTGCCTAGACTTGGTCCTTCTGGCTTGAAACGGCTTCGTAACTTTGTAAACTCGCTATTTGCGACAATATGCCGCGTGATAAACAGTTGAATGCATGGTGCTTGTTTTTGAAACTATCACGCCATGGATTCACGCATCAACATGAATTTATCGCGCGCATGCTAGTGCCTTAAGGCCCTTCGCGCGTTTTCATTTGGCCACCTTTACAAGCTAAACTGTCGCAAGGAGTAGCAGTTGTGTGTGCTCGCGGCGTCTTCTCCACTAGGAAAAGCATAGTGCTCAGTGATTCACGATAATGAATAGATAGGAAGCGAAATAAACGAATCCACAAGACCGTATGGAAAAGAAAGCACAAAGATCAGACAATCCTCTGTATCAATCCTCTGATCAGACAAGCCTCTGATTGCGATGGTGGCTCAACGAATTCAGTGCCAGAGCTCCCCATAGTATATTGTAGGAAACACTTTGGAATAAACCTTGCTTGTTCCACTGAGTGAGCGAACGCACGCATGCGCATTTTTCAAAACTTGCATCTTCAGCCGAAGTCGAAGGTCGTGAATGAACACGCATCTCAAGACATGACAACGCAGCTTCTAATGCAAAAAGTGGAATCCACATCTGTGTTTCCCTGAAAGTATGTGAAGCGACTTCAGTAGACCAAGAAACTTTAGTAAAAAACAAATTCTCTTTTCATCTGTTTGCCCGAATGGTCAACATGGGTCTAGGAAAACAGAAGCCGCGAGCTGCTTTCACGTAAATGTGCTAATGCGTGACCGAAGTTTCTCAAAGCATAAAAATGTTTCCAGTGTTGCTGCAACTGTAGCCTGTCTATGTATTAGGAGCAGTTCTCCGTTTACTCCTAGGAGTGTTGCAATAACCAAAGAAAGCCAAGGAGACCAGTATTGGACCTGCAACCTGTACAGCATCGTTTGCATCCGATCATCTGATTTGCAAATGCATCGTGTCAGGTGCGCTGCTGCCCTTCTTGATAATCATGCGCCAAGTGCAGATCTTTCTGAGCACAATATAGATAGCGGTTGCTTAATGATCGATGCCTCCAGGAATTCGCAGGTCAGCAGTTCCCGCAACACTTACGGCTACGCGAGAAAGGAATAAGGGATGCCATGGCGGACCTGTACTTCAATGCGAAGCATTCGCGTTGAGTGTAGCGCAGTTTTTCCTGCCATCTGCCTAACCGTTCTCGTGGACAAAGCCACACGTAAAATATATAATTCAGTCGGCTTGTTTTTCGGACTTGATGTTACGAGCGTCACTTTCCGTAGTGCGCCGGAAGAAGGCGACGAGCCGCCGGTTGGGGAACACGACCTTTTGTGACCCTCACGTATCGTGTCTGCGGTGCCCTTTTTGCCTTCCTTACGCAATAGAAACAGATGATTACCGGCATGAAATAACCAATGAATGAAAACCTTTCTTTAGTGAGCTGCTTCTGCGCATTGTCAGGATGGAATTTGATAAGCATTGCCAAAAGTGCAAGCGTGTTCAAATTGCGTGTCGATGCTCACTATACTGTATTTGTAATAGAGGATCGGGTCGCTGTTACCAATATAAATGGCGCCTTACAGCCTGCTCGATGCACTACAAGCTTCAAACTATCAGCGTCTCATATTATCTCGATTTGTTCTCAGAATTCAGTCCTGTTTTTATGTGGCAGCAATTGTTTTATGCCATCACCATTTTCACAATGCACTGAAAGCGCGAGTAAATGAAGCCTGTGGCACTTGGGGTTCAAACGACGCCGAGAAAAGTAGGTTTGAATGCGCACACGCCGAGAGCACAGCGAAAAGAGGCTCGACTACTGACTCGGCTTGTTTCTGTCTGCCGTACCGTCATCATGTGGCATAATATTCGCAACGTGATAAAGCGCTCACACTTGGTTCGTTGTATCCCATACTGGAATAAAGGTTGTGCAACACGAATCTGAAAGGTTCGATCTAGACAGCAGCGCATTTTATTTGACGACTGCAGCGCTCCTCGTGGTGGGCATGAAATGCAATTTACGACTGTGGCCCAATCACTGGCCGGGTCGTGAAACTGTCCTCCGTGCGCGAGGCCTGATTGAGCTACGACTATGAACGACGCATGAAAGTTCGTCACCGAAGAAGCGTGGAAAGTGCGAAGTATTTGCAGTTCCTTATTTCTAGGGAGTGAGAAGGCGGCACTGCAACTTGTTGATAACTGGACAAAGAGAGCGCGCCCCGTCAGGCGATAGAAGTATGTGCCTCATTTGAACAGAGCTTGAGCGTTAGATGAATTGTCACATGTAGTAACCATGCGCTTTTTAGCGCTAATTATCCTTGTATACTTTCTGCAATTTCATGAGTGCTTACACGAGCAACAGTTTATCCCCCGAAAGCTGTGCACTTCACTTTGACAAGAGCACGCAACAAAGTAATAATATCATCACGTCGACGCTTTCTTTTAAAAGGGAGGAGGGGGGTGTTAGAGATGGGGGATTTCGCGGAAAGATTGCTAGGGTTATCAGGGTGACTCTGCTAGCACTCAAAAATTTGCACTTTTGCGACAAGGTAACGGCGCACTCTATCGTCTCGTTCTTAGAAGATATGCAATCTCATTTTATTCTAAATCCGAAAGTGCCAAAGGGGTTGTTTGTTTGCGTTCGTTCTGTGCACTGAGTGCGCATGCGCGCGAATTCAACATCACGCAGTGGCGAATACATACCAGGCCGTTAAACCTCGAAACAAGAGGCATGGCTGAAGAAACAAGCAAAAATTACACGCCGCCAGCGTTCAGCTTCACGGACGAAGCAACCCGAAGTACAAGCCGTGACTCACCCCAGGGCGCGTCGTCTGCTTTGGGAGCCTACACAGCGTGAGCTTTTACCGCTTGTCAATTTTACATTGAATACTGTTACCCTTAGACGTGGCCCAGGTAATAGGCTTTTACATATGTACGTTCGTTCCCACCTTTACCGGGTCTTTGTCGACTGCCAACTTGTGCTTTTAAATCGGAGACTTTCTTAAATATAGACGCGTCGGTGCAAGGGCGGTGCGTAAATATTGTCATGTATACCACAAATTCAGCTGTTTAGCGTTTTGGAATAAACTTATCACAAAGCGAAACGAATTCATTTAACGAAGAAAATATTTATCGCTTATGTACGATTATTGGAGTGCACCCCCCCACCCCCTCACTGGGTGCTCTAGCTTGAAGTCTCGGGTGCAAGTCTGGATGTGACCGCCTTATTTCCATAAAAGCGCACTCTAAAAAGGCTCGCGCTTACCTGCCTTTTGGTACTCGTTACAGAAGCCCCGGTGGTGATAGTCTATGCGCAATTTCCACTCTAGCATGCGTTTTATCAGGTCCTGGTTCTGGCGCAAAAACGTAGGAATTTATAAGTTTTAAGCGCACTGCCTCACTTGACTTGCCGAATTAGTGAGTACTGTCTTGAGCAGTATGAGCGGGAGCACATGAACGGGTGGCAAAAGGCCTCGAAACCGAGCTAGAGCGATACGCGGATCACGCTCTCGAAAACAATGGCGCCTTCTTTTTTCGAAAACGGTAGCAGGCGGCAATTAACCGACAGCCATTAAGACGGTTATGGGTCGCAGTAACATACAGCTAGTCATTTTATTTTTTCTTGCATGCATTTTATATTCTTAGAGTGCATTTCTTAGGCGCCCGTTCCTGCGTTTAGCGTAAGGTATTTTCACATATCCCCCTAGGAGGTGATGCATATCTTATGGAGAGCATCGTCTCACGCCATACAGGCAGAGAGACAGATTTTCCCGGGAAGTAGCTCAAGATTGCTTACGCATTGGAGCAGTGTCGTTATTGGCCACGCTTCGATGCACAAAGATATCAGTAACCGCAATATCAAACAGCTTTATCAATGTGCGCTGGTGGTGTGTGAAGTTCTCCACTTTGTATGAGGAGATTCACGGTGGGAGTGCCAACAGTTACTAGAACAGCGTCCTCCTTTCCACTTTGTTTCCGACGGCGGCCGTGGCGTATACTCCATAGCACGGTTCGAGGCTATCTGACAAGCATCCTCTGTTCCCGCTCGTATTTCTCACGATAGTACTTTCTGGTCGACAAGTCAAAGTGCACAAAAATACTCTAATTTGCCACATAAAAAACTGTGAACAAGTGTGTAGTTCCCGCGAAACACTTTATCTTTAGAAAACATAGGCCCGGTGGAGGAAAAGGCAAAGTTTCCTTTAAAAGAATTGCTTGTCCATTTGCCTGTATTGCTTAAGAGGGAACAGTGCGTATTAAAGAAAAAACGCTCTGTCGCGCAAGCTTACGCTTTTCCCTCTCGGAGTAGCTTTGCCGATGAAGCCACTTTTTTTTTTCAGGGGTCTTTTACCACTCAAATTTGGATAACGGGGTTGCAAATTGTTTTCATTAAAGCAAACTTTAGCGACTGTATACAACAGCGATAAAGAGGTTGAAAGTCATGGTATTCCATGGCACTGCTTACCATTTGTGAACAATCGCAGTAGCACGTCGCGTTTCAGCTATGCTAATGCTGTGCATTCCATCTGTCGTCGCAATATTTAAGGCGAAAGCCTTAGATATCCGCTTCAAGGCCGCGGTGTGATTGTACAGAAAACGCTGTCTTGTTCCCCATCGTTGCTGCAAATCATTGCAGAAAAAGCACATGCAATTAATATTCAGGTAAATAAGGCACTCGAACTCACGACCTCTGGTTGGAGGCAAACGCACGAACTTTGTTCTAAATTAGGGCGAAGTTGAATAACGCACAGTTGATTAAGGTAGCTTTAAATAGACCATATTCACACTATCAATCAAGTGATAGAGAAATGTGCAGAATATAACCAACCCTTATATATACCTTTCATTGATTACGAGAAAGCGTTTGATTCAGTCGAAACCTCAGCAGTCATGGGGGCATTACGGAATCAGGGTGTAGATGAGCCATATGTAAAAATACTGGAAGATATATATAGCGGCTCCACAGCCACCGTAGTCCTCCACAAAGAAAGCAACAAAATCCCAATAAACAAAGGCGTCAGACAGGGAGATACGATCTCTCCAATGCTATTCACAGCATGTTTACATCAGGTATTCAGAGACCTGGAGTGGGAAGAATTGGGTATAAAAGTTGATGGAGAATACCTTAGCAACTTTCGATTCGCTGATGATATTGCCTTGCTTAGTAACTCAGGAGACCAATTGCAATGCATGCTCACTGACCTGGAGAGGCAAAGCAGAAGGGTGGGTCTGAAAATTAATCTGCAGAAAACTAAAGTAATGTTTAACAGTCTCGGAAGAGAACAGCAGTTTACGATAGGTAGCGAGGCACTGGAAGTGGTAAGGGAACACATCTACTTAGGGCAGGTAGTGACCATGGATCCGGATCATGAGACTGAAATAACCAGAAGAATAAGAATGGGCTGGGGTGCGTTTGGCAGGCATTCTCAAATCATGAACTGCAGGTTGCCACTACCCCTCAAAAGGAAAGTGTATAACAGCTGTGTGTTACCAGTACTCACATATGGGGCAGAAACCTGGAGGCTTACAAAAAGGGTTCTGCTGAAATTGAGGACGACGCAACGAGCTATGGAAAGAAGAATGATGGGTGTAACGTTAAGGGATAAGAAAAGAGCAGATTGGGTGAGACAACAAACGCAGGTAAATGACATCTTAGTTGAAATCAAGAAAAAGAAATGGGCATTGGCCGGACATGTAATGAGGAGGGAAGATAACCGATGGGTTACGGTCTGGATTCCAAGGGAAGGGAAGCGTAGCAGGGGGCGGCAGAAAGTTAGGTGGGTGGATGACATTAAGACGTTTGCAGGGACAACATGGCCACAATTAGTACATGACCGGGGTAGATGGAGAAGTATGGGAGAGGCCTTTGCCCTGCGGTGGGCGTAACTAGGCTGATGATGATGATGATGATGATGATGATGATGATGATGATGATGATGATGATGATGATGATGAAATATGGCGCTCGATGGCGCCAAATATGTCGCGGACGACCTTTAGCGGTAAAAAACAATTAAGAACTAACAGTGCATTCGAATGAGAATGTCGATTAATTCCATGGGTGTCTCTTGAGCGCCGAGACTTTCACATTTACCCTCTTTGGCGTGTGCTTTTTCTTTTCATGCAGTTTTCGCAATAAACTCTTTCCATGAAGAATTTTTGGTATAGGCAGCTGCGAGTGGCATAGTAGAAGTAAACTTAGCATCGCTTGCAGAGAAATATTTAAGAAGTGCATTCCCGTCGTTACTCAATTCATTCGAATTCATGCTTGCATTCTGAAATGTTCAAATTATGATTTGGCTGTGAGACATAAATCTCTTTTGCATGTAGGACAAGTCGTCTGTGCCCATAATTTCAAATACTACCTAAAGTACGATATATTCCTCATAGCACCGGGATCCATGAGCGATGAATGTACTTGGCGTGAAAACGCCATACTCGACACGGCGATGCAAAATCACAACAGGCGAGAACGAAAGGGAATTTTTTTCATTTGAGTGCAGCGTCGCATCGTAATTGCAGAAACCCTAAGCAGTGTTATTTTTATACTTTAACCTGTGTTATTGTTGCAAAAAATGTCCCATGGAGCAAAAATATTTTATTCCAAAATCGTTGTTGGGATTCTGTCACTATGGCAAGTGGAGCACGCATTTTATATAGCAAGTGTGGGACGATGCCCTCCGCGACGGACCTCCCGAGGCCCTCCGAGCTGTGATACAACGGGCTCGAAACATCGCCGGAATCATCTTATAGTGACCCTGGACTGAGGATTCCTCCCACACTGCTCTCGCCATTCAAATATTATTAATAAAGATGTTTTACTCTCTTATATAGCAAGCTACACACGGAGGCATCATATCCGTTGTAAGTACTCAAACAGTTATGCTCACAATGTTCGTGGAAGTCAAGGTAGGTGCAGTTTTGACTATGGAGGATTAGTGCCCTGCATCAGACATTGCCCCAAGCTTCGTTCGTGAGATGCCAGTCGGCGTAGTGTGCCTTTAGTGAGAATGAAACATTGCATTTAGCGCGTTTGCAAAGCAGTACTTTGTTTTTTTCCGGGCGTTCTTTTAATAAACATAATATGAAGTTTTTGTCACAGCTGTAAGTGCCTAACACCAATACTTTATTAATTGCAGGATTTCTGACGACGCCTGGCGTTACCAGTGGAACACTAAACACAGGCCAATAACCGACAGGACTTACAACGTCGACGGTACGTAGGCGATGGTCACTAGGCCTTGCCAAGAATATGGGAGATAGCTCCTACGTCCATGGTGGCAGCGGTGCACTTATTGCGAATACGGAGGCACATTACCAGCGGCGCCAAGTCTCTTTCTGCATAAGTGGGCTTCTCGCTGCCCTTAGTACGAAGTTTGTGCAGACGTGAATGAATTTAAATGCATACAAAAGCTGTGTAGTTCTAATTTTTGAATGAATTCTCATATCAGTCAGTTGCAAAGCAGGCTTCTAGGTTCTCCTGTCCGAAGCCGAGGCCCTACTACGTTTCACATCGTGATCAATTCACTCGTGATTGGAATCAGCGCATAACATTTGGTCTACAATATTATATTCCAAGGAGAAGCTCGGTGGATTCGTCATGCTACCACCATGATAACTTTTCTCTTGAACCGATCGAACTTAGCCGACAAAGAAAATGTTTTGTTTTGAATTCACAGTGCGATGAGCAATCAGGGCGGCGTTTCAGATGCCTATACCGCAAGGTCGTTACGGTACTGTCACGTTATCGGTAGTGTGTGAGGATTGCTCAAGCATAGCATTTTACGAGCAACCGACATATTCCGCTGCGGTGGAATGCAGAAGTTACAGCATACAATTTGAGGCAAACAAAAACAGTTTCTAATGATACCATTGGTTCCGTTGTGCCAAGGAAGCCAAGCAACAAGAGCAGCATGAAAATTACAAATTTATCAAAGTGTCACGCAAAGAGACCCAAAATTGTTGGCTAGTTAATCGTGCTAAGTTACTATAAATATTTGCCTACTAACCAAATTATATGGTTCTGAAACTTTCAGAAACATTAATCGGGTTGACAGATTCTCAGAAAGACAGAAAGCTTAGCTAGTTGGTAAGGATTCATTATGCAAAAAAAGGTGAGGCGTGAAGACAGGACACAAGGGAAGAGAAGTTCGCGTTCGTGTTGTCCACTTATTTTCTCTTGTGTCCTGTCTGCACGCCTCACCTTTTGTGCATAACAGATTCATAGCACCCTACGATTTCCGCTTACTGTGGCACTACCTGAAAATTATAACTCTTTGGTAACAAGAAAATCTACGCCATGCTGAAACACCGGCCCTCCATGCAGGCTGTACTTTTTTTGTAAGGTGATTAGAATTCTTTGGATACTTCATGTAATTTTCGTTCTCCCAGTATCTGTTTAACCTGCTTCACAGCTCTGACTGATGCACGTAGCGATATTAACGGTGCTACTGATAAAAGTGAGGACGTTGAACAATGAATATGAGCACCTTAAAGATATGCGTATGCCATTGTACTACAGTTCATTCCATGTCAGAGTTGCTAAAACTCAAATTTGAGTGCGGCGGTTGGGAAGCCGCGTTTAATAAAATTTACTCTGTGCTGTCCGAAAGTGTAGGCTGTGCCGTGTGGGTGTAACCAGGCGACTAGCATTCGTATTCGATTTCCCCCCCCCCCGCGTCATATTTTAAATGAACGTGTATTTATTCAGCAATATGGCGTGTACCTTCATTGCTTTAATGCGAATTGCACTAAGGTTGATGGTGGTCGAGAGGAGGAGGGTTCTGCCGCACCTATTGGCGTTCTCAATTTCTAGCATTTTAATTTCTTTTTTTAATTTCAGGCAATTTCTTCGCAGTTAGGGACGATGTGCCCCTAGCTACGATCTCTGCAGCGCTAACTATAGAGTCAGCACTTTTAACGTACTTTGATGCTTTCTGCTGCACAGTTTAGTGATATTGTCCTGTGAATTAGCACTTCTGTAATGCTTTCCAACCTAAGCTAGTGTCTGCAACACGAGTCTTGCAGATGCGCATTGCGCAGTCTTTTTTAGCGTTGTCTGACAGTCTATATACACAGGAGCGTAAGGGAGGAAGCAGTTTTCGCTTTCGTAGTGAGCTGCTAAATATGCACTGCGAACAGCCTGTGCTTACGAAGATCAGCTACAGGAGTCACTAAATGTACTCCGGAGAACCAGTTTCTGAAAAGCAAGTTCATCGTTGACTAACGCATGTATGTGTCATAGGAAGTCGATAGTTTCTGGGAGTGCTTCACATAAAAAAATTGTAATCCCTTATTTGAAAGGTGTCCTCTCATTCTTTATTTGTCCTCATCTGCAACGTGCTGCGTCACCTACTCGTAATAGTTAAGGAAAAAGCAAGAACTTCATCATGTATTTAATGCGCTTATTACTTGAAAATCCAGTAAATATACTGGGTAAAGAGTCGCACTGTCAAAAAACCGACCTATTGTTTTTCCCTTCGAACACTATCGGCTTCCGTCCGTGGTATGAGATAGAGCGTAATAATCTTCTATAATATGAGAGTAATATTCTTGGTCCTCCTCGACTTCCTCAAGGCCGCGAAGTTCTTGCGTGCATTTAAAACGGCGATTCAGAAAGAAAAAGCACCGCGTACGGAAGCACTGCAGTAGGCTTCCCGTACCACTAAATGCTCTTCATTTCGCGCCATCTATTGCAATGGAGTATTCATTTCATATGAATTGCCCTTCCACTGCTGCGAATGAACACCTGTACAGTACTTTCATGCCATACAGGTGTCACTTACAATGCAAGCACTAGTTTCCTATTTCTAGGGCCCAGCACCTGTATCGATTATGGAAGGCCCAGCACAAGTCGCGCTGGCATGGAGCAAGCAACAGTCATTGTAGAAGACGGTGCCAGGTAAGCCCGCAGTTAGAAAAGTTTCATTGCACGCATTGTGAACATTGGTTTCGGCTACAATTTTTATTGTACCACTGTTAATCACCTCAAATCTTACTCTTCATGTGAATATTTGTTTCGTGTTTCAGATTTCCTGAGACTACCAGTGTTGGCCAATGGAACACGCAGTACCACACGGTAGATGGCACATCCAGCGTCTCCGGTAGGTACGGGAAAGTTTTCAGCCGTTAGTGTACCACGTCTCGCCTTCAAAGTGATTGAGGAATGTAACGTTTGCTATCGAGCGCTACGCATTTAAACAGAATGAATGAATGAATGAATGAATGAATGAATGAATGAATTCTGGGGTTTTATCTGTCAAAACCATGATTTAATTATGATGCACGCCGTAGTGGGGACGTGCCCTCAGTGTTAAACAGCATAAAAAAAATTTAATTCTGGGGTTTTACATGCCAAAACCACTTTCTGATTATGAGGCACGCCGTAGTGGAGGACTCCGGAAATTTCGACCGCCTGGGGTTCTTTAACGTGCACCTAAATCTAAGTACACGGGTGTCTTCGCATTTCGCCCCCATCGAAATGCGGCCGCCGTGGCCGGGATTCGATCGCGCGACCTCGTGCTCAGCAGCCGAAAACCATAGCCACTGAGAAACCACGGCGGGTGTTAAACAGCATAGTCGCTGGCTCAGGTGTGGTTGAGAAAATGTCGTTCGTGTACCTTTTAGCTTGTTGCTCCCGGTAAGTCATTTTATTGCTAAGAATTCATTGCCTCATTCGATAGTCGGTGGGAACATAAGGATGGAGTGCAAGCTCCACCCGCAAGACCCAAGCTTGTCCGCCTTTAACGTGTGAAAGCCAAGACTGCTGGAATCCGTTCGCACCTTACTGAACTTGCTGCGCTAATGAAAATGTAAAGGTAATCGAATAAAATGAGCTCGCTATTTGAAGTTAAAGTATTACCTTTGCCAGACATCTAATATGACAATCGCTGATTAAATTTCCCAAGACGTTCAGGTTTCAACATACCACCTATGGCACAGACACTTATGTACGGTGAAAATAGCTACTTTAAATGCGCAACGGTGATTGAAGTCACTGAAGTCAGCGAACCAAATTGGATGGCACATTCATGAAACTTGTGTTTGAGCTTGAGTGCGCACATATAACCGTTTACGCTTGGTTTGTTGCCGGCTCTAAGCACTTTGCGTTAGATAGGTAAGTGGGTAGGCAGGCAGCAAATGTACGTTCTTATCTATAGAGTTGTTTAAATGAAATGAAGATGATTGTGTCCACGATGACAAAACCGCAACAGTGGTGTCGGGTACAGCAGCCCGGTACTGTAGCCATTATACCACAATCACACAAAACAGCGAATGATCTTCCTAAAAGTTCCCGCATTCAGTGAGGAAATACTTGAGAATGAGCGTCCAATACCAGTGACTCACTATCATGAACATTTTTAATAGCACCACGCTAGTATGCAGCTATTCATCCCTGAATGCATAATATATTCGCTTGTATCACATGGAGCACCGAAGTGTCATGCCGAGTAGATTATCACAAGAATATTTCATTATCAAAGCACGACAAGAAGCGAGGAAACAAACATCAGGTATTTCAATACCAAACAAGCGCCGATTTAGGCAGAAATGACCCAGGTATAAAACATTGAACAACTCGCAAAACACATGTTTGTCTTCGTCGTCCAAACTATGCTGCGTTTTCAGGATTTTGCTGCTTAAGCTATAAGGATCACTTGAGAGCCCAGCAGAGCTGTCGGTGTTTATTCTTGATTCCTGCGCGTTCATATCCCGGAACGCTCCGGCCTCGTGACTTGTCGCACAGCGGGGACTTGGCACCTCTGATTTCAGGGCATACAGACAATAGTGAAGGCGGAAGCACCGCTTTCAGACTGTTGGTCTACAGCCGCAGCAGCAGCGGGGATGACGCAGTGGCCAGCACAATACGCGCGGGCATGGAGGAAGCATCAGGCGTATTGGGAAACGAAGCTCGGTGAGCCAAGCTTTTGCATGAAGTCCTTTCGATAGAGCAACTCCCTTAGACGACAGCGAATTTTTTCTATGGCTTAGTTATGCTTGCACTCACGAACTTTTGAGACGGATGGAAGTTCTGGTACTCGAATTCCAAATATCAGCTGCTGTTCACACAATATGGCGCTGGCGTAAACAGGAAGCTTTAGCCCAGTATCTACTATCTAGGTACATGGGAAAGGAGAAATCAGTTTCCTCGACAACGCACTGCACCAGTGTTGGAGAAATATGCGGCATTTAAAAAAATGCGCTATTAGTGTACTAGGAGTAATTGCGTTTATGACTCGTGCCACATAGTTAAGTAAAAAGTGAGAAAATCAAGCATCAGAATTGCACCTTTTCAACTCGGCACCAAATAACAAAGGTAAAGTGTACTAATATGTGTGTAAGACGGCACCCTAAATTATACTATTTCATTGGTAGATACTTTCGAAATCCTTGGTCACGTAGGAACAGTCTCAAGTAAACTGCAAAAGTTTGTCAAAGTTGCCCACTGAGCATTCACCAATAGATGCACCTAATAGGACTTAGGTAGGTATATTTTTCTGCAAGTTAAATTTGTACATTTTATGATTCTGTTCTTTTGAAACTTAGCTATTTGAGAATTTTTCCATGGAATAAAACATAAATCAAAATTATGACTGATACAGTTGTCGACATTTAAATATTTCAATCAAATGAAATTATTTTATTGCAATCTCCACGGCATACAATAAAAAATTCTACTCTTAGACCTACACGGGTTTTCTGAAAACAGAACTTCCGCGGTTGTGGCCTGCTAATCACTTGTCCTAACATTTATTTATTTATTTAGCTAGCTGTAAGTTGTTTATTACATAATCTGGTCTCCATACTGCCCAATCTGGCATGGTTAAAAACGACGTGCATGCGCAAAACGACGACCACGCACTGAGGTTGCATGACTCGTGTTAACAACGGTAACAAGAATAGATATAGGTAAGTAAATTTTCATATAGAGCTTAGTGTAGATATTTAAAAAGAGCAACAGACAAGAGAGAAGACACACTAGGCGCAGGCATAGGCCGTTTTTCTTTTTCTCCCCTAAATTGTACAAAAAATGTACCAACAACGCCTTGACTCAACGCTTGAAGACATAATTACCTCACCGAGAAAAATGTTAGTCGACCATGGACAGAAGTAAGAGAGAAATACAGGTCATTTGTTTTACATCAACGTTGATTGCAATGAACGGTGTAATGCATATTTGCACAACGGGATAAGGAAGCAAAAAAAAGCTCCGTGGCTTCGCCTGGAACCATGTAATGTTCGAATGCGAGTAGGATGTTACTTAACTTGATACAAAGACTGCAGAAATATTTGAACCCGGAAATTTGAGCTATGACGTATGATATTCGACGGGGAGTCAATCCACCTATTCTTGTCAGGAATTACCCCAATAGTGCGCCTTTGCGGAACGACAGAACAAAGATGACAAGAACAAAAAAATGAAAGAACGAAATAAAGAGAGAATTGCAGAAAGAACGCAATAACATTAAGGTGTTGCGTAAGGTTCAAGCATGTGTGGTTGAAGAGGTCGGCCTACTGCACCATTTTACTTCTCACGGCGGCTCGTTATGTCAAGCAAGAAGGCTGATCGCTCCGATCCCATACCTTAATGCACTACCACGGGTGCAGCAAGCTTTCGCCTTCACATGGTAGAGAAGTGTATCATTCTGCAGTACTTTATTTACTCTTCTTTAAAAAAAGGCGTCCTCAAAATGCGGGCGCGTTTTAGCTGATGCAAAACAGTCATTTTCCATGCCTAATGCCTCACTTCCAGGGGCACATTTCAGGAGTTATCCCTGAATGCTCCTTTTGAGCGTGCTGAAGACGAACGCGTATTTTGAACGTCTAGACCAGCCTAGTTTCTTGCCAGGCATTTCCGCTCACCTGCACTTGTTTTATGTAGGTTATGCATGATGCATTATTAAAGCATGGTTTTATATTGCTTGCTACTCGACCGAAGATGGTTCTCATCTTGAAGCTTAGCAACACCAACAATCAAAAGCACCAGTGTTCGATTTCTGCCAGTCTATAGACCTAAATGAGGCTAATATTAAATGCAGCAAGTTAACACTTAGGTTCAGCAAGTCGCTTTAACATTAATGCGCGAATTATTTTGTCAACCTGCATCTTGGCTAAGTTTTTTTTTTCCTCCCGTAAGTAGAAACGGCCATTTTGAGCTCCTTTGCCCGTCTAGAAGCAGGAATGCTACTGGAATCGGAGGAAGAGAACGGCAAGAGTTGGGCGGTGTCTGTCGCAATGTTTCCAGTGAACAGGATGCCTTACACGGGTGTCGCAACGAACACACAGGCGACAAAGCCCACATTTGTAAATCACGCGATCAATCATCTGTGCATCCGTGGAAGTTTGTAGAACGCAGCCGCAACCGTACTGCTGAAAACCACAAATGCGAAAGCTGCGGTAAACTGTTCCACCGGGCTCATCATCTAGTTCGACATTACCGCACGCACACAGACAAGAGAACGTACAAATGCGAAATATGTGATAAAATGTTCCGGCGCTCTGGTAACCTAGATGTCCATAAGCGCCTCCATGCAGGCGACAGACCCTACAAATGCGAAATATGCGATAAATCATTCTCGCACTTGCCGAGTCTTCGTAGACGCCAGCTCATTCACTCGGACGAGAGACCCCATGTCTATCATATATGTACTACAGCATTCAAAATAAAAGCAAGTCTCAAGCGTCATCTCAACTTGAATTGTAGATACGGAGCTTTCGTTTGTGATATATGTAATCTATTCTTTCTGGACAACTTATTTCTCAGTCGTCACCGCCAAAGCATGCACGGGGATAAAACATCGTATGAGTGTACGCATTGTGGATTTCATTTCGCAGAGAAAGAAACCCTTGATGAGCACCTGTGTCAGGGTTATAAGTGATACTTATGTGGAAATTCCTTTGGAGACGGAGTTCAACTGATCACACACCTCGCTACGCATATGGCTCAGCAGCCGTAATATTCCGACTGGTACGCAAGTTAGGTCAATCGCCCGCGGCTTTCGCATAATAACGCGAGACTGAGACCATGCAGAGAAACAACGCTGACGTTCCTTCACAGGCGTAAGCAGCTAACTAAACACACTATGTGCAGAGACCGGCTTCTTTTGACATTTGAAACGGCTGAGTAAAATGCTGCTTTTTATAAATTACGAGACAAGACGTCGTCACCGGAATTTTATCGTTCTTCAACGTCGAAGTACACAGCAGGTCCTGGTCAGCGCTCACTGTTTGAAAAACTGTGTTGTTCGCTAGCGTAGCCTAAGGAATCTCATTTCAAGACAAAGCTTGATGGGCCACGAGTGCGTTTTTTGTGTGACTAGAAGCTTTAAATGTGCGCACATGATTTTTGACATCTCGTTTAGATAGAGAAGTGCTTTGTGGAACTGTTATTTACAGTGTGCTAGAAAACTACTTTTAATTAACCATCGTATTCGTGTTTCTGTTGTTTGAATAGAAGAAAACACCTATCATTAGGAACTATTGAAAAAGTAGGGCTGTTTTTTTTGTCAACTGAAAAGCAATCTCTTCCATTATTTCAGGTTCTTCAGCTATGTTGCCTTCGACGGAGAATACTTATAGTGGCTTTTACGAAATTATACAGCCGCAGTGTATGCATAGGAACATTTATTTCCTGTAAACTTTTTTCAATGCATTGAATATTTTGGTTCTCTTTTGCTCTTGTATGCTTACCGAAGTATTTGTTCACTACCATAAATTAAGCTGATGACAGTAGTGAGACTTTTTAAAATTCAGATGGTTTGGAGCTACCCTATATATGCTCTCCATGAACAAAATCTGTAGTTATTGTTTTATTTTGGTAGAACCTCTGTCAGTCTTAAGCCGCAGTTTTTATTCACTCGGAAGTCGCATGTTTTGACTCAGCCTCCTGTCCATTTAAAGCTGTAATATCTTAGTCTAATGTGACAAACGCCTCCGCGTGAGCAATGACATGTCAAGTAAGATGCAGTTCTTTGCATATTGATACGCGTACTTGTACATCTCTTTACTATGAACCCGTTTCAACCGCTAACAAATCTTAAGTTACTGCTAAGTGCATGACGGGCCTTCAGGTATCGGAACATTCTCGAACTTTCTCGTCGATTATTTTTGATGATCTTTTGTAATGAAATTGTCATGTAATTCTAATGAAATTGTGTAATGAAAATGGCCCAAATAGAGATGTTTATTCCTAAAGGCGTGCGAGCACCAGCGATGATTATGCAATTTTCGACGAATCACGTGGGAATAGCCGACGCTGATTAGGGACAAACCACGTTTTCGATGGTCGGCCCATGTGCCCGGCACCAGCCTTCTGCCCGAGAATAACGTGTTTTGTTAGTTCCGTTACGCCAAATAAAAAGTATTTCGCGACTCCAAGTTCTTGCTACTGTGTTGATCGCCGTTACGACAACGTGATATATCATAGAGGTGCTTCGTTATAACCGTATACACCCTGCAAGCCGTGAATACACCCTGCAAGCTCAATTCACACCACCAACCACAAATTTACCCCCCCCCCCCCACTGGTACCCTATAGACGCAACACTAATTTCAAGGACATTCATCTATATGCCAAAATAAGGACGAGGACGAAGACAACGTCCGGTGCCTGTGGCCGCCCTAGGTGCCCCACATGGAAACATATTCCCTAATACTACAGCATCTAATTACTCACACAAGGTAGCTTCGAGTTTCCCCTGCGCTTCAAGCAACGTAGTCTACTGTCTAGAATGTGCCAATTGTGACATACAATACATGAGACTGGAATGTGAGACTGCACAAACAATTCATACAGGACTCCACGGCCATCACACAGATACAAAACAAAATTTATATGAAGCAGTAACCAACCACTTGAACGAACATGGCCGTACATTCAATGAACCCAAAACCTATATATTACAAACTAATTTCCGTTCAACTTCCCATAGTAAATATGCCGAATCATCCCTCACACTAGTTTAAATGTCTACTCTGGACAGGAATAAATTCGGCACATCGCAGCTTAGAATCGCCAAAAGCTGTAGCTTACACCAGAAATTCTTACATCATGAAATGTATAAAACTCGCCTTGTCACAATCTAACCTCCATTATTAACGTCATCTAATTGTCCACTTCCATTTCTTCCTTGCTTCTCCCATACCAATCGATTTCATATTCTATTCAGCCCGAATTCGCATATACCAACCATTCGAGCTCTTCTCCCATGTACACCTGCCGCCTCCCGATTTCTCTGCGGTGACTCTTCAATTTGTTCCTCGGTTCTTATTTCTTTTTTTTTTCAGTTTCGCTCTTTCTTTTCTTGTTTCCTTGTTCAAAATTTCTATAGACTTGCTGACACATTCCAAAGTTCCAGACACCAGAATGCCTTTTTCGATGCGTCGACCACACAGGGTCGTGCAATTTATGTATAGCGCCATGACAACGCCTACACCGAAGTAGTGAAGCTAACGTCCTATGAATAACCTACCTTCCAAATGCCACATCCGTTGCCGCCAGAATCTGTGTCGCCATCTTAACACCTTCAACATTACCCAACGCACTGCTGCGATATCGTGACAGATCGTATCTGCAGTGTGCTTCCTTACGCAACAAAAACAGACATGATTGCCGCCATGCAATAATGAATAAATGAAAAGCCTTATTTAGTGAGCTTTTCAGCTCATGCGCCCGGTGGAAGTAACTAAGGACTGTCTGAGCCATAAGTGTGTTCAAATCGCGTGTTGATGCTCACTATGCTGTATTTCTAATGCAGCATCGGGAAGCTGCTAACAAGAAAAATGGCACACCACAGCCAGCACGATATACACGAATAGCTTCAAACGACCAACGTCTCAACTTCCCTCGATTTGTTCTCAGAATGAATTCTCGTTAAATGTGGTGGCAATGCTTTTATACCGCCACCATTCTCATTATGCAATAAATGCGCGAGTAAATCACGCCTCTCCGACTTTTGATTCAAACGACGGCGAGAAAAGTGGCCTTGAATGCGCACATGGCGAGAGCACCAAGGTTTATGTAAATGGGTTAGCGAAGATTCTATAGAAGCCCCCATGTCAAGAAAATGGCGGCTCGTTGCAACCGTCACCATCTACGTATCGGGGGGGAGGGGGGGACATCTAACAGCAAGCAAAACATGAAAAGTAAAAAGTGACGTGACAATCGAAAATGGCAGTGACGTCAATATGTGATGCTCCTTGGAGCGAATATTTTCATTCCTTTAGCGTCTGCTATTTCGACCACTACGCCAGCAGTTATCTTGCTTATGAGGCTGAGGCGAGCTTCGAATTCGCCTCAGCTGAAGCGCCAGGGTATCATTTAACTATGGGAGTGCGTATGTCTTAATGTGAACATAATTATGCTTTTGTTGGCGGCAGCTGCTCCAGTCGGTTCCTTAGGAATGTGAGCAAATAGGAAAGAAAGAAATGGCAGTGTCATAGAGGTTTCAAAAGCAACTCCACTTTTATTCGTCTAGAATAATGCAACCAATATAATTGACCAGACAAAACATATTTCAATTAGTGAAAAGTGCTATGGCCAGCACACAGTCGTAATGTATAGCAACGTATGCGAAATATTTTCAAAGAATTATTGGCTATTCCATGCGACACCATTCATATTCATATCCAACAGTTATCAGACAAAACATTGTTTAGAAGACATTCCACCTACTAATTTTTCTGCGCGTCGGACACCCTGTGCCTGTGTTATGGAGAGTGAACGAACATAACGCGAAGCTTGTTCGCGGAGCGTTCCCCATTTATCGTCACGACGAGTGACAGCGCATCTCATGCCGCAGCGGAACTGTCAAGATAACATAAAGCCTCCACTCACACCTTTCGCCAATTAATGCCGTACGTTAGGTCAAGCAAAATTTAAAGTGAAGCGCACGGCACACTTTTAACACACACGCAAGCAAATATAAGAAAAACTTGAACGAAACCGTCGCGTTCAAATGAGCAACGCCATTCAGAATGACGTAATAGCTGCTTTGCGCAGTCATGCCAAATATTGCGCCAGAATCATGGGTTGATAGGTGTCGCCAACAAAGAATCAATAAATTGTGAAATACAAAGAAATTACCAGTTGTGGCTTTAGTACAGCAAAAATATTTGAAATGGAATATTTACTCGTATGACAGTACTGTGATTAAAAAATTTTGAACTTTTTTCACATCAGTTTCCTAGTTGAAGTTTATGTCCCCACCCCCTCACCTTCGCAGTTCAATCGTGCACCATTAACTGATATCTCTGGCGATAGGTTTTGGCACGCTTTTCGCTTCAAGCTTCGCGACCTATTCAGATGGATATTGGGAGCTCAGCGAAAACTGGCTCGACTGCTGACTCGGATTGTGTCTGCTTCCGGCTCCTTCATCATGTGGCATCGTATTCGCAACGTGATAAAGCACTCACGCTTGGTACGCTGTGTCACATATTTGAATAAACGTTGCGCGACACAAATCTACGAGCTTTGGAGTACGCAGCAACGTATCTTATATAACGACTGCGGTGATAGTCGCGGTGAGAATGAGACGCAATTTACGAACGTGGTGGCATCACCGGCCGGGACACAAGGCTCTCTCCACTGTGCGATGCCCGACTTAGCTACGGCTATGCGCGACGGATGAGCGTTCGTCACCGAAGAAGCGCGGGAACTCCGAAGCAATTACAGTCCCTTATTGCTATGGGGCGGCGACGGCACGACTGGAATTTGGGGATAGCAGAACAAAGGAAGCGTCCCTCGTCGGACCATAAGAACTATTTGCTTCATTTTAACAGCGCCACAGAGTCAACAGAATGGTCGCATCTGACAATCGTACGCTTGTTAGGGCTAATTTAAGTGTTATACCTCCTACATTTTCAAGAGTCCTTAAACAAGCAACAGTTTCTGCCCTGCAAGCTCGGCGCTTCACGTTGACAAGAGCATCAAAAAGAAGTAATGATATCGTCACATAAACGCTGTTTCTTTTTTTGGAACTGAGGGTTAGTTCGTTTACATGATTTGGCGGAAAGATAGCAAGGGTAATCGGTGTGACTCTGTTAGCATGCAAAAATTTGCACTATAGCGTCAAGGTAGCGGCGCACTCTATCGTCTCGTTATTACAACGTTTGCAATCTCATTTTATTCTGTATCCCGAAGTGCCGAAAGCGTTATTTGCTCGCGTTCGTTATGGGCTCTCAGTGCGCATGCGCGGTGATTCAACGTCGCGCAGTGGCGAATACATACCAGGCCGTTAAATCACCGAAACCCAAGGCATGGCTGAAGCAAGGAGAATTGAATACACGCCTCTTGCGTTCCGCTTCACAGACGAAGTAACCCCGAGGGCAAGCCGTGACGATGCCCAGGGCGTTTCATCTACTCTGGGCACCCACACAACGTGAGATTTACCGCTTGTAAAATTTTCATTGAATACTGTTGCCCGCACACACGGCCCAGAAGGAAGGACATACCAGCTATGCATTGTTTCCACCTGAAACGGGTCTTTGTTGACAGCCAACTTGAGCTTTTAGATAGGCAACTTTCTTAGATATAGACACGTCGATGTATGGGCGGTGCGAAAGTAGTGTCAAAGTTGAGCGCAAATTCAGCTGTTTAGCTGTCAAGATAAGTCTTGTCACAACGGGAAGCGAATGTATTTAACGAAGAATTTTTTTTCTTTTATATATGATTACTGCACTGCACACACTCAACTGGGTGCTAGTACTCGCTGTCCCGTGTACAATCCCGGATATGACCGTCGTATTTCGATGAGAGCGCACTGTAAAAAGGCTCGTGTTTACAAGCTTTTAGTTGATCGTTAAAGAAGCCACGGTGGTGAAAATTTATGCGCAGGCCCCCTAGTGCGGCATGAGTTATGTCAGGTCATGAGTCTTGCACGAAAGAACGCTTTCGAATTTATTAGCTGTAAGCGCACTGTACACTTGTTTTGCCGAACCAGTAAGCCTTTTCAAGACGACACGACAGAGTGCACAAGAACACTGTAATTTGCCACGTAAAGAAAGTGTTACTAAGTAGGTTATTCCCGAAAAAGACTCTTTAGAAATCTTTAGAAAACTTAAGCCCGTTGGTAGAAAAACCACAAGTTGGTTTAAAACGATTGCTTGTGCGTTTGCCTGGGTTGCCTAACGGTGAGCAATGCGTATTGAAGAGAAAAGTTACAGTTGCGCAAGCAGCGCTTTTGCCGCTTGGAGTAGTTTGGCCGGTGAAACCACTTCTGGTTTTGTTTTTTAAGCGTGCTTTTACCAATGAAATTTAGATTACAGGATTATAAATTCTTTTTAAACGACCAAACTTGGGGGACTGTATAGAGCATTGATAATGAAGGGGAAAGTCGTGGTATACTGCGCTACCCTTTACCATTTGGGAACAATTGTAGTAGCACGTCGCGTTTTAGCTACGCTCTTGGTCAGCATTGCATCTGTCATCGGAAATTTTTCCTGCTCTTCTCACAATAAACATGATCCTTCAAGAAATTCTCGGACAGCCATCTGCGAGCAGCATAGTAGCAGGAAACTGAGCATCGCTTGTTGAGAAATATTTATGAACTCCATGCTCGTTGATCCTCAATTCATTCGAATTCCTCATTTAGTTCTGAATTGTTCAAATTAATACTGGGCTACAAGACAAAGATCTGTTTCTTTATATAGGGCAAGTCATTTAAGTCCACAATTGCAAATATACAAAATATCATATATTCATCATAGCTCCGGCATCCACGAGTGTAGAATGTATTTAGCGTGAACACGCTACAATCACCGCGGCGATGCCAAATCACCAGAGGAAGGTACAAACAGAAATATTTCTAATGTAACTGCTGGTTTGCATGATATTTGGAGAAACCATCCACACACTCTGATTTTTATGTTTCAACCTGTTTTATTATTGCATAAAAAATGTTCCGTAGAGCAAAATATCTTATTCCAAAGTTGTTGTTCGGATTATGTTACTGTGGCAAGTGGAGCAAGCATTTTGTATAGCAAACTACATATGGAGACATCATACCCGTTGTAAGCACTCTTACAGTTAACCTGAGAGTGTTCGTGCAAGTCAGGGTAGGTGCCGTTTGGACTAGGGTGGATTATTACCTTTCACCAGATATTGCCCCGCGTTTCGTTCGTGCTATGCCAGTCAGCGCAATGTGCCTTTAGTGAGAATGAAACATTGCAATTAGCGTGTTTAAAAACAGTAGAGCAGCCTCCAGTTCTTCCATTTAGAAAGGTTCGTCCGTTGCTGAAACTTGCATGAAGGGAACGTCGTACAATTAAATTTCCTTTCGTAGCACTCTGTCACCTGCCATTACCTCACAAAAATCTTCTCCAACATTCACTTCTCGTCAGCTTTCAAGGGTTTGCGTTGCGGAGGAGAAGCGCGAATGCCATATAGAGCTCGCCATACGTGAGACTGTGCTTTGCGGAGGTCCAACTAGCTACAGAATTATTGCGGTTGTACGTTGTCTAGGTTGTACATGTGACAATGTATTTTCTTCTGCGTGATAGATGATGGAATAGCTGGTTGGGAGATGGGATAATAGTGTAATTGTAGATGATTCGCAACCTAAAAAATTTTTTACCCATGAAATTTGTCTACGTCCCTCCTTCAACAGCAACCAGCTCCTAAGGCATTTATCTCACAAATGCCAAGGACGTCTTCCCATTTCATCGCACAAAGGGAAGCGCAGTGACGGAATTTTCGTTTCTGAAACGCAACGCCTGAAGAAAGTGAAACTTCAGACCGCGTACAGTGAGGTTAACCAGTGCGTAGCTGCGGCCAAAGCAAAAGGTGGATTGTCGCTGCTTTCCTCGGACATCCAATCATTTAGTGCACACTCTACAGACATTCAACACGACACAGTTCTCTACTAAGTAGATCTATTGACTATTTGCGAAACGTGGCTTCATGAACAAGTTACAATCCGACAGTTTCAATATGCAGCATGATATGGTCTATGCAGAACAGACATGATTAAGCCCCCCCCCAACACAAAATGCTACCGAAATTCTGAGAATTATCTTCTAATGCGCAAGCATTTTTAGACATCGAAGAACGATGGGTAGGTAGACACGCATAAGCTACGAAAATCAATTAAACAAAAGCGAACTAAGGTTGCAGCCAAAGAATGGTTACAGGTTACTGGATAATTTTCGGAATTCCCACAGCAGTCTGTTAGTTCCATATTTCATGAAAGTTCGTGCAACTGGCGATGTAGGTGGCAAGGTAGCATGGCATTCTTTTTTTTAGAATATCAGCGCTGCCTGTAGCGAGTGTGAAAGAAATTTTACGACAGTGACGCCATCACTGGAAAGAACTCTAAATGATTCGCAGTGACCGGGACCTGGCATCTGCTCTTCATTCGCAACTTATGGCATGCCTGAACAAACCATCGGTGCATCCACGTGTCAGGCGTGCAGTAGAAGGGATAGGACACCAATCGCAAGCCACGTAGGCTTCGCGGCAACATCAGGCGCGACTTTCGACAAATCAATTTTACAAATCACTTCCCGATACTGGTCATACTGGACCAAATACATCAACTCCACTCAGACTGTACGGTTATGAATCTTTCGCCTCGTCCACATGCGGTGCGAGCACGAAAGTGATCATCTACATCCGCACAAACTTAACATATGTTGCTAACGCGATAAAGCCTCATGACGACAACCAATATGTCTGCCTAAATGTACAAAAGAAGAATATGTCATGTGCACATATTGGAGCCTACATATCCCCAGCGGGTCCCTTTGACGGCGAACGACTTAAGAAAATATTACTAATGAACAATGGCCCCTGGGTTATCACAGGTGACTTCAACACGCATAACCAGCTATGGGGAAGCACTAAAATTGACTCCAAAGGCAAGAGCCTTGCCTTTTTTGCTGCCGACCATGATTTGTGCTGTGTGAATGACGGCAGCCCTACATTTCTGCGAGGCACAACCTATATTAGCTGCTTGGACTTAACTTTCGTGTCACGGCGCTTTGCCTCGAGCGTCCAATGCTTTACGGACATAGAAACACATGGAAGCGACCATATTCCAACATACATAAAGATTAGAGGAGTTGAGCAACGCTCCTCTACTGTCTTGCATTTAAGCAGGATATAGATGACACATGTCGGGAAGCCTTTCACACACTATCGAAAAAGCAATCGCAGAGGCATTGAAAACATCCATCTGCTCGCTTACAAGGTCAGCAAGGCGAACAGACTTAGACATGGAACTGCATAGGCTACGTGCGGCACGCCGACAGGCGGAGAGGAGGTATCGGCGCACGAAGTCCGTCTTGGATCTGAGGGCTTCACGACGCATACAAAAGAAAGTCTAGCGTCGCATGGATAAATTGGAAGATAAGCGATGGAAAACTTTCTGTCAGGCGCTTGATCCCCGAAAATCGCTCTCGCACATATGGAGAACGGTTAGGGGTCTTCGCTCATCTCCGCATCAAAGGATGCGCTTCGCTGCTCTGGCCCTCTACCAACTCCGCTCGGAACTTCAAGTGGCCGAAGAGTTCTGTGCACTGGTTGCTGGGTCCGTGGCCATCATTACTGACGCAGCATTGAATGACATCCCTGAGGCACGTGCACCAGAAATGAACGTGCTATTTTCACTCGAAGAGCTCGATGCTGCGTTGGCAACCTGCAGGCGTTCTTCGTCACCAGGACCTGATGGCATCACGTATGCTGCCCTATGCCACCTTGGACATGACGCACGTGATGAGCTGCTTAACTACTACAATGAGTATTGGCAGAACGACGCTGTTCCTAAACGATGGAAATCGAGCCGCTTGATCAAGCCGCTTCTTGAAGATAACCTTACTGACATCGCTGTTTTTACAGAAACATGGCTAACCCCTGATATCTCATCCGATGAGCTACTGACCAATATGCCATTTTCTGTGCACAGACTTGAAAGGGTCGGACGGAAAGGCGGTGGTGTTCTAGTTCTCGTGAATCCCAAGCTACCTTCCTCTGCACTCGATATTGAATGCCATCACGAAATTCTCTGCGTGAACATATCTCTCCCTGGAAGCACTAACATACTCATCGCTTGCTATCGTGCACCTGACTGTGACATTTCCTTTGTAGAAGAGCTACACACTGTCCTTCTAGGTTTGCACAACCGCTTTCCTAGAGCCAACGTTATTCTCTGAGGGGATTTCAATTGCCCTGTTATAATCTGGGATACTTTATGCGCTATTTCTGGCCAATCCAAAGAATTCCTCGATCTTGTGCTTATGTATAATCTTACACAGACAGTCAATATGCCAACTAGGATCGACAACACCCTTGATCTAGTTTTTGTTTCGCATCCAGAAATGGTCCACTCAATGTCTCGCGCTCACGGTCTCAGCGATCACAATATAATTTTATTTAACCTATCAGTATCGAGCGAACCCTGGCATCATACAAGATGTAGACGTGCTCGGCAAGGTACGCTGCAGTGACCATAGAATGGTAAGAACTCGAATTAGCCTAGACTTGAGGAGGGAACGAAAGAAACTGGTACACAAGAAGCCAATCAATGAGTTAGCGGTAAGAGGGAAACTAGAGGAATTCCGGATCAAGCTACAGAACAGGTACTCGGCTTTAACTCAGGAAGAGGACCTTAGTGTTGCAGCAATGAACGACAATCTCATGGGCATCATTAAGGAGTGCGCAATAGAAGTCGGTGGTAACGCCGTTATACAGGAAACCAGTAAGCTATCGCAGGAGACGAAAGATCTGATCAAGAAACGCCAATGTATGAAAGCCTCTAACCCTACAGCTAGAATAGAACTGGCAGAACTTTCTAAGTTAATCAACAAGCGTAAGACAGCGGACATCAGAAACTATAATATGGATAGAATTGAACAGGCTCTCAGGAACGGAGGAAGCCTAAAAACAGTGAAGAAGAAACTAGGAATAGGCAAGAATCAGACGTGTGCGTTAAGAGACAAAGCCGGCAATATCGTTACTAATATGGATGAGATAGTTCAAGTGGCTGAGGAGTTCTATAGAGATTTATACAGTACCAGTGGTACCCACGACGATAGTGGAAGAGAGAATAGCCTAGAGGAATTCGAAATCCCACAGGTAACGCCAGAAGAAGTAAAGAAAGCCTTAGGAGCTATGCAAAGGGGGAAGGCAGCTGGGGAGGATTAGGTAACAGCAGATTTGTTGAAGGATGGTGGTCAGATTGTTCTAGAGAAACTGGCCACCCTGTATACGCAATGCCTCATAACCTCGAGCCTACCGGAATCTTGGAAGAACGCTAACATAATCCTAATCCATAAGAAAGGGGACGCCAAAGACTCTAAAAATTGTAGACCGATCAGCCTACTGTCCGTTGCCTACAAAGTATTTACTAAGGTAATCGCAAATAGAATCAGGAACACCTTAGACTTCTGTCAACCAAAGGACCAGGCAGGATTCCGTAAAGGCTACTCAACAACAGACCATATTCACACTGTCAGTCAAGTGATAGAGAAATGTGCAGAATATAACCAACCCTTATATATAGCTTTCATAGATTACGAGAAAGCGTTTGATTCAGTCGAAACCTCAGCAGTCATGGAGGCATTACGGAATCAGGGTGTAGATGAGCCATATGTAAAAATACTGGAAGATATCTATAGCGGCTCCACAGCCACCGTAGTCCTCCACAAAGAAAGTAACAAAATCCCTATAAAGAAAGGCGTCAGACAGGGAGATACGATATCTCCAATGCTATTCACAGCATGTTTACAGGAGGTATTCAGAGGCCTGGAGTGGGAAGAATTGGGGATAAAAGTTGATGGAGAATTCCTTAGCAACTTGCGATTCGCTGATGATATTGCCTTGCTTAGTAACTCAGGAGACCAATTGCAATGCATGCTCACTGAACCTGGAGAGGCAAAGCAGAAGGGTGGGTATGAAAATTAATTTGCAGAAAACTAAAGTATTGTTTAACAGTCTCGGAAGAAAACAGCAGTTTACGATAGGTAGCGAAGCACTGGAAGTGGTAAGGGAATACATCTACTTAGGGCAGGTAGTGACCACGGATCCGGATCATGAGACTGAAATAACCAGAAGAATAAGAATGGGCTGGGGTGCGTTTGGCAGGCATTCTCAAATCATGAACAGCAGGTTGCCACTATCCCTCAAAAGGAAAGTGTATAACAGCTGTGTGTTACCAGTACTCACATATGGGGCAGAAACCTGGAGGCTTAGGAAAAGGGTTCTGCTGAAATTGAGGACGACGCAAAGAGCTATGGAAAGAAGAATGATGGCTGTAACGTTAAGGGATAAGAAAAGAGCAGATTGGGTGAGGCAACAAACGCGGGTAAACGACATCTTAGTTGAAATCAAGAAAAAGAAATGGGCATGGGTAGGACGTGTAATGAGGAGGGAAGATAATCGATGGTCATTAAGGGTTACGGACTGGATTCCAAGGGAAGGGAAGCGTAGCAGAGGGCGGCAGAAAGTTAGGTGGGCGGATGAAATTAAGACGTTTGCAGGGACAACATGGCCACAATTAGTACATGACCGGGGTAGTTGGAGAAGTATGGGAGAGGCCTTTGCCCTGCAGTGGGCGTAACTAGGCTGATGATGATGATGATGATGATGATGATGATGATGATGATGATGATGATGATGATCGAAGCCTCCCCGTAACCCTTCCACTAAAGTTATCCGTGATTATAACAAAGAAGATTTCACTACTAGAACGCTGAACTCACGAATCTTTATCACACCTTTAAACAGCTCGCTCTTTCCAGGACTGTCAACCAAAACTGGTTAATATTCAAACGCAAACTCTTGGCACTAATTGAAGCCTGTGTTCCAGTCATATGCATTCGTGGCGACGCTGGCAAACCCTGGTTTAGTAGTGTCCTAACTAAGCTATCCCGGAAGAAAAACGTCTTTTTCGCATAGCTAGGCATTCTAGTTCAGCCCTCAGTTGGGAAAAATACTTCACATGTCTGAGAGAGTATACAAGCCTCTTGAAGACCTCCAAAAAGACATTCTTTCATCAGGATCTACCAAACATAATGAGCAAAAATCCACAAAAATTCTGGAATCTGATTTCCCCTTCTCGCTATCAATCGCGCAACATATCTCTTTCTAACCCGGATGGTTCGCATGTGTCGCCTGACGAACATCCTGATGTTATGAACTCTTACTTTTCTTCGATATTCACTCGTGAACCGCATCATAACATCCCGAACTTTTCTGATCCCAAATTTTCTCAGATGCTGCCCATTACAGTTACGGCGGAAGGCATCGCAAAGCTGATCGACAAGTTGAAATTATCAAGCAGTCCCGACCCCGATAACATTTCTGCCAAAGTGCTCAAAGCAACTGTAGTCCCATCAAGTCGTTTACTACACATAATTTTTACCCAATCCCTCAATGAAGGCTCGCTTCCAGATGACTGGAAGGTCAGCAAAGTAGTTCCAGTATTCGAAAGCGGTAACCGGTCTGATCCTTCAAATTATCGTCCAATCTCTTTAACATGCATTGCATGCAAACTAATGGAACATATAATTTATTCTCAAGTCGCCCTACACCTTGATAACAACGGGTTCTTTTTCGCCAATCAACACGGCTTCAGGTCTGGTCTTTCTTGCGAAACGCAACTTTTTGAATTTACCACCGAGCTTCATTTAAACCTAGATTCATTATTTCAAACTGATGTAATATTCTTAGATTTCTCAAAGGCATTCGATCGTGTTCCCCATCTACGACTAATCTGCAAACTCTCTTCTCTCAGCCTACACCCGCAGATTCTAGCCTGGATTAAATGCTTCCTCACCGACCGCCTTCAGAACACCGTTATAGGTGGATGTTCTTCAGCCTCAAGCAAGGTATTTTCTGGAGTTCCAGAAGGATCAGTCCTTGGTCCCCTTCTCTTTCTCATCTACATTAATGACCTCCCTTGTGGTATTTCATCATCCATACGCCTCTTCGCGGACGACTGTGTCCTTTATCGTCGAATTTCTACTGAGTCTGACCAGGCCCTTCTTCAGAACGACCTGCATTTAATAGATAACTGGTGTACCAAATGGTTGATGCAGCTTAACATTTCTAAATGCAAATTTATTCAAATTTCCCGTAAGCACACTAACATCACCCATGAGTACTCATTACGCGCAGTCAACATCTCGCAAGTACAAACGTATCGCTACCTCGGTATCCTAATCGCTAGCAATCTTAACTGGTCGGAACACATCACGAAACTGATCGCCGACAGCTCTAAAACCTTAGGCTTCATCAGAAGAACATTATCGTTGTCACCCCCTTCCGTCCGTAAACTGGCATAGGAAGCTTTTGTTCGAACAAAACTTGAATATGCTTCTGCGATTTGGTGTCCACATCAAACATATCTAATCAATGGAATAGAATCGGTCCAGAACCGTGCTGCTCGATTCATATCTTCAAAATATGACTACAAAACTAGTATCAGTAGTAGTAAGTCATCGCTCCATTTACCCACATTAGTCTATCGACGCAAGATAGCACGTCTATGCTTATTCCACAAGTTGTACTACCGTTTTCAACATCTGCGCGAATCACTTCTTCTACCACCAGCACGTTCGTCACGACGCCTGTTCAATTCACTCAGTTTACAGCGCCTGTATGGATCAACTGCTGCCTTCAATAAATCATTTTTACCCACAGCAATCCAGGAATGGAATGCACTCCCAGATGCAATTGTCAGGGAGCAAGATTCTGAAGAATTTAAAGAGCGGTTGCTTTCACATTTTGGAAACTACAATTGAACGACTTCTCTTTTCATTCCAAGTGTTGTTGCATTTGAAGTTGCCTGTACTCCTATTTTGTTTTGCTGCATTACTTAACCTGCATTATTTCAATTCATTCTTGATGTAACATCTTTGACTTATGTATAACTATGACTCCCCCCCTTATGTAATACCTTGTAAAGGGTCCTTAAGGGTCCAGTAAATGATGATGATCACCATTCTGAATCCTGGAAAGTCTCCGCTTGAGATCTCATCATATCGTCCGATTGCGCTTTCGAGCTGCGTCGGCAATGTGATGAAAAGAGTGATTCTTGCTCGCTTGGAATGGTACCTAGAACGATTCAACATCTATCCGGACGCCATGACAGGCTTTCTTCGAGGTCGCACGTCCATCGACAAAGTCACTGACATCGTAACATGGGTCGAAAATCAAAAAAGCCTCAAGTGCCTATCTGCCGCACTTTCTCTAGATATAAAAGGAGCATACAACAACGTCGCTCATGAGGCCATACTGAAGTCACTTGAGGCTGTTAGAGTTGGTGGCCGGATATATAAATGGATTCGGGACTATTTGCCTGAGAGGCATTTTTTCTTACAGACCGAAGACTTCAGACTTCAGACCATTACATCTGCCAGTGGTGTGCCGAAGGGTGGAGTCTTGAGCCCTATTTTGTTCAACCTCGTCCTGGTAGGACTAGCGGATTACCTACCGCAGACAGTTCACGTCTCAATATACGCCGACGACATTTGCATCTGGACCTCTGCGGTGACTCGCCCTCAGCTAAGAGCCAGGCTTTAGCGGGGGGCAACCATGACGGCGTCTTATCTCCGAGAACAAGGCCTCAGTGTGTCTACTGAAAGGTGCGCATTACTTGGTTTTACGCGCAAACAAATGTCATTGTATCCTGTTTCCATCAATGGTCAAGCTGTATCCTATGTTAAGACGCATCGCTTTCTGGGCGCCATCATTGACCGCAACCTCTCGTGGAGCCCTCACTGCGTCTACCTGAAGAAGTTAGTCGCCATTGCTCAGGTCTTCAAATTTCTCTGCGGGAAAAACTGGGGTACACCAGTCCATTCTATGTTGCAGCTGTACAGGGTTTTGTTCCTCGGACTCCTACGTTATAGCCTACCAGTGTTGTCAAATGCATGCAAGAACTTTCGCGCCTTGGGGAGCATGCAAGGTCAAGCCCTACGCACGTGTTTCGGGCTGCCTCGGTGCACCTCAACAGCAGCAACAATCGCCATCGCGGGAGACCATTTAATCCAGACACATGTAGCTGTCGACTCTCTCAGAGCGCACATTCGCCATCGGTCAAGGATCCCCGACAATCATTTGGCTTCCCTACGAGCCGAGAGACCTCAAGCGACCTTTGCACGAGTGATTAGCGCTCATCAAGAGTGCATACCGGCATCTTTTACACCGGCGGCGAAGCCTTCCTCTCCCCTATGGTGTCTGCGACAGCCTCAAGTGAATTTTGCTATTCCTGGAATTACAAAAAAGTCCAATCATCCAGCGCCGGCTCTGAAGCAACTTATGCTCCTATTACTGCACAAGATGTATCATGACCACATTCATATATATACCGATGGTCCGACCTCACCTACCAGCTCAACTGCCGCCTTCGTCGTTCCAGCCAAGAACGTGACAGTTAAATTCAAATTGTCGCACACGACTACATCTACATCGGCAGAACTTGCAGCTCTCCATGCCGCTGTGAATTATGTCACCGAAGAGCCAACAGAGAAATGGGTCGTATTTTGTGACTCTAAGGCTGCCTTTCAAAGCATCAAGTCTTCATTACGTCACAGAACTTACGAGCAGATGACATCTGATATCAGGGAAGTGCACCACCATGCTCTGGAAGGAGGACACCACATTATATTTCAGTGGATTTCCGCTCACTGTGGCATCGTCGGCAATAACCTAGCTGACAAGGCTGCCCGGTGTGCCCACGAAGATACCAAGACGCGTCCAACACCTTTGGTGAGGTCGGACGCTGCCAGAGAACTTCGCCTACTTGCACGGAAGAAGTCACAAAATCTTCGATGAATCATGCGACGTTCGTTAGCCGTAAATCACTTCTTGGGTAATCGACGCTTGTGCCCGGAACTATTTTTCTGTCCACCCGCCGTGGTTGCTCAGTGGCTATGGTGTTGGGCTGCTGAGCACGAGGTCGCGGGGTCGAATCCCGGCCACGGCGGCCGCATATTAATGGGGGCGAAATGCGAAAACACCTGTGTATTTAGATTTAGGTGCACGTTAAAGAACCCCAAGTGGCCGAAATTCCCGGAGTCTTCCACTACAGCCTGCCTCATAATCAGAAAGTGGTTTTGGCACGTAAAACCCCATAATTTTTATTTTTCTGTCCGAGTGCAACTTGCTTTGTGGGTTCACGTAGTAAAGAGTATTTCGGGGCACACGGTTCTTTGTGTTCTTCACTGCCACTACAACGTGACATCTCGTACACGAGCTTCTTTGTTTCCGGATACACCCTGCAAGCCGTGAAAACTGTGTAAACGTCGCCATGGGTCAGCGACCTAGCCGCAGGCTACAACTACCGGAAGAGTACGGACGTGTGCCCGAGAAAACTAGGAATACCATGGCCGTGTGACGAGTCGCACTGAAAGCCCCCATCTCGCCTACAACGATTGTTATGCAAAAAACAAAGGGAGCCACCAATCTTCCGTGGATCATCATATGAAGATCCGGAAAGCTGGCTGGAAACCTACGCAATACGTTTAATAATTGAAACTGTGAGAATGAGCTACGGCATGACTATATCTCATTCAAAGACACCGCCTGGACGTGGTTCCAGAACCAAAAGTTCAGCCTTAAACTGTGGGAGCTGTTTCGAAGCGTCTTCGTACAAGCATTCACTAGCGTCGTGCGCAAGGAGTGAGCCGAAGTTCTGCTTGAAACCCGTGTGCAGGTACCGAACGAGAATATCGCGATCTTTACAAAAGAGATAAACCGTCTTCACGTCGACCCGGACATGTCTCAGAAGAAAACTTGTTTCCCCGTGCGTGGTTTGAAGTAATAGCTTCACGCCAGATTTATTAGCAAGCCGGCGAAGGCCGTCGCGAAGAGAGAGAGAGGAATGTAGGAAGGCAGGGATGTTAACCTTTCATGAGTCTTGTTGGTTACCCTACGCTGCGGGAAGGGAGAAGGGGAAGAGAGAAGGGAGAGAGAAGGTGTAGAGACGTGTACGGACAGTACTTGAGTTAAAGCCGCTCGCGCAAACCAGACGTTCTGGGGAAGCACAAAAGTGCCTTCACTGCCTTCTTAGCCGATGATAGGTGGGGACCGTGCTCTAGTACTCTTCACTCAGATGACGTTCATCCATTTTCCTCAATGTGTTGGGCAAATATTGACTTTGTACTTGGAATTGAGGACAATGGCACAATAAGTGGTCAGTGTTCTCGTCGCATCCGCAAACATCACATTTAGGACTATCAGTCATTCTAATTAGTGATGCGTAGGCATTCGTGAAGGTACTTCAAGCCACAACCGACACAGAAGAGAAGCTTCGCGTCGGTGCAGACCGGCCGGAGGCCTCAGTTACAGTGACGACTTTAGTCTGTGCAGTCTTGTGTGCCTTGTATGTGCGGTATTCCACTCTGCTAAGGAGATCGTGAGCGCTTGATTGCGAAGTTGTCTCACGGCGTCGGTCTTTGAGAGAGGAATGGGGACGCAGCGGTCTTCTTAGTTTGACATCCGAGCTGCCTTATCCGCGTCGTCATTTCCTATGATAACGCAATGACCTAGTATTCATTGAAAAGAGATATCATTGCCTTTCTTAAGTGATGGACAAGTTACACGATTTCGCACGCTAGCTGATCGCGAGTTTAATGTCGGAGAAATGACTGCACACATTGCGAGGCCGGCCTTCAATTGCAGAAGACTGCCCCTTTTCTAGGACTTTAAGCATTTATCGCATGAAACGCGTCGCGGAGAGCCGCGAGCTCTGCAGCTGTAGATGTAGTGACATGGGAAGTCTTGAACCGCTGATCTATTCTCATTGTTTGTATAGCTACAGCCCCACCGGAACTGGTTGATGTAGTTGATCCATCAGTATAGACGTGTGTGCAATCGCTGTATTTCTCGTACAAGTAAAGTTAGTTGCTTGTGTGCTGATGACGCAAGTCCGACTTCTTCTGAACTCCTACGATTGTAAGGTTTACTTGAGTGGGGCGCGCACACCATGGAGGAATGGAAAGTCTTCCCGCAGGCGCGTAACGTGACCTGAGAGAGGCACGGTGCGCGAAGACAGTGACACTGAATGTCGTGTGGGGCCTATCTACTGGGAGACTTGCGAGATGGTGTGTAGGGTTCCGGGTGAAGCGACCTATGGCAACACGCATTGTTTCAATGGTAATGTGCGTTCTAAGAGTGGAATCTTGAGCGACTGCAATAACTTTCGTCGTTGACGCACCCCGCGGTAGACCAAGGCATATCTTGGGGGCTTGGGTTTGGATGCTTTCGATTATATTGAGGTTAGTTCTGCAGGTGTAGGACATGACCGGTAGGCTGTACCGCCGGAATCCAATAAAGGGGACCCTGTACCACCAATGCACACTTTGCACATGATATATCGAGTCCTTGTTCTAGAAGGTAGGATGATGTTAAAGTGGCTGCCTTCTGAAACCGCGCGCGTAGCTGATGTCTCGTCACAACGGACGTCAGAATGCGAATGTCGTCGGCATAGATGGAGAGCCTAACGGTGCTTGGCAGGATGACGGCGAGTCCAACGAGTGTTAGACTGAAGAGCGTTGGGCTAAGTACTCCGCACTGAGGCACGCCACGGTTACTGTAATGCTGGGAGGTCGGGCCATCTTCGGTAAGTATGAAGAATGATCTCTTATGTAGATAGCTACTTATCCAGAAATATACCTTGCCGTCAAGTCCTACTGCCTCTAACGCACTGAAAATCGCTTCATGCGTTACGTTATCATGCGCTCCTTTAACATCCAGAAACAGGGCCGCAGATAATCTTTTGCAGGACTTCTGGTGCTCGACGTACGTCACCAAGTCGATAACGTCTATCTTAGAACGGCCACGCCTGAAACCGGCTACTGCATCTGGATATACCTAGTAATGTACGAGGTACCCTTCTAGCCATGTTGGAATCATCCCCTGCATTAGTTTTCCGATGCAACCGGCAAGCGCAATTGGTCGGTATGATGCAACGTCTACAGGCGAATAGCCAGGCTTGAGCAGCGGAATTAGGCGACTGGTCTTCCATTCCTGGGGAACTGTACCTGTCTGCCAGGAGCTGTTGAACAAGAGCAGGAGCACTTTCCGAGCCTCTTCGCCAAGATTACAGAGGGCACGGTAGGTTATACCGCCGGGTCCTGGTGAGGATGAACGCTTTTGCAAGGCAAATGTAGCTTCGAGTTCGTGCATAGAGAAAGGACTGTCCATGAGGGGGTCACGTCATATCGCTGAGTGGTAAGGCGTCGATGTTTTAGTGGGGCTTGTTTCACCAGCTATCCTCCTGCAGCAATCTTCAGCGACGTCAATCTTGCTGCATTGTTGGTGAAACGCCAAAGACTTAAATGGGTGACGGTGCTGAGGGGTTCCACGGAGACCACGAACAGTTGTCCATATGTGAGACGAAGGTTTTCGTGGGTCCAAAGACTCGCAGAATAACATCCATCTTTGCGATGAGAGTTTGTCCTTGCGACACTGAATTTTCTTTTGAGTTGTTCAGGACAACCTCACGTCAAGCACAAATTTCGTGCGCCTGTGTCTTCGCTCTGCACGGAGACGAATTGCACGAAGCTTCTCCAGCTCATTGTCGTATTCGGTGCGTGTATACGTTCTCGGAAGCGAATGTGTGGCAACCTCTAGGGCACCCTTTATGATGTCCTCTAGGCGAGAGGACAAGTCATCACGACAGCCGTCTTCGACAACTGATTTGAACATTGGCCAGTCGATATATTGCGTGACGCCGGCTAACTTGGTGTCCATCAATCCTTCAATCGTAAGATGAGTGGGTAGGTGGTCAATGCCCCGCGTTTCAATATCCGGAAACCACCTGACCTTTCTAGTAAAGGAGCGTGAAATAAAGATGTGGTCCAGGCAGCTACAGTAGACAGTTCCACGCAGAAAGATGGGACTTCTATCATCTAACAAGCACAGTTCTTGTTCGGAGGCAAATGACACTAATCTTCTGCCTCTCGAACTTATTTTAGGACTTCCCCAGAGGTGGTGGTGAGCACTAAAATCTCCAGTCATTCCCAAAGGCACCGGAGTCGCTGTCGTGAGTCGCCGTAACCGCTCGCGGTCCACCCGACTTGAGGGCGAAATATGCGCTCCAACTACTGTGAATGTGAGCTTGCTTTTGTTCACTGTCAGACATACGTGCTGCTTTTCTTGATCCGGTGGCACTGCATGATGGACATACGTAAGATCACGTCGTATGAATACGATTACCTTGCTGCATTCTCCGTAAGTGGCGGACATGAAACACTCATACCCGGACAGTCTGATGTTATGTGAAAGGGGCTCGCAGATTATCACGGGGAACTGATTCATGAACACAAACTGTCGAAAGTCCGACATGCATGACTTAAGTCCTCTGGTGTTCCACTGAAATATTGACACGTTCTAGACTTCATCACGGAACAACAGCTTCTGGAGAGCCATGATTTCAACCAAGAGCTGCAAGTACTGAACTATACTACTATATACTACTGCCTATAGCACCTGTAGCGCGCTTTGCGCAGACGAAGATTTCATGTTGGTAAGTATAACGCGAATGACATTCATGAGCGACCACAGAATGTTGGTGACCTGATCAGCTCGAGTCGCTTACAGGTGCCGAAGCCGTCGATGTCATCAAAGTTGGTGCATTGTTAGTTAACTTAGCAGTGAGTTGTACCGTCGGTAGCTCAGGTCATTCTTCAGGACGGGTGAGCCTTTCCGCTTTAGTTGCTATCCTTGTATCTGTATTCGTGGCACTATGATTTGATGCGGCAATCATTCTGACGGAAGGTGGTGTGTTCCTATCTGCAGTTGTGGAGATTTGTGAACGTTTTCGGTGTCGACGCCGACGTCGCCGGACAGCGGTCCAATCGCTGTCTGTTTGCCTGCAACTCATTAGAGACCCCGACGATTTTCCCAATCGCTGTTGCCAATGCCCAACCTGTCACTACAGCGCTACAGTACACTGGCCCAATCCGTGGCCGGTCTGTGAGCCAATTTGCAAAAAACTAAAAGCGGCAAACGGTGGAGGTGCGGATGCTGTTCGTTGAAGTACTGAATATCCTGCACCGCCAACGCAAGATCAACGTCCATAATGAAGCAACGGCATACTGCCATTTCGACGACGTTCCGAAGGAAAAGATACGCCACCTGAAGAAGACCAGACAACGCCACGTAATAGCGGGACAATGCGATGCAACCATGAACCGACGTCGCGAAATAACTGTAACGCAAGACCATGAACAACCAACCTCGACGTGCTTCTCTATATAAACAGCTGGAGGTCACTTGATAATGCCGAATGGGATATGCGTGGACGTCGAACACAAGAAATGGGATACCACCCCTCCCGTACGTAGCCTTCGCTTACAACACCACAGTGCAAGTAACAATGCATATCACACTGTTCGAGCTAGTTCACGGTCGGAACCCAACAGCAGCTTTCACCGCCGACAACGTTCTGCAGCACGCCGCAGAATCGCAACTTGCCCGCCTAGCATCAAGCACCAGCCAAGGACGGACAGCTGACGTCAGAATCTTCGACGACGCTTTGCGAAATACCAGCCCGGCGACTGCGTTTTTATTTGTACCGCGATCAGCCAACGTAGACTGTGTTAAGAGCTGCGTTATTTTTGGACCCTACAAAAATTCGACGAATATGCGCACGGGACTACGGGGTAGTGCGGGCCAGCACGCAATTCGAGCGGCGCCGCTCGAGCCCCTATTTACTCCAAGTGCGCCTTAAACCGTTCTACTATAGCTAACAAACTCAGCGCTCTCAGAAAAAAAGGTGTGACCCTTGCTGAAGCGTAACCGTCGCAAGTGATCGGTAAGGATAGCTCCAACTATGCAGTATGCCGTCTCTCTTCGAGCGCCTCCGCTGCAAAACTGTGTCTGCGGCGTGCTAGCTGGGATTTCTACTAGAGAGAAAGAGGTTTGGCTTCGTACCGACGTTCCAGTTCTACAGTGCCCAGCAGCTTTCTGGAATCCCAGCACTCGACACAGTGCACAGCGCTACCGTCACCATGTGTGTCCCATATAAGCTTGGTCTCCCGTTCACGTCTGGGCACGTCAGTTTGCCGCGTGCCCTCGTGCTTTTCATTAGGCTTTTCGTACTTCGTAGTTTCAATTGTTCCTCTGCATATTATCTTCGAAAGTGTCTTCTTTTCTTCACAGAAGCCGATAGCCGTATGTGCAAAGCTGCAACGCGGAAGTCAGCAATTTGTAAAAGCTTTTTTCAAATTTATTTTGTGGACACTTTTTGTTTGTACGTTTGCGTGTACCCCGCCTGTTAGGAAATAAATCTTCCATTATCGATCGGTGATTCCTGTCGTGCGCTCTACACGATGCATCACGCAGAAGCCGCTGCTGGTGGGCGGAGACGCTGCCGAACCGGCACCCAAGTGACGATGGATATACTGATTGATGTATATCTGATTACATGCTGCGCTCATGTGCCTCCTGGCTCTGGCGGCACGGTTTGTGTTCTAGCTGTGGATTATACGGCGTCGCTGGCGGCGGTGATGCGCTCACACCGCCCAGCTACGTGGCAACGGCGCGACCAAGCGTATTTTGCTTAAAGAAGTCGCGGATGGGGCGCTTCAAAACGGCCGCAAATGCGTACATTTGTATAGCTTAACCTTCTCCTCATCCTACTTTCACGCATAAAGCGAGAAAGGCTGGCTGATATCCGCGGTGTGTGGGCCAAGATGCCTGGGTACGGGCTTTTCTCGCTGTGTGTCAGCAGCCAGGGGCTCCTTTAAGTCCAAATATTCTTTTATCGCAGCTCCCGTTCGAGCTAGAGCTTTGACACGGGTGGTCGCTTCTCGTGAATGGTTTAGGCCTTAGGTTATGCTGCTTAGCATTACTTTCCGTCGAAAAGAAATTATTGTATCCAATGTTGGGGTCACTGGCGGCGGTGACGTAAAATACGCCGGCAAGGGAGAAACGTTCTTCCCCTTTTGGTTGCCAGAAGATGGCGCGACATGTAAAGTGCATGTGAAGGAGGAACTCACCAGCCTGAAGGAAGAAAACGGCTAGTTGCTCCTTTTTGGCTCCCTTTTTTTAAAGAGTGTAATGAATGCATATGAAGCGTAATAAACGAATTCACAACATCGTCTGGATCAAAAAGCACGATGACCAGACAAATCCATGTACAACCCATCCTTCCCATGGTGGCTCAAGGGTTACGTCTAGTGCATTCTAGGAAACTCTGTGGAATAAAAACAGCTTGTTTCACTGTCCGAACAAATCCACGCATGCGCATTTTTCAAGACTTCTTCCTTCTTTAACCACAGTCGAAGATCGTGAATCAACCTGAAGCTCAGGACATCACGATGCAGCTTCTAGCGCTCGTCCTGTCTGCTTCTAGTCTCTGTTTGTGTCAATTTACGCTACAATTCATGAATGTGTTCTACTGCAAAAGGTGGGATCCGCATATATATTACTCTCGCAGGATACGAACAGACTTTTGTAGACCAAGACTCTCTGGTAAAAAAAAATCTCTTCTCTCGTGTTTTCCCAAACGGTCCACATGGGTGTAGTATGACAGAAGCTGCGACTTGCGTTTACATACCTGTGCTAGTGCGTACATCGACTTCTCTCGGGGCAAAAAAAAAATGGTTGCTGCCTTCCTGTAACTGTATCCTGTCTGCGCGTTAGGACCCCGTTTTCAATTTACATTTAGGAGCGTTGCAGTAACCAGAGAAGACCAAGGGGACTAGTTTTTGGTCTGCAACCTATGCAGTAGAGTTTGATAACGTTCGGCTGGCCTTCAAAATGCATCGGGTCACGTGCTTCGCCAAGAGGACTTACATATGCTAACAACGCGATGCGTCGTTTCTGTCGCGTGCGACGAGAATCCTCGGAAATACCCAAACAGCCACTGATACTTTCGAATGATGGGGGAAAGCTTAACCCTGCATGTGGCTTAGATGCTATGTCAGTGCCGTGAGTCCGGCTCTTATTCGGGCTGGAAAAATAGCATGTAGACAGACATTCCAGTTTAAAGCGTCGCAACTACTTTCACTGTGCTGTTCTATTTCTTGATAATCGCGCTCCGAGTGCGCATCTTTCTGAACACAAAATAGGCGTTTAACTTATGATCGATGCGTGCGGGAATTCCGTCGTCTACAGTGCCCGCAGCACTTACGGTAACGCGAGAAAGGAGCCTAGGATGGAAGGGCGTCCCTGTATTTTAATGCGAAATATCTTTCGTGAGTACAACGCAGTTCTTTTAGCCATCTGCCTAACTGTTTTCTTGGCCAAAGCCACGCCTACAAGATATAAATGAAAGTCTGCTCGCTTTTCGCTCGTGATGTCACCAGCGTGACTTTTCCTAGTGCGCCGGAAGCAAACTACAAGCCGCCGTCTTGGGAACGCGACTTTTTGTGATCGCGACATATCGTACCTGCCGTGTACTTTTTAGTGTTCGTTACGCAATAAAAACAGACATGACTGCCGACATGAAATATTCCACAAATGAAAATCACTTTATTAGTGAGCTTTTTGAGCGCATGCACCGGATGGAAGTAAACAAGCATGGTCTGAGCCTTAAGCGTGTTCAAATCACGTGTGGATGCTCACTAGAGTGTATTTCTAATGCAGCATCGGGTAGCTGCTGCGCATAGAAATGGCACGCCCTCAGCCAGCGCGATGTACAACAAACTTCAAACGATCGACGTCCAAGCTCACCTCGATTTGCCCTCTCAATTCATTTGTGTTTTATGCGGCGAGAATTCTTTTACACCGCCACCAATTTCATGATGCTCTGAAAGTTCGAGTAAATTAAACCTGTACTACTTGTGGTTCAAACGACGGCGTGAAAAGTAGGTTTGAGTGCGCAGACGGCCAAAGCAAAGCGAAAAGTGGCTCGGCAACAGACTTGGCTTGTTTCTGTTGGCGGCTCCGTCATCCGATGGCATCATATTTGCAGCACGATAAAGCGGTCGCCCTTGGTTTGTTGCATACCATATTTGATTAAATGTTGTGCGACACATCTATAAAGTTGGCAGTGATAAGTAGCATATTACATTTAACGACTACTGCGCTCGTCTTGGTCGGCATGAAACGCCCCAATCAATGACCTGGACGCGAAACTTTCCCTAGTGCTCGAACACTGACTGAGCAGCGGCTACAAGGTCGATTCAAATAGGTCGCGAAGCTTCGGGCGAAAAGCGGTTCAGTACAGATTGTCACCGACATCAGCATGGGGGGTTATGGGAGCAGCGATTGAAGCGCGACTAGGTTTGGAGGGAACAAACATTGGGAAGGAAAAACGCGTTTTTTAATTCAAACGAGACACAGTTAGATTCATTCAACGAAAATAAAGTTCCTAGTCAATTTTATATATTCGTGACGAGTTAACAAAATGCAAGTTTAATTTTATTATTATTAATAAGTGCATTTCTTTTCAGCGCCCATCGCTACAGGGGGCGTTGACGCCACTATCACTCGCAATGCAATGCATGTCTTGAAATGGGCAGAAAGGCGCACTCGTATCACCTGTTGAAATACGCCCCCCTCACAGTTTGTGCTTTCTTGCTTGTCGAAGTTTGTCTGAATTTGGTCACTCGGGTAGCTTCATTGCTTCTTTATCTGTTCAGTCAAAAGTAGTGAGTTACGACCGCCAGATAATTGTATAGTTGTTTTCGTGCGACTGCGCTGCCCGACGGGCTTGGCATCCAGCAATAGGATCGGCACTCTACGCCTAAAGCTTTCGTCGGACTCCAAAAAAAAGTATGTTCTGTGCAGGGATGCGATTTCGACAACCGTACGGCTGGCCTTTTCCTGCATGGCTTTCCACGCTGAAAACTCGAAACGCCCATCAAGTCGAATGGCGGGGCATTTGAATATATAGCTCCAAAGGAAGAACAACAAAACAAATTTCGCGCCTTCGAAAACAAAATGACGTCACTTCTGCTTTTAATGGACATGGCGTCACATTATTTTTTCTTCCGCCGGAAGTGTTCCCACCACATACAGATGGCGCTAAGCCACATGGACCGCCGATGGACCGCCATGTTTTGAACGTATGGGCTCCTATGGAAGCTTCGCTACCAGGTATATTTACCTTGGCGGCTATGCGCGATGCAAGAGCGTTCGTCACCGAAGAAGCGCGGAAAGCGGGAAGCATTTGCAGTTCTTTATTTCTAAGAAGTGACAAGGCAGCACTGCAATTTCTGGATAACAGAACAAAATGAGCGTCCCCCGTCAGGCGATACCAACTATGTGTTTGATTTGAACAGAGCCTGCGAATCACAATTGCCACATCTGATAATTGTACGCTTGTTCGGGCTAACTTAACTTGTATACCGACAATACTTTAACGAGTCGTTAAACGAGCAACTATTTCTGCCCTGCAAGCTGTGCACTTCATTTTGACACGAGCATGAAAATAGCAATATTGTCTTCATATGAACGCTAACTTTTTTTTTGAAGTGACGGTTAGTTTGGTAGCTGATTTACAGAAAAGATTGCACGGGTAATCGGGGTGCCTCTGCTATCATTCAAAAATTTGTACTTTAGGATCAACCTAGTGGTGCACCCTATCGTCTCGATTTTTTCATATATGCGCTGTCAATTTATTCGAAATCCCGAGCTGCGAAAGCTTTATTTGCTTCCGTTCGATTTGGACATTGAGTGCGCATGCGCGGAGCTTCAACATCGCGTATTCGTGAATACACGCCAGTTCGTTGGCATCGTAACATCAGGCATGGCTGAAGAAAGAAGCAACGAATATGCGCCTCCAGTGTTCAGCTTCACAGACGAAGCAACGCCAAGCGCAAACCGTGACAACCAGGGTGCTTCTTCTTTTGGCGCCGACCCAACGTGAGCTTCTCCGCTTGTCAATTTTTCATTAAATACTGTTACCCTTAGACATGACCCGGGTAATAGGCTTCTACATCTGTACATTTGTTCCCACCTATACCAGGCCTTTGTTGACGGCCAACTTGAGTTTCTAAATTGGGGACTTTCTTAGGTATAGACACATCAATGCAGGGGCTGTGCGGAAATAATGTCATGTACAGCGCCAAGTCAGTTGTTGAGCGTTCGGGATAAAACTTATCACAACGCAAAACGAATTTATTCAACGAATAAAATATTTTTCGCTTGTGTATGGTTATTGCACTGTACACTAGCCATTAGGTGGTGTAGCTCTAAGTCCCGGGTGCAATTACGAATGCAACCGCCGTATTTCGATAAAAGCGCACTGCAGAAAGGCTCGTGCTTACCTGCATTTACGTGCTCGTTACGGAAGCCCCGGTGGTGAAAGCCTACATGCAGTTTCCATTGTGGCATGTGTTTTATCAGGTTCCGGTTCTGGCGCGAAGAACGTAGGATTTTGTAAGTTTTAAGCGCACTACCTAGCTTGATTTGCTGAATTGGTGAGTACTATCGTGAGCAATATGAGCGGGAATATGCGAATGGGTTGCAAATATCCTCGAAACCGAACTAGAGCGATACGCGGATAGCGCTGTCCCAAAATGAAGGGGCAGGAAGACGCTCTTGCGCTAACTGTTAGCACTCCCACTAAGCCCGATTTTTTTTTCGAAAACGATAGCAGACGGCATTTCATTGGCCGCCGTCAGCCGTTAAGACGGTTACGCGTCACACTGACTTACAGCTGGTCATGCTTTTTCTTTCATGCTTTTGGTATTTTTTTTTTTGAGTGCAGCTCTAAGGCGCCCGTTCCTGCCTTTAGCATGAGGTATTTTCAGATACACCCCGTAGGACTTGATGCATACCTTATGGAGCGCATCGTGTGACGCGTCACAGGCAGACCGACAGATTTCCCAGCGAAGTAGCTCTAGAATGCTTACGCATTAGGCAGGGGACACACGGTACGATTCGGCGTCCGATCCGGCGTGCGGCATACGATTCTGGACACACGGTGCATGCATCCGAAAGATCTAGCGGCTCGTAAGCGCCGCCCAGATCAAGCCCCACGACTTGATTTCATATCCGCGTCGAGAAACGCAATATAAACAACTCTGCAGAACACTGCTTCGCTGCGAACACTGTCGATAAAATTATGCCCCTGCGAGTGACAGAACACTTGACGACCGCGCGTTGTCCACTGACGGCTCCGCTAACTGCCAGGGATAGGGCCGGTAGACCTAGCTAGGCGGACGCTGCGGACGACGGCGCTTGCGGTCCAGCCCGAGCTCGTCGAAGAGCGCATATTTCTGCCAAAACAATTAGCAATGGACGCTTAGGTCGCCCGTAATTAAATACAATTGGTTTACTCGACGCAGTCGTTGCGAAGGACAAACGTGCAAGCGAAGCGAGCAGCCTCGCTCCGACGGTCGGTGTGTGCGGTCTGCCCGCGAAATGCCTTCGCGTCGCGGCTCCCGATCTCGCAAGTAGCTTAGTGCTAGTGTGCTAGGCGCTGCTTTGCATACCAGGCACACGTTCGAGATAATTTTGCTGAACTGGTAACTATTTCGTGTCCGAAACAAACTGCAGCAGGCAAGGAAAAAAAGACTGCTAGAAACTGGCCAGCCAGCGCCGCCAAGGTGGAGGGAACGTCACAGAACGTCGCATGCCAGCCGAGCTGTCATTGGCTGTGGCCAAACGAAAGTGCAGTTGTCGGACGCGTCGGACGATGGAAATTTGCCAGGTTTGTCGCACGGCGGACGTCCAATCCGGCGCTTCGGCACGTCAAAACACCTCGATTCCGGCTGCCTTTCCGGTGCGTCGGACGCCGGATCGGACACCTAATCGGACCGTGTGTCTCGCGCTTTGGAACTCCCCTGTCATTGGCCACGCTTCGGTGACTCAAGTTATCAGTAACCGCAATATCAAACCGCTTTATCAATGTGCCCTGGCAATGTTCGATGTTCTACACATTCTATATATAGACGCACGGTGGAGGGCCAACATTTATTAGAACAGTGTTCACCTTTCCACTTTGTTTCCGACGGTGGCCCCCGCGTATAGCCCATAGCACGGTTCGAGGCTATCTGACATGCGCTCCTCTGATCCTGCTCTTATTGCTCACGGTAGTACTTTCTGGATGACACGTCAAAGTGCTCAAAAATACTGTAATTTGCCACACAAAAGAAAACTCTCACCAAGTGGGTAGTTCCCGCTAAACACTTTATTTTTAGCAAACATAAGTCCCGTGGAGGAAAAGACATAGGTTGCTTTAAAAGGATTGCTGGTCCGTTTGCCTGTGTTGCCTAAGCGCCACCAATAGGTATTAAATAAAATACGCGCTGTCGCGCAAGCTGACCGATTTCCCGCTCGGAGTAGTTTGGTCGGTGAGCCCATTTTTGTTTATTTAAGGGTTCTATTAACAATGAAATTTAGAATACAGGGCTCCAAATCGTTTTCATTAGAGCAAACTTGAGCGACATTATACTACAGCGATAAAGAAGTGGAAAGTAATGGTATTCTGCAGTACCCTTATCTATTCGTGAGCAATTGCAGTAGCGTGTCGCTTTCCAGCTACGCTTGTGCTGTGCATTGCATCTATCATCGGACATTTTTAAGCCGAAAGCCTTAGATATGTTTCAAGGTCGCGTTGTAATTGTACAGAAGACGCCACCTTCTTCCAAGTCGCTGCCACATCGCCTCCGCTAATCATGCCAGACAAAGCGCAGGTAATTAATATAGCGTTAATTCGGGCACTCGAACTAACAACCTTTGCTGGAAGGCGAACCCACGATCTTTGGTCTTAATTAGGGCGAAGGCAGTTTTATAAAGTAGCCCTAATTGGGGCGCTCGATCCTATTGCCTTCAGTGGGAAAAAACAAGTAATAGGAAGTAGCAATGCATTCGAATGAGAATGTCAAGTAATTCGATTGATGTCTCTTGAGCGCACAGAGTTTTGCCTTCACCCACTTTGGCCTATGTTAATGTGGCTGTCATATTTTTTCATGCTGTTCTCACAAAAAACTTGCTCCTTCAAGAAAATCTCGGATAAGCAGCTGCGAGTGGCATAGTAGACGCAAGCATAGTATCGCTTGCAGAGAAATATTTATGAACTCCATCCTCGTTGAACCTCAATTCGTTGGAATGCCTCTTTTCGGTCTGAATTCTTGAAAACTAAGACTTGGCTATGTTTTGTATATAGGGCCAGTGATTTAGGTCCATTTTTCCAAATATCTAAAATAGGATATGTTCCTCATAACTCGAAGATGCTGGACTCATAATTGTAATTATCGTGAACACGCTACATTCACCGCGTCGATACAGAAGCACAAGAAGCGGGTACAAAGGGTTATTTTTCTAGTATGAGCGCTGGCTTGCATCACAACTACAGAAACCATCTACGCAGCGTCATTTTTATCCTTCGACCTGTTTGCTATTGCATATTATTGTACCATGGAGCAAAATATTTTATTCCCAAATTATTGTTAGGACTCTTTCACCATGGCAAGAGGAGTGCGCAGTTTATATACCCCGCTGCATATGATAGGAATCATACTCATAGTAAGTACTCTAGCTGTTAAGCTGACAGTGTTTGTGCAAGTCAAGGTAGGTGCCCTTTCCACTATACTGGATGAGTGCCCTGCAACAGACATTGCGCCTTGCGCCGTTTGTCCTATGCCAGCCAAAAAACTGTCTTTTAGTCAGAACGAAACATTGCAATTAACGTGTTTACGAAACAATAGTGCGCGTTTTCCGAACGTTCTTTATTTAAAACATCGTTTCAACTTTATTTTGTGACAGATGTGTCTAACAAGAATACCTTTACAATTTGCAGCATTTCTGACGACGCCTGGCATTACCAGTGGAACACACAGCACAGGCCAATAACGCGCGAGGCTTACAACGTCGGCGGTACGTAGGCGATGGTCACTCGCATTTACCACGAACACGGGAGATAGCCCCTACGTCCGTCGTAGCAGCAGTGCATTTATTGCGTATAAGCAGGCACGTTACCAGCGCCACCAAGTCGTTTTCATACATGAACCACCTCATCACTGCCCATAGTAAGAAATTTGTGTTGATGTGAATACATGGCAGGTTGATACCAAAGCTAGGCAGTTGGAGTTTCTGAGTGAATTCTCTTATCGGTGAACTGCGGGGGCTCGCTCCTAGGTTGTGGTGTCACAAGCAGAGACCCCTACTAAAATGGATGCCTTGATCATTTAACAACTCATAATTTCAATCAGTGCGCGACGATTGCTATACAACTTTATTTTCCAAAGGAAATCTTGGTGGGTTCGTCGTGCTACCGCCACAATATTTTTCCCTTGAAGCGGTCAGATTTAGTAGACACAGAAATGTTTGCATGCCAATGCACAGTTCGACCTGCAGGTCAGGGCGGCGTTTCAGATGCCTATACGGAGGGTCGAAACGGTACTGTCATGTCTTCAGAACAGCGTGAGAATTGCCCACGCATAGCATGTTATTATTAGCCGACATATCGCGCGGCGGCCGAATGCAGAAGAAACAGCATACAATTTAGGCCCGCCCGAAATAGTTTATACTGAAGCTCATGGTTCATTTATGCCACTATAGAACATACACTGTGCTTCTGGCCATCCTTTTAAAATAAAAGACATGACCTCTGAACAGATCTCAATCAGTTAGATAGAAAATCGTTCAACTTGAACAAGACCATGAGACCATGGCCTCGCATATCGTAGCTACAAAAGGCCACAAAAGCGCTGCTGCGATATTTGAAAGCTACCGGATTGAGTGAGCGTCTGTGATCCGGACTTAGGGACCGAATGATATCTCCAGTGGAATTTCTCTTCCCCATTTAATCCTTCTGACCCGTTTTCCCTTTCCCCAGTATAGGGTAGCCAACCGGGCTCAGTCCTGGTTAACCTCCTTACCTATAATTTATTGTTTGCTCTCTCTCTTGAGCCAAGGAAGCCAAGCAACAACGGCAGCATAACCATTAGAAATTTAATGAAAATGTAATGCAAACAGACACAAAATTGTTGTATAGTTCTTCGCGTTCTGTTACCATAAATATTTACCTACTAACCAAATTATAGGCTTCTAAATGTTTCATAAACTTTATTCGCGTTAACAGGTTAACAATCATAGTAGCCAGCGATTTCCGCTCAGTGTGCCACTACATCAAAATTATAACGCTTGGGTAACAATAAAACCTACGTCATGCTGAGAAACCGGCCCTCCATACGTGATGTACTTTTTTAGAGCGCAGCTCTTTGGCGTCCGTTCCTGGGTTTCGCGTCGTCGTCGGCGTTGTCGTCGGCCTCGTAACCAGCTCCGCCCCCCTTTCATCCCCCCAGCGCTAGCAGCGACCGACTGATACCGCTGGATGCCGCTGACGCCGCTAGAGTCAAGATAACGTGACTGCATAGAACACCGTCGCCGCCATGCAGAAAGAGGAGGAAAGGGTCCCCCCCCCCTGTTCTTGTGTGGCGGATAGGGTGCTATTCAGTTGCCGACGCGCCGGTTATTTCACGTAGGCCCCGGCACGTCGACGAATACGTGACCACCTTCCCACGGCTAGACCTGGATCTTAGCGCTGCGGAAGCGAGGGTATCATATTGTTTGTGTCGGCATCGGCGGCGTTGTCCCTGAAACCAACTCCGCAGCTGGGGTTGACTCACTATCGGCGTCAGCGGCATCAGTCAGTCGCTGCTATCTCTTCCCTCCTCCCTTTATCGTGTTGTCCGCTTGCTGCGCGCGCTTCTGCCCCCATCGTTTGCCGCTGGGTGTACACGCCGCCCCCCTCCCCCCTCTTCCTGCGAGTCTCCGGTTGTCAAAGCGCCGGCTCGAACTTAATTCCTTTCTTCGCTCCTCCTCCAATGCAACCCCTGTGCGGTGGCAATCAGAGAGCCAGATCGGTGGCGGCGGATCTGTATATGTGCACCGCCCGAGCCGAAATTGCCGCTGCCGTTCGCCCTGTGCGGTGGCAATCAGAGAGCCAGATCGGTGGCGGCTTGACATAAAGACAAACAGCAATTTCCTAACACTTATGCGGGAGAACATCCCGTTCCTCTCGCTCGTAACGCGTCCCACGGCTGTGACAACCTCGCGAGGCACTTGTATAGATCTCGTCTTTGAGAATCAAGCATTGGTGTACCAAGTCGAACATATATCAGTCTATTTCTCCGACCACAAAGCTTCCTTCATGACTGTCAAGAACTGTTAGTGGAGTCTTTGTTAAAGGAATACGTGTGAAAAATAAAAAAAAAATTCTGTGATAGCGCATACATGTGTTGCTCGATTTCTTTGCCTCAATCTATCGAAAAGGTGAAACAGCTTATTTGCTGCGCTCAAATTTCGCATTAGGAAGTAACGTAATCGTCGGTAATTTTTTTTCTAAGGTGATTACCATTCTCTCGATTCCTCAAGCGATTTCTGTTTTCCCCGCATCTGTTTAACCTCCTTTCTACTCTTGACCCTCTTCCCCTGTATAGGGTACCAAACCGGACCTGACTGGTTCAACTCCCTACTTTTCTTTCCTTCTGTTTCATCCTCCTCCTGCTCCTCCTTCTTCATAACTGTGACTGATGCACGTTGCGACTTTGGCGGCGCTATTTATAAAAGTAAGAATGTTGGACAACAAATATGAGCGCCCCAAATATACGCCTATGCAACAGAATTGTAGTTCATTCTAAGTCAGAGATGCTAAAACTCGAATTTTTGCGGTTGGGAAGGTGCGTTTATAAATTTTTTCTCTGGGGTTTTTGAAGGTGTAAACTGTGCCGGGTGGGTGTGATAATGCGATAACCACTATTAATTATTACAATATACACATTATACATATATATATTATACATATTACAATAAAAGCTTTGTTGTTTTAATGCTCATTGCACTAACGTAGATTATTATCCGGAGAATTCTGCCATATTCTTTGGCCTTTTGAAACTCTCGCGCTTTACGTTTCTCGAAGACAAGTGCGTCGTTGGATGACACATGTATGTACCATAAGAGGTGAATATGTTCTGGGCAGGCTCCAAACAACAAAAGTATAATCGCTCGGTCGGAATGCGTCAACTCACATTTATTTGCCCACTCCCTCAACGTGTTATGTTGACTGCTCGAAATAGTTGAGCAATAAGCAAGAAGGTAATGACGTATCTAATGCGCTTATAGTAGATCACCCAGCTAAATATATTGGGTCAAGGGTTGCACGCAGAAGACACCGACATATTGTATTCCGTCCGAATAATCTTCAGAATTCAACATTGCGCCATCTTGGTCGTGCTCGGCTCCCTCAAGGCCGCGAAGTTCTTGGGTGTATTTAAGACCGAGTTTCAGAAACAAAAAGCGCTGCGTACGGAAGCACATCAATAGGGTTCACGTACCGCTAAATTCTATTCGCCTCGCACCATCTATCAGAATGAAATATTCACTTCATATAAATTGTCCTTGCACAGCGGCGAATGAACACATTTGCAGTACTTTTATGCCATACAGGTGTCATTGACAATGCAAGCACTACTTACCTGCTTCTGAGGTCCAGCAGCAGCAGCACCGATCATGAAAGGTCCAGCACAAGCCGCGCTGGCATGGAGGAATCAACACCAATTTTAGAAGATGGCGCCACGTAAGCCTACATTTAGAAAAGTTTCATTGCAAAGCAACTCAAACACGACAGGGAATGCTACCCGTGGAACAATTATGCTTGTAATCTTTATTTTTCTGTATAGTGCTAGCACTGATGCTTGAAACAGCCATTTCATAGAAGTTTGAAGCATTCGTCTGGCGGAGTTGCCATTAGCATACGTAATAGTAATGGACACAGTGAAAAAGATTTAGGCAGCATGTTGCAATTATATCACAGGTGAAGGAAGTCTTTCAGGTTGGTTACCTGGTTACTCACTCCCCCTTATGGAATATATGAAGATAGCGAGGATCAACATACTCATCTAAAGGAATGCGCAAAAAATGAAACAGAGGATGTCTAAATTTACCAAGGTAATGTAGCTTGGGTATTCAGGTAGCAAGTAAAGCGGTCGAAATTCATCCGTACTGCCACACTACAGCGCACATCATAATGAGATCGTGGTTTTACTACATAAAAACCCCAGAATTCAGTTTTTGCATTTTTTATATTTTTGCGTCCACCAAACGTTTAAAAGGACATAAGAAGAAAATTAGGTAGCCGTAAATTATGGAATTGCTGAGCCGCTGATATATCATTAGAGAACATGAAGTATATCGAAATGTCAAGGAATGTATTGCGTAATCCTGCCTTTTTGCGGTATATACGCCTTCCCTGTAGTTAATAATCCCACCGCAAAAATTCCTTTAAGTGTAGCCTGCCGTACTTCTGCGTGTCATTGAGAGGTAGGTCAAACGCTAGGCCCACAGCACATGCGAGTCACGTACCTAAAAGTTGGCAAGTTACAATGCTTGTGTAAAGAAGATGCAGCACCCTGACCAGCCCATACCGCCCACTTTGATCCCATTTTGCCCTTTCTTCTTTATTTACATTGAGAGGGCTAGAAGTAAATGGTAAAAGTAACGTCAATACGCTTGTCTGTACTTCGCCCCTGTTCAACGACTACACAACTAGACGTGACTTTAAGCATGTATCAGTGTAAGACTTCACCACAAAAATGAAAAGGGAAAAAATAACAGTGGAAGGTGTTATGGGAAGAATCTGTCACGCACGAAAGCCTGACAGAGGGCACTTGCTCTGGGCGACATTTCTCACTTACGCGCGTGCGTTTTTGGTATTTCACTGATTCACTTTGTCATACAGCGCTGATTGCAGTCCGGTAGACGTCCGTGTGCTATTATAAAATTGCAAAGGTGTGCCCCATCAGAATAATACTAAATATTAACAAGCAATAGTGCATTCGAATGAAAATGTCGAGTAATTTGATGGCTCTCTGGAGCGCGCAAACATTAACCTCCACCATCTATGGCCTATGCTAAAGTGACTCATATTTTTTTTCCATGCTGTTCTCACAATAAACTTGATCTTTCAACGAATTCTCAGATAGACAACTGCGAGTGGTATAGCAGTAGCAAACTTAGCGTCACTTGCAAAGAAATCTTTATGAACTCCATCTTCGTTGGTCGGCAACTCATTCGAATTCATCCTCTCGTTCTGAATTATTCAAGTTAACACATGGCTAAGTGACAAAAATCTCTTTTGTGTCAAGAGCAAGTAATTAAGTCCATAATTTCAAGTACTACCTAAAATGCGATATCTTTCTCATAGATAACCAGGATCCATGGGTCGTGAATGTAATTAGCGTGAAAACTTTATTCTCCGCGGCGATGCTGTATGACAACCACCGGGTACAAAGGGGAAATTTGCTAAAATTAGCGCTGCTTTGCATCAGCATTGCAGAAACCATCCGCACAGTGTCCGTTTTATGGTTTAACCTGATTTATTTATAGAAAAATTGTTCCATGGAGCAAAATTTTTATTCCAAAATTATTCTTAGGATTCTGCGACTGTGGCAAATGGAGAACGTATATATCAAACTGCATACGGATGCATCATACATGTTGTAAGTACTTTAACAGTTAAGCTGACAACGTTCGTGGAAGTCAAGATGCCGTTTCGAGTATGGTGGGTTTGTGTCCTGCACCAGTATTACCTCGAGTATTCCGTTCGTCCTATACCAGCAAGCATAGTGTGTCTTTATTCAGAACGAAACATTTCAAGCAGCGCGTTTACAAATGAGTACTTTGCTTCCTCCAAACTTTGTTTTAAAAAACAATAATTCCAAGTGTTTTGCCACAGCTGCAAGTGTCCAACAGCAATAGCTACATTATTTGCATAATTTCTCACCCCGCGTGGCATTACCAACGGAACGCGCAGCACAGGTCAATAACCGACTGGACTTACAACATCGACGGTAAGTAGTCGATGGTCACTCGCCTTGACAACATGGGAGATAGCCCCAACGTGTCCCGTGGAAACCGTGCACTTATTGTGTGTAAGGAGGCACATTACCAGCGGCGCCAGGACAGTTTGCGCATGAGCCACTTCATCACTGTCCTTAGAAAGAAATGTGTCCCCCCTTTCCTTACCCCTCCCCCCCCTGTGGGTTAGCACACCGGGTGTTCGTCTGGTTGACCACCCTGCCT